>NW_016107339.1:13203488-13266035 GCF_001604975.1 Cebus imitator | reverse complement strand
CCTTGTTCCATTGCTGATGAGGAACTGTGATCCCCTGTAGAGGGAGAGGCGTTCTGATTTTGGGTATTCTCAGCCTTTTTAGGCTGGTTTCTTCCCTTCGTTATAAATTTATCCATCTGTGGTCTTTATAATTACCGTCTTTATAGTTGGGTTTCTGAAAAGACGTCCAACTTGTTGATTCCCGGAGCTAAAATCTGAGCAAACCACTGCGCCGGCCAAAGCAGCGGCTTTAAGATTGATGGTGCTTTTCTGACTCTGCACCAAGAACTGCCGCTCCAAGGCAGCAGCAAAACCGCCTTGCCGGCCACAAGAGTCTCACTGGCGACACGTGGGGTTCCTCTGCTGGGAATCTCCTGGTGCGTGAGCAACAAAAATTGATCTGAAAGTGTGGCATCCTCTCGTTCTCTGCGCTTTCGGTGGGAGCTACAATCCCGAGCTGCTAGTGATCAGCCATCTTGGATCTCTCTCCCGCAGCACTATTCTCAATAGCTAAGAGGTAGAAGCAACAAAAATATCCACAGACAAATGAATGGGCAAACAAAATGTGGTATATACATACAGTAGCTTATTATTCAGCCTAAAAAGGAAGGAACTACTCTCACATGCTGCAACAAGTATGAATTTTAAGGGCATCATGCTAAGTGAAATAAGCCAATTGCCAAAAGACAAAAACTCTATGATTACACTTGTATGAGGTATCTAAAATAATCAGATTCATAGAAACAGAAAGTAGAGTGTTGGGAGCCAGGGACTAGAGGAGGAGAGAAATGAGGAATTGTTGTTGAATGGGTTTTGCAAGGTAAAAAGGAGTCCTGGAGATTGGTTGCACAAAAATGTGAAAATATTTAACACTGCTGAGCTGCACACTTCAAAGCGGTTAAGATGGTAAATGTTAGGTTGTACATTTTTACCACATTTTTAAAAATTGGGTACATTCTTCTACATCAGAAATTACTGACTCAAAATTGCAATGAGATACCAATCACAATAGCAGCAAAAGCTACAAAATGTCTAAGAATTAACTGAGCATAATCAGGACTACTATGAAAAAGCAAAATTTAAAAACCATAATAAAGAGCAAACGACATGATTTGGATAAATGACTGAAGATTCTGTTTTTGCATTGTATCATTGTATGGCTCAATAATAAAACAAGTCAGTTAACCCAAAATTTCTATAAATTCAATATAACCACAGCCAAAATTCAAGTGGGGAAGACGGAACTAGAAGTGAGTATCCTCCCAAATTCCCAGTAGGAAACTACAAACTTAGTTTCTGTTGCTACTTTGCTTTTGTCATTGTCCAAGGCCAAAAGAAGCCCAAATTTTACACCTCTCTCTCCACCCCGTAACATTGACTTTTTTCCTTCTTGTGAATGTACTTTCTGTCCTCCATCTGTTTTTCTGAACCCACCCTCAATACTTCTGCACCTGGGGTCTGCCTCAAGCGCTGACCTGCATGACATGACTGGCTCTCATACTCCCTGGCTTCCTCTTGCTTCCAGCATCAGCCTAAGAGCAGAGGGAGGAGAGTGAGGTCATTGTTTCTAATTCCTTGGCTTCCTCGCTACAAGGTCACCTTGAGCCGCTGTGTCCCTTGACTGAAGGGCACTGCCCTTAGCAAAGTGGTGACTGTACAGGGCTCGCTCTCCTTCTGAGTCCTGATAACCCCTTCTGCCCCTGGCCTCTTTAGACCTGTAGTAACAGCTCAGCTGCTGCTAGCTCAAGGTTACTGTGTTATCCTCCACCCACTTCTTTGTAAATACCTTCCTCTCTCCTTGAACTGTCTTATTTTGAGTATGTCATTTGTTTTCTGTTGAGATTCTGATACAATAAAAGCCATTTATTTATTCTCTGATCCAGACCAGAGTGGCCAGGGGCCCCTTGGAAGCCCCGTATGCAATGAAAGAGGAAGGGTCTGGGAGTAGCCTTTATGGGTTTGTGGCCTCTCTACTCTCTGAAACCCCTGGAGACTGGTCTGGCCACGTAGTGGCAGGAAGCACCACGGAGAAATTCCCCATGCCTTGCTTCAAGGCAGTTGGAGGGCTCTTTTTTCAAGCCAAAAAGAAAAGGATTTGAGGATGGGGTTGAACTGCACCCTTATTTGTCCTTTGATTTGCCCAGTTTTACTTTGGGAACAGAATTATTTGAGAAAATGGCCAAAAAACAAGTTTCATAAATAGACATTAGGATTAAATGTCAACCTTGACTGTTTCTTTCACATGCATGTATGCATGGGTAGAAGGCAAAGAGAACCTGGAACCCAGGAGCATGCTCTCCCTCAGGAAAAAAATATGCCAAGGATACCACCTCCCATGGCGTAATTACAATTATTCTCATTGTCTTTAATGGTCAAAAGAAGAAGCTCAAATATGGGGTCAACAGATTCCTCTAAAGTATTGCTTTCTGCTTCAAGGGCTGAAGGAACTCCCTGCACTGTGTGTGCCCTCGTTAACACAGACCCAGTTCTTTTATGGGAGGGGAGCTGGACTAGATGACCTTTAAAGTCAATTCTAGCTTCAAGTTCAGCTTTTAAAACAACAAGACATTGAAGGGAGAAAACAGTTATTTGTGCCACGTGGATTAGGTATAATCTGAAAGTCCAGTTCTCTCCCTCTCACTCCTCTCCCTCCTCTATGTCTGTCTCCTTTCTCCCACTCCAATCCTCTCCTCTCACCCTGTTCCTCCCTCTCTCCTGCTCTCTTCCGCTCCTTCTCTTCTTTTTTTCTCCCTCTTTCACATGTGCTCAAGTGTGCACATGCACACACACACGCACCCCTTTTTTGACAATCCGTTATGTTTAACATTTCATTCTCCTCATGCAGCATCCATTCTCCTCTCCTCATCCTCCAACAATTGATCCACCATTACCCTTCTTCTACCTTCCTTTCAGGTACCACTCATTCCCCTGTCTAAGGACTCCTCTTTCTACCTACAGTATTCTGACTTTCTGGATCCTAGGAGACCTACATAGTACTTTTTCTTATTCCTTACCTGGAAGGGGACAGCCTTCCTATAAAACAAAAACCTGTCTTTCTGCGCTATCTGCCGAGGGGTCCATACGGCGTTGATCTGGGTTCCCATCCTAACTTAAAGGGAAACTTTCACAATGTCCGGAGCCCTTGATGTCCTGCAAATGAAGGAGGAGGATGTCTTTAAGTTCCTTCCCACAGGAACCCATTTAGGTGGCACCAACCTTGACTTCCAGATGGAACAGTATATCTATAAAAGGAAAATGATGGCATCTACATCATAAATCTGAAGAGGACCTGGGAGAAGCTGCTTCTGGCAGCTCGTGCCATTGTTGCCATTGAAAACCCTGCTGATGTCAGTGTTATATCCTCCAGGAATACTGGCCAGAGGCTGTGCTGAAGTTTGCTGCTGCCACTGGAGCCACTCCAATTGCTGGCTGCTTCACTCCTGGAACCTTCACCAACCAGATCCAGGCAACCTTCCGGGAGCCACAGCTGCTCGTGGTTACTGACCCTAGGGCCGACCACCAGCCTCTCACGGAGCCATCTTATGTTAACCTGCCTACCAACGCTCTGTGTAACACAGATTCTCCTCTGCGCTATGTGGACATTGCCATCCCATGCAACAACAAGGGAGCTCACTCAGTGGGTTTGATGTGGTGGATGCTGGCTCGGGAAGTTCTGCACATGCATGGCATCATTTCCCGTGAACGCCTGTGGGAGGTTATGCTTGATCTCTACTTCTGCAGAGATCCTGCAGAGATTGAAAAAGAAGAGCAGGCTGCTGCTGAAAATGCTGTGACCAAGAAGCAATTTCAGGGAGAATGTACTGCTCCAGCTCCTGAGTTCACTGCTACTCAGCCTGAGGTTGCAGACTGGTCTGAAGGCGTGCAGGTGCCCTCTGTGCCTATCCAGCAGTTCCCTACTGAAGACTGGAGCTCTCAGCCTGCCACAGAAGACTGGTCTGCAGCTCCCACTGCTCAGGCCACTGAATGGGTAGGAGCAACCACTGAATGGTCTTCAGCTGTTCTTGCGTGGGCTCTTAAGCAACATGGAAATAAGATTGATGGAAAATAAACATTCAGTACCTAAAAACAAACAAAAAACCTACAAAGTTAGGGCAGATGAAAGCCTGCATTGGAACTCTCTAGAAAGGGAACTGGAAGCTGTCCCATTAGCTAACTCTCTACTTCCTTCCTCTGAGGTCCTGTCACTTTGATTCCCACTGCTGTGACCAGAACCAGACCTTTCAGATCTGAAGCTTCTCTTTTAAAACTGCCCAGATAGGCTGGCCACAGTGGCTCATGCCTGTAATCCCAGCACTTTGGGAGGGCGAGGCAGGTGGATCACTTGAGGTCAGGAGTTTGAGACCAGCCTGACCAACATAGTGAAACCTCATCTCTACTAAAAAAAATACAAAATTAGCCAGGCGTGGTGGTGCACGCCTGTAATCCCAGCTGCTTGAGAGGCTGAGGCAGGAGACTTGCTTGAACCCAGAAGGCAGAGGCTACAGTGAGCTGAGATTGCCCCATTGCACACCAGCCTGGACAACAAGAGCAAAACTTTGACTCGAAAATAAGAAAATAAATAAAATAAAAATAATTAGTAAAACTGCCCAGATATAGATAAGGCCAAAATCCCCATTCCTAGACTTAACTAGAATTTCAAAAGGAATTTGCTTTGTCAACAAACAAAAATAAAACAGGAACAGTGAATAGAAAAGAATGAAAATGAAACATGAAAATAGTAAAATATAGAGATTAGCTTCCTTCCATTGACTTCTTCTGTTAACCCCTTCCAGAAGAGATGCTCTAATTCCAAGGATCCTCCTCAAGAAACCATGGATGTGTTGCAGATCAACTCATTCCTGACTTCTTTTTCTTACCCACGTTCTAGTACCTAACTGTAATTCCAAAAACAATTCCACACCCCAGCTTTCTGTGTCCAGCAGGTGTCGCCCTTCACAGGACTACAAACCACCAGCCAGCGCTCTTCCACAGGTGAGCCCATTCCCCCAGCAGGGATCTCCTGGGGCTTGGGGTAGAAAGGAATGGAACGGTGGCCCTGTAAAGATGTGTGCTCACCAGACTGAGGGTCTTCAGAATAAAGTAATCTGCTACTTCCAGCTCAGGTATACAAACATCCTACAGAAATCTGTTCTTTGAACTTGGACAAGTCACTTAAATGTCTCTGAACCTCACATCCTTTGTCTGTAACATAGAGGGAAACAGTCTGTTCCATATGGGATTATTATAAGAAACGGAGCCACAAACACAAAAGGTCTGAGCCCAGTGCCCAAGACATGATAATCACTCAAGCTATGTTCCCTTCTGCATTCAGGGTATGGAAGAAATAACTATCTAGAAACTCAATTTGAAGTTAAGCTCTGTCCCCTGAATCCTGAGGGGTCTGCCTTAGGGTTGTGATGAGGATCCAAGCACCTGGTACAATGCCTGGCCAGAATGTTGAATAGCTGAAGATAGCTAACATCACTATTGCAGGCTGGCTATGTGCCTGGCAGCGTTCTTAGCCATTTACAAGTATTAACTCATTTAATCTTCATAAAAGCCTACATGAGGTGAGTAAACTGTTAATCCCCTTCCTTACCCATATTCTGTGACTCCATCCTACCACAGTTAATTTCTCATTATGAATTATAAATTAGAAAACGGCCCCAAATTCTGTTGTGTCTAAGTGGGAAAATGGAAGAAGGCACTGATTTCTCCCTCACTCAGGTAGAAGATAATCAACCTCAGTCCCTGCTTTGCCCATATTCCTTCCCCAGGGCCCCAAGGAAGAAGACATGGAAAAACAATATTTCCACCAAAGTTTATTTCTCAGAAACAATCACCAGTGACTTTCTGTCCTCTATGGCACACGAGTCCCCCAGGAGGGTCTTTAACTCCCTTCCTCAGATTATATTCATTCCAGAAACATTGCCTTGGATAATAACTATTACAGAATAGTCCCAGGAATGAGGTCCTCTAAATTGTTAAGGTTTACATAACAAAGACTGGGAAAGTCAAAGAACTGGATGGAGAAACCAGAGGATCCAAGGTAATGTCAGGGAGTTGAAGATGTTGGAGAGGAATGGTAGCATCATGGAGTTTGAATCTTCTTCTTACTCAGAGTGGAAGTTGTAGGATTCTGCCTCTAGGAAATGTGCCGTGCTACAGAATAAATAAAAAGGAGATCATGAGGCTTCCACCCAACTTGCCCCCATTGTTTGTCACTGTAACCATCCCATGCGTTAATACAATGATATTGAAAACTGTAGGGTACCAACAACTAATACAAAGGAACCACCTTCAGCCTCCTCGCCACAGACACCCCACTTGGTAGAAGAGGAGGATGTAGGCTTTCCTCTTTCCTGCTCTTAATCCTAGCAATGGCAGCTTAAATCATGCCGCTAGATCCTCATGGAAGTTCACCCATATAATAAGCAAGATTAGTTGAGCCCACCACTGACCTCTCTAACCCACACCCCTACCAAAGGACAAGTAGGGAAAGAGATCAACAGAGATATTACCTTCCGGATAATTGGACCCAGGAAGAGGAATGTAGCCTAAGAGAGGAAGATACTTGATTAGACCAGTCTTTGTGGATAAAAGTATCTCGAATTATTCATAGCAAATGGGCTAGGAAGGAGAAAGTCAATCACAAACAGAAAGTAAGCAGAGATTGGGACCAAGAGGGGGGATGGGAGTTCAGGGAGTCACTCACTAGAGGAGCCAGCCCTCCGCCAGCTGATCAAACCAAGAGAGAAGATGATGAGGCCCAGGCCCAGCGTCACTGCAGACACAGAAACCTTCACTGTCTGCATGGGGGACAGCCCAGGCGCTGCAAAAAATAGAAGCTTTCTCAAACCAATTTCTGTTTTCACCCCCAGGGCAACTCAATTTATTGCAGCCACCTCTCAGTGGGCTCAAAGGTCCTTTATCCCAGCTCCAAGGGTCTAGCTCATACCACCCACTCCCAAGAAACTGACCTTTCTCAAATCCCATGGACCTCTACTCCTAGAGTGAGCCTGGGGAACCCATCTCCCCAGAATTAGCATCCTGGCTTCCAGGTCCTCTCTAACACAGTGGGGCCTCTCGAGGTATCCTCTTTCCTTCCCTTACCCCAAAAGACACCGTTATCAGGATGAAGGACTCCTCACTGCCCTCTCCATTGCCCCCTTACTTTCTCCAACTCGGCAGTTTCCTATTACACTGTCTTGCCACATTTCCTAACCTCCAGTGGTTCCATCCTGTGAGCTCCCCTACTACTTGTGTGCCTTCTACATCTAGAACTCCCACGTGTCCTCCATCCCATCCCACAGTCCCCGCACTTTCTGGGCCTAGTCCTGTTCTGAATCATGTCCCACCCAAATTATTTTCCTATTTATAAATAGGAAAATAAAATGAGCACTCCATTACCAAAGGGAGGTAGGTTCTTGTGTGCCCTATGAGGAGGCATTCCCCAGGAGAGTTCAAGTGAGCATGTGATTTCTCTGTTCTCAGATTTTTTCTCTGTTCTCCATTCCCTTCCCAGCTGCCTAGCAAGAAACAGCACTTCCCACGAGGGGAAACCTGGTTACAGCAGTGAATCTGAGATCCTGTTCCCTCATCCTTTGCAAACACCCTTCCTCTTCTTCATTTCTTCCTCTTTCTTTCCCAAGAATCACCAAAGCTGTGTGCAACTTCTCACGCTACCTTTATCTACTCCCAACACTGAGTTCAGTGTTTGAACTGTAATTAATTCTTTATCCATTCGCCCCTGAATGTCCATGCCAAATGGTCTGCCAGCTGTGGCTTCACTACTCCCCCATGCTTGGTAGAGCAGCCCAAATGCAGTACTGCCCCATACCAAGAAAAGTCCCCCTGCTTCAACCTCCAGCTCCCATCTGCTTCTGGCACCAGAATAGCTGAAATCTAAGGAGGCTAGCTAGACTAGTGTATTACAATTTGGGGTTCTGAAAATATGATTGCCAAATTTGCATCCTCTTTTCAAAGCAAGCATGCTCCTTCCCACTCCCAAACATAGAAGCAGCAACGTCAACCACACCACAAAAGCAACAATAGCACAGACTATTAAATTGGTGCAAAAGTAATTGCTGTTTTTGCTACTAAAAGTAATGGCAAAAATTGCAATTACTTTTGCACCAACCTAAATGTTTCCATTTCTTTATCCCATTTCCCCATTCCGGTCCTAAGCCCTCCATAAGTTTCTCCAGAGTCAGTCCCCATTTTCAGCAACACGCTCTCTACCATGTGCCATCTATCGATCCACATCTCATTTTCTCTGCTTTAACCCTAATTCCATCCACCTGCCATACACTCACTCCAGTCCTGAAGGATGGGCTCAGGAGCCCCAATGTGCTCCACCACACAGGTGAAGATGTCCCCGTAAGAGGGGGTTAAGGCTAAATAAGAGAGGGTCTGGTATGTCCAGTCTCCATTGGGCTGGGCAGTCTTCTGGCCACTGCTGTGAGGAATGACAGGCTTCCCGTTCTTCCTCCACGTGATGATCACATCTGCTGGATAGAAGCCCCACACGTAGCAGGCCAGCATCACAGGCTCCCTAGTGTTAAAAGGAGTGGTTCGGGCTACTTGCACAGTTGGTGGCCCTGCAGAGGAGAAAAAACATCTTTAGGAAGGAGGGTGACATTCTGGCTTCTTCCCCAACCTGGTTTCTTTCCTATCACAATTCTTCATAGATTTTGCAACCCACTTCCCACCCCAGCTCCCCTGCCATGCTGCCCCTTGAAAGGGAAGTGTTAGAATGTATTCCTGCCTCACTCTTTCTTCTCTCCAATTCCTTCATTACCCCTTTCTTTCTTTACTCCTCCAACTATGTTTGATTACAATCAGTAAAAGCCAGATCTAAACTGCAAGCTGTTCTAGAAGTCATTGTATTTATTTCAAGTACATAAGCTAGAAAGTATTTGAAATAAGTAAGCTAAGAATAATCCAGAGTTGTACATTGGGTTTTTTAAGGTGGAAAGACAACTTTTCTCCAAATTTTGCTTAATACATTAATTTCCTAGTTAAAGTCTTTTCTCCTCACATAGCTAAGAAAACAAGCCTAACTTGGGACTCATTCTTAAATTTGGAATATAGTCAAATTAATGAGATTGTTAATACTGCCATCTTTTACTAATTTATTCTCCTAGATGATCCTCTTGCTTGCCTCTATCTTGATATTTTTCAAACACAATCTTAAAGTTAAAAATCCAAGAAATTATGTTAAAATGCAGATTTCCTAGCCTGTATCTCCAGCTACTTTCTTTCAACAGATCTGGAGTGGTACCAAGGGGCTTTCATATTTAACAAGCACCTCCTCCAGGCAATGCTGAGAAACGTGGTTCAGAAACCACCCTTGACACACACTACTCTGTCCTGTGGAGATCTTCAAGCTTACTTTTACAAATGTCAAGTCATTGTCAAGGCCAGAGATTAAGGGTAAGAAAAAGCATGTGTCAGAATCCCCTAGGATTCCAAATATTCTCATGCCTGGGTCCATCTCAGATCTAGAACATCAAAATCTGGGATAAGAAGGCATGAACATTTTGGGTATGCATCCTGAGACACCCCGGCTTCTGCAAAAGCTCCCCAGATGGCTCCTCTCGGTTCAAGTGTCACCTCCCCTTCTTTACCCCTGTTCCACCCACGTGAGCCACCTTGTTCCCTTGAGGTTCAACCCTCCCTCTTCCAACATTTCGGATCCACACATTTTCTCTTCTTTGCTGCTCAAAACTCAAACCCCTGGCCTACTGTGGGATCCTACCTGGCCTGCCCTCCTAACTGCACTTCCTGGTAGCCCCTCTGCACCCCTCTCTCCTCACGTGTCCTGTGGGTCAGCGATCCCCAGAAGGGCTGGGTGTGTGTGGCACAATCCTGAAGCCCATTGCGCAAGCGCTGCATCAGGTTGTCTTGTTTGTTGAGGTAATCTGAGAGGTAATTGGCCAAGCCATTCAGGACCCCAAATTCGCAAGGGGCCATCTCGTTCTCCTCTGGATCCCAGCAGGTCAGCAGATCCTTGTTGAAAGAGATGCAGTACGTGAAATCCTTTGGCGTCCCATCATCATCCAACAGACAGGTGCTTTCCACATGGGCCACGAAGCCACCTAGAGGAGCCAGAGAAGGGCGAGCACGTCAATGTCTTCTATTGGTGTGATAACAAATAAATAATAAATATATATAACATATAGACATATATTTAGGAGCTCTTCACAGACCTCCTAAAACCCTTGTAATTTCCTGAGTGATAGGGACGGTAGGTGCATCTTTTGGTTTTGTTCTAATATTTTGTCTTTGACCCTGGTTCCTGACATAGAGTGCTTAATCGCTTAGAATTTCCTAGGTAACAGGAGTGTCTTTTATTATAATGAGGTAACTCTTGGTGAGCTCCTGGAGGAGGGTCTGGTCACCAGAAAGACCAAGCCATGATTAGAAGCCTGGAACTTTTAGTCTCCTCCCCCATCCTCCCAGAAGGGGAAGGGGCTGGAGATTGAGTTAATAATCAGTCCTGCCTATGTGATGAAGCCTCCATAAAAATCCCTAAACTATGGAGTTCAGAGACCTTCTCAGTTGGTAAACACACCCCCGTGCCAAGAGGTGAAGCACCCTAATTCTGTGGCGACAGAGCTCCTGTGATTGGGACCCTTTCAGACCTGGTATCTCTTCATCCAAATGTTCATTTGTATCCTTTAAAATATCCTTTATTAAAGGATGCAAAATTATGATCAAGTGTCCTATACCACTGTGGGATGACTATTATTAACCATAATACATTGTATCACTTCAAATAGCTAGAAGAAGGATATTGAATGTTGCCAACACAAAGAAATGATAAATGTTTGAGATGATGGATATGCTAATTACTCTGATCTTATCACTATGCATTACATATACTAAAACATCATTATCCACCCCATGAATATGTATAATTATTATTATCAATTAAAATATCCTTTGTAAAAAATCTACAATAGTAAGTAAATTTTCCTGAGTTCTGTAAGCCACTCTAGCAAATTATCAACCCTAAGGAGAGGGTAATGAGAACTTCTGATTTGTAGCCAAGCTAGACAGAAGTTGTGGGGTAAGCCAGGGACCTAATACTTGTGATGGTGTCTGAAATGGAGGTGGTCTTGTGAGACTGAGCCTTTAACCTTTGGGGTCTATGTTAACTCCAGTTAATGTCACAATGGAATTGAATTATAGGATATCCAGCTAATATTGGAGAATTGGTTGCTGTTAAAAAAAAAAAAAAAAAAAACCCACACGATTGGACAAAGAAGTGTTTAGTGTGAGCATATTGAAGAAAAAAGTTGATTTTTTTCCTATATTCAGCTAAGAACCCAAGCCTTGGTGACACCCAGTTAGTGTGGCACAGATTTCCTGTCTCAGGGAACATCTACTGACCAAGCTCATACACTGAAATTTCTGAAAGCCTGATTTGAGGCAGTCGATAGAAGTAGTAAGGAAGTTTTTAGAACCAGTCTCCTGTTTATGCAAGACTACGCATAGGGATAGGAGTGGCCCCTGAGAGTATTTGCAATGTTTAAACATAACAATTTTCCCAGCACACAGACCTTCAGTAAGGTAAATTAATGAGAGAGAAAAAGGGTCAAGAGAAAGAGTCAGCCTTGTACTGTGCTGGAAATACTAAACGTTCACTTCACACTTATTTATGAAGCACTTGCTGTGTGCCGGGCAAGTGCTTCACTGTGCTGGGAGCTGGAGATGCAACAATAAATAAGATGAACATTGTCCTTGCCTATATTCCAGTAGGGGATATACACTGCACAAATAATTATACAGATTAGTTACATAAAATGGATACGAAGGTACAGGACAAAGTGCTATAGGAATATATACCAGGAAGACAAACTATCTGGAGTGTCAAATGCAATTACAAAACTGAACATCCTTACCCTGAAACAGGAACAGGGGAAGGGAGAGTACCTGGAAGAAGTGTCCTTACCTGCTCCTGTGCAGCCCAGGCTGAGCCCCAGCAGCAGTGGCAGGAATGTGATCATGCTCTGTTCTGTAGACGCCGGGAGTTCAGTCCCCTGGACCAGCTCTTCCAGGGTCCGTGAGTCCTCGCCTGCCCCAGAAGCCCCAGTCTAGGTAGATGATCTCCAGAAACTGAACAGAATACTATATTGCCTGGGTCCCTTGATCCCCCCACCCCAGATAAGCGATTTGGGGATACCCAGGCCCTAGATATTAAACCCGTTCCTTCCAGCTTCCAGGAGTCCAGTGTCCCAAACAGGGACAGACTGGCAAGGTAGGCGGGGACAGATGTAGAGACAAATCGCTGAGTGCCTTGGCCCAGCATCATCAGTTACTAGGTAAACCTCATCCTGACTTAGGCTTAGACAACAGGGCTCCTGGTCTCTCTTCTTTTTCTGCAGAAAAAACAGTAGATTTCCCTAGATTAGTGGAGAGAATGACTGCAATATTCCCAGGATGTATGCAGACTGGGCTGCCCACTGGTTTAACTTTTTCCTCTCAATGCCCTCCCGAAAGACAAGGACCAGATAACCTCTCCCGTTCCTTACAGGGAGGTTACCTAAGAAGATAATTACAAAAATCCTTGTCTGTCCTTAGATGAGAGGACCCAGGGTCCTTCTGGGGCAGGCGGCAGAGGCAGGGCTGCTGATAAGGAAGGAGGCACAGAAAGAGTACACAATTGTCTGATCTCAAGACTGCAGACTGAAGCGGTGCCACCTTAGAGATCAGGAATAGAGGCCTGGAAAATCCCTCCATGGGCCTCCATTGCTGCTTCAGTTCTAGCCAGTCAAGCTTATTTCCTCCTCAGTTATAATAGCTGCTTTCTGGAGCCAGTAAACCATATCCTCCTACACACCGAGCAATCTCACGGGGTAGACCCCAGGTTAACACCACTGAGGCTCCTTGAAAAATAGCTGGTGACGGGTCAGTGCCCAGAGCTCACCTGCCTTCCCCCAAACGCTAAACTCCCCTGTGTGTTTCCCCCACCATACCCTCTTCCCTGGGGGCAGGTCCCTGCATTCTGAAGCCACTAGGAAAATGAGATAAAGCTTTCCTACTTTTCTTCCCCTGAAAATACAGATTTTATTTTTTGGAAAATACTAAGATTTTATTTTTTATTTATTTTTAATCATTTTAACCTTTATTTTAGGTTCAGGGGTACACGTGCAGGTTTGTTATATAGGTAAATTGTGTGGCATGGGGGCTTGTCATACAAATTTCTTTCATCACCCAGGTAATAAGTGTGGTATCTAATAGGCAGTTTTTTAATCCTCTCCCTCCTCCCACCCTCCACCCTCAAGTAGGCCCCAGTGTCTATCATTCCCGTTTTTGTGTCCATGTGTACTCAATGTTTCGCTCCCACTTATAAAAGGGAGAACATGCAGTATTTCATTTTCTGCTACTGTGTTACTTTGCCTAGGATAAGAGCCTGCAGCTCCATCCATGTTGTTGCAAAAGACGTGATCTTGTCCTTTTTTTATGTTTGTGTAGTATTCCATGGTGTATGCATACCACATTTTCTTTATACAGTCTACTGTTGATGGGCATTTAGGCTGATTCCATGTCTTTGCCATTATGAATAGCGCTGCAATGAACATTTACATGCATGTGTCTTTATGGTGAAACCATTTATATTCCTTTGAATATATGCCTAATAATGGGATTGCTGGGATGAATGGTAGTTCTGTTTTAAGTTCCTTGAGAAATTGCCAAACTGCTTTCCTCAATGCTGAATTAATTTATGTTCCCACCAGCAGTGTATAAGCCTTCTCTTTTCTCTGCAACCTCACCAGCATCTGTTATTTTTTGACTTTTTAATAGAAACCATTTTGACTGGTGTGAGATGGTATCTCATTATGATTTTGATTTGCATTTTTCTAATCATTAGTAATGTTAAACATTTTTTCATATGCTTGTTGATCACATGTATGTCTTGAAAAGACAGATTTTATGTATTTTTTATAGGTTTTTTTTTTGGGGGGGGGAGAGAGTCTCACTCTGTTGCCTAGGCTGGAATGCAGTGGCATGATCTCAGCTCACTGCAATCTCCGCCTCCTGGGTTCAAATGATTCTCATGCCTCAGCCACCCAAGTAGCTGCGGTTATAGGCATGTGCCACCATGCCTGGATTTTGTAATTTTTTTTTTTTTTTTATTAGAGAAGGTTTTTCACCATGTTGGCCAGGCTGGTCTTGAACTCCTGACCTCAAGTGATCCACCCAACTCAAGCTCCCAAAGTGCTGGAATTAAAGGTGTGAGCCACCATGCCAGGCCTGAAAAAGCAGATCTTAAATGGCAAATTCATTCTTCTATCCCATTGTGAATTATACAGCTGATGGATTTTCCATCACTAACTCGAAACTCTAAATTGGCTTCCCTCTGCTCCCCAATAGGTTTCAGGGCTGCCTCTTCACACCTTAGTTTCTTAGAACTCTTGGATTGATTCAATAGTGAGCTAAACAAAAGAGGATGAGGAGGGGGCCACTAGACACCACACTTAACTGCCCTCCCTCAAAGTCCCTGACCTCAGGAAAATCTAATACTTATGAAAAAAAATGGAACAAAAAAATGCATACAAAGATCATTACCAAAAACGAAAGACTCATCATATAACTAATCAAGATTAACTGAAGCTCTGCCATATCTCCCAGCCACCGCCCCCACTCACCTTGATTATATACTCTAACTCTGCTAATGAACTATCAAGTGTGTTGGAATGGACAGAATATGGGGTGGGAAGTGCATAATTTGTAGAGCTTCTACTTTGTAACAGATGCTATGCTAGGTAGGTCCTTTATATACTATCTCATTTCATCTTAAAAGACTTGTTGGCCAGGCACGGTGGCTCACATCTATAATCCCAGCACTGTGGGAGGCCGAGGTGGGAGAATCGCCTGAGTTCAAGAGTTCAAGGACAGCCTGGCCAACATGTGAAACCCCATTTCTAATAAAAATACAAAAATTAGCTGGGCGTGGTGGTGGCAAGCCTATAATCCCAGGTACTCGGAGGGGCTGAGGCAGGAGAATCGCTTGAACCCAGGAGGCAGGGGTTGCAGTGAGTCAAGATCGTGCCACTGCACTCCAGCCTGGGTGACAGAGTGAGACTCTGTCTCAAAAAAAAAAAAAAAAAAAGACTTGTTAAGTCTCTTAATTTTCCAGGTTCAAAAACAGGTCCAAGAATTCACACCCAAAGTCTAGAGGCTGTAACTCCTCTTCTTATACGGCTCTTACACATGCATGTGCATGCACACGCACGCACGTGCACACACACACACACACTCTCTCTCTCTCTCTTGAGCATGCAAACACACTCACTACATCCTGGAACTGGGATGGCTCAGATAAAGGGAGTTAGTGAGGCCTCTGTTGAGAAAGGGAGAAAGAGAAGAGTCACAATCCACCACCCAATTCCCCTGTCATCTTTTCCGCCCTCAAAGTTCCTTCTGCTCTTAGAACCAGTGTCCCTTCCACTTTCTCTTTTGACAAGTTTGAAACCGTGTGAATTTTCCCCCATCCCCCAGTACACTTTCCCCTCACATTCCTTCCCATCCTGCCCAGGTAAGCTGTTAGCCTAACCTTATAGGAACCAAATCCTGGGATCCTTTTCAATGTCTACAAAGCCTGGCCCTGGCAAAGGAGCCCTCACTGTGTGGTCCTGTGCCAGCACTGAGCATGGCCCTAGCCAGTAACAGTGAGGCTGAATGTAGTTCCCTCTTATGTCTAGATCTCTGCTCCGATCAAAGGAGATGTGAAACCTTCTGTGAGGCCACAACAGGAAACGGTGGGAGGTGATTTCACTTCTCTATTAATGCAAACACTGAGGGAGCTTTTTAGAATAAAGAAGGACAGAAAATCCAGATGCCTGTTCTCCTTTTTTCCCTTCCTCTCCTCCTCCCAACTCTCTATTTTTACAGATATAGCTGTCTTCCAACCTCCAGCCAATTTAAAATAACATTTCAATTGCTCTGTTCATTGTTGCTTATTTGTTAATTACTGATATAGCACCGGGACTGAAGAGGTATGGAGCCCCAACCAGGTTCCCACATGTTGCCTTTCTTTTACTGCCTCTATACAACCACCCAAAGAGTGAGTCCTCTCTTTTCCCACTGCTTCTGCCGTTAGCCTGGCCACCGCATGCCCTCAGCGAACTAGTCCCAGGGTTTGTGTGCAAAGCATTACTGGGAATATTCAGAACGAGAAGATATGGATTCTGCCCTCATATCCTTTGCTTGTAGGTCAGTTGGGGAGCGAGAACAAACACTTTAAAGAGAATAGTTTATGTTAAAACAAGTAAGCAATAAGAGAGCAATAAGGTCAGTGGTCTTAGAAGAGAAGAGAGAGCCGGGCATGGTGGCTCACACCTGTAATCCCAGCACTTTGGGAGGCCAAGGCAGGCGGATCACTAGGTCAGGATATTGAGACCATCCTAACACGATGATACCCCATCTCTACTAAAAATACAAAAAATTAGCCAGCTATGGTGGCACGTGCCTGTTGTCCCAGCTACTGGGGAGGCTGAGGCAGGAGAATCGCATGAACCTGGGAGGCAGAGGTTGCAGTGAGCCAATAGTGTGCCACTGCACTCCAGCCTGGGTGACACAGCAAGACTCTGTCTCCAAAAAAAAAAAAAAAAGAAAGTGAGAGAGAAGAGAGAAATAACCATGGGCATGGTAGACAGAGAATACCCTCAATCAAGGGGGCCTGGAATGAGCCTTGAATTCTGGGCTGGATTGCGTTGGAGAGGAGGAAGGCAGTTGGCATCGCAGGCCTGGTGTATAGCTCCACAAGCTCCTCAATGCTGTGAGGTACCATCAGGGAGGAGGCATCCTATGAGGAGTCTGGGCTAGCGAAAACAAAGACGAGCCACAATAACATCACTGGAACTGCACATTGAAGGAAGTCATAAATGTGATCTCTTGTTTGTTTTTGAGAGTATGGCCATAATAATAAATCTCTTTTAGGCACTTCCTAAAGTTGCTCCATGTCAGTTCTGAGGTTCCTCTTTGGGGAAGCTGGTTTTAACTCAAGTCTCCATTTATAAACACAAAAATTGCTCAACCAGTTAATCATGCCTCATAGCATAAGACCACATTCATGACTTCAGGGTCTTTTCAAAACCACACACACCTACATCCTGCCAAGATTATATTACTTGCCCAATCTGTCCAATCCCCACCCCACCTCTGCCATCTACCCCTTACCTCACCTCTGCCCACACACACACACCCCTATCCTGTCAGGATCCACTGCTCTAGACTCTGACCTTGGGATTATAGTTTTTGTAGGCAGTTCACTATCCATCCATCCTACAGCCAAATTACTTGAACTTCTAAGGGATAGTCTACCTGATTTGCCACCACAACTACTTTTCCTTTTTTTTTTTTTTGACTATAACTATTGAAGAATGTTATCTTCATCTTACCCATGAGAAAATGGAGGCAGAGGGAGGTTAAGTAATTTCCCAGATTTACCCAGACAGTAAGTAATAGAACCACTATTCGAACTCAGGATTTATTATTTTAAATCCTATATTGCTAATAATCAATTGGAAAATAAAACTTTATTGAAGTGCACAAAAAAACACCTGAGAGGTGTAGAGATATACCGTATTCATGGATGGGCCATGCTTACATAATGAGAATCTTTCCCCACATCTCTTACCTAAATTCTACCCCAATTAAAATAACACCAGGATTTCAGAAGAATTTAACAAACTGATTATAAAATGCACATGAAAATAAAGTCCATGAGTATCTTAGAAAATTTTGATAAAGAAAAGGAAAATAAATTTTTGGGGAAGGTAGTAAAGGAATGGAGACTAGTTCTACCAAATAGTAACACATATTAAAAAGTCAAAATGATCAAACAATGTGATACAGATTAGTAATGAGAGAAAAGCAAATTAAAGCAACAAAATACCACTCTATACCCACCATGTTGCCAACATTTGAAAGTCAAGAAATTACAAGTATTAGTGGGCATAAAAGGAAATGTGAACTATCTTGCTCTGTTGGTGGGAGTGTAAACTGTTTACAATCCCCGAATTATAGAAATTATAAACTAGTTGGGTGAAAAAATTAACATAGGAAATAAGGTAGCATATCCCAGTCCTTAGGCTGAGTGCTCTAAATCTTGGAAGAGTTCAATAAAGAGAAATTAGGGGCAGGTTCATGGAAGAAATCGAACTGGAGTTGGACCTATGGAGTTGGTTAAGACAGGAACAAGCTGAGCAGAATAAAGAAGGCATTCCTGGCTGGGCGCAGTGGCTCACACCTGTAATCCCATCACGCCTGTAATCCCAGAACTTTGGGAGGCCGAGGTGGGTGGATCACGAGGTCAAGAGATTGAGACCATCGTGGCCAACATGGTGAAACCCCGTCTCTACTAAAAATACAAAAATTAGCTGAGCATGGTGGTGCGTCCCTGTAGTCTCAGCTACTCGGGAGGCTGAGGCAGAAGAATTGAACCTTGAACCCAGGAGGCGGAGGTTGCAGTGAGCCAAGATCGGACCACTGCACTCCAGCCTGGTGCCTGGCGACAGAGCAAGACTCTGTCTCAAAAAAAAAAAAGAAGAAGGCATTCCTGTGAGAGGACAGAGCCTGGTAAATGCCCTAAACTAAAAACAGATATAATACCTTCAAGGATGAGTGAGGAAAAAAGATTCATTCAAGAATAGCATTCTTGCTGGGAATAGTGGGTAATATTTTTTATTAGAAAAGGGGCACCAGACTAGAGAAGATACTAAGTGCTTCTAGCGTACTTAAGTAACAGTATCATAGAAGGTTTATCAGAGCGCATCTAATCTAAGCCTATCATTTTATAGATGAGGACTTTGAGGCCCAGAGAGGGGAAGTGACTTGTCTTTTAAGGCTTGCCTGACAGAAAATATCTAGATAAGTTGGAAATAGGGAGGAAGAGAAATTAGGAAGAACTAGAAAGCAACAAAGAACACATCTAGAATTAGTAAAGTGAGAATAAAAGCATCTAAAATGGAGAAAATACAGTACTTGAAGGTAGCTTTAAGGTATATTTCAGAAAAGAGAAAAAGGTCTACGAGGCTACTAAGTTCTCCTCTAAAGATCAAGACAAATAATGATAAGGTTAGGTTGTTGAGCACATTTTGTATGTGCCAGACATAATTTTAAGCATTCTGTAGATATTAATTTATTTAAGCTTCACAGCAGGAGGATATGCTGCCTTACTTCCTATATTAATTTTTTCAACTCAACTAGTTTATAATTTCAGTAATTCAGGGATCATAAACAGTTTACATTCCCACCAACAGAGCAAGATATTATAGTTCACATTTCCCTTTATCCTCACTAACACTTATAGTTATTTGACTTTCAAATGTTGGCAACATGGTGGGCGCAGAGTGGTAAGGTGGACACCATTGCTATCATCCTTTTACAGAAAATGATACCAAGGCACAAGCTAAGTAACTTGCCCAAGGGCTCACAGCTAAACGCTGACAGTTATGATTGAATCCCCAGACATCTGGTTCCAGAGCCCATGCTTCTTAACCAGTACACGTGCTGCTGTTAGAAATAAGAAGGTTCAGAGACAGTGCCAACTTCTCTTAGGGAGAATTGAATATTTTCTTTTAGACTAGATTCTAGTACAATGCCAAGAACAGAAACTCCCTCACCAAGTAATTGCCCTCTCAACTTTATTGCCACACTGTCTCCAAAGCAACTAAGGATTGCAAGAAATAAAGCATATGCAAAGCAATGTACCACCAGTGGTCATGTGCTGCCAGCTTTCATCATCTGCCCAGGGCAGCACCTGCGCGGTTCTCCCTGGACAGTTCACTCAGACCAAAGAACAGGTTGTAAGGAAAGACGTGTGAATTCTTTGCCCTTCCAGCCTGTTCCCACTTCATGTCACGGGCTTCATGATACTGTTTTCCCAGAACTGACATGACTGATTGGAATAAAACACCTGGGAGCTTATTCTTTCCACCCCTGAGCTTCTGTTTCACAGCTATGGTGAGGGTTGAAGGGAGTTATATGTTCCTCAGGGCAGCCTATATGAGACATAAACATTTTCACAAACAGTGGAATACACACACACACTGCACAAGCAGCTTCCTTAACCATTTTGTGAGCAGATTATTAGAAAATAACTCTGCCTTCGTTTCTCACACATTTTGAACAAACTGATGGAAGGAAAAACATCACGTAGCTCTGAGACCAGAGAATAAGCGCTCGGCTGACAAATTAGGGGTTTTCCCTATTTCCCTCCCTAAAGAAGGCAAGCTGTGTTCAGGTTAAGGCATGCTGAATTTGAAATGACAACCCACTCAAGTTGAAATATCCAGAAACAAATACCATGAGTTAAGAAAGACACCACACTGATATTAAGAAATGAGATTTATTGCCTTGACAGGGAAGGGATGTGGTTGTGATAGGCAGGGCACTCTGGGATCCCTGGGATGCAAGCCCAGGGACAGCAGAGCCCCCAGGTGGGAAACCTACACACACACACACCCCAGGGATGTCACAGAGACTTCTTCTAGCCTGAGAAGAAGAGATCCTGGGCAGGATGCGAGAAACCTGCGCACCCTCTGTTTGGATGGCTGAAGCTGTTGGCATCAAACTCTGGTCAGGAAGAATCAGTCTGGGGACAGAAAGTGATGGAGGAAAGCCATCAGGAGATTGATCTTCCTCTTCCTCCCTGTGCCACAAAGGCCTCACTTGGTCTTCCTGCAGCACACCCTGCAGAGCTTGATTTCTCCTTGTTCCCAAATCATCTCCGGGCACCTTTCCTACAGCATCCCATATGATTCCTTTTTCTCTCAAAGCCATTCTTGTGACCCATAACTGTGTGTGTGTAACTGGGTCCCCAATTGGGAAGATGTGCCCCATGTTGCTGGATACAGGCCCCCACACCAAAGGGCCTGAGGATTGCTATATGTACCTCCCCCGCTTGCCACAGAATAATCCTGACACATGCACACATGCACCACTGTATCTGGCCTCTCCAGATGATACACTACCTGAGCAAGGCTTCCGGAAGTAGATGATGAGAACAATGCCCACGATGATGCCCAGCACACCCAGGCCAAAGGCTATGCCACACAGCACATTCTCTAGCAGATCTGAGGGCAGTGCATTCTGGGGCACTGAAGGAAATAAGGAGTGGCTCAGCCTGGGGACCTGGTCAGGGAGCCTCCCACCCAGGGGAATGACTTGGGTGTCTGGGATGACATGAGAGAAACTGAGGCCTGGAAGACTAGCATGAGCTTAGGCTAGGAATGGACTAAACAAGGTCCCAGTGGAGAAAGAAGGCCCCTTCCATAGGTCTATCCCTTTTTTGCCCCCAAAAGGACCAGACTTCCAGGGAGAAAGCCTCACCCCAATAGGCAATTGCTGTGTAGCGATCAATTTCGTGAGTCACAATGCAGGAGAAAATGTCAGAAGGTTCTGGTGTGACGTTTAAGTAAGAAAAGGCCTGGAAGCTGAGTCCATCAACAGCTGAAACAAAAGTAGGCCCAACTCCTTCCACAGGGACGGAATGATGCTGCCAGTTCACCGTCAGCATGGGTGGGAAGAGATTACTGACAAAACAGACCAGCGTGTTGGGCTTGCCAAACTCCAGGGGCTTCAGCGTGAACACCTCAACAACAGGAAACCCTGGTGGGGGGATTGAGGTGTGGGGGAAAGAAGAGACTAGTTTAGATGGCATCTCTGTGTTTGGAAGGGGCATGACATATAAAGGGGAGGGCAGAGAAGCACACAATGGGTCAGACTTTGGGAGATAGAGATGACGGAGGAGCTGGGCTCCCAAGGGAGGTCTTCTTCCAGGCAAGAACTGCAACAAGACCTAGAATCAGAGCCAGATCCAGGCTACTCTGGATTCCTCTATCCCAACTTCCTTCAGCACTTCCTGTTTAGAGCTCACATTGGCGTCTAACCATGTACTGTCTTCTCACTAAGATATAGTCACACCATCAGATATTTCTGCTCTCCCCATCCATCTTGCTGGGCATAGAAGCACAAGTGTTAATATTCAGTAGGCATCAATTGGTGCCTGTTGAATTCATCGCATTCAATACATAGTTCTAAATGCCTACTACATGCTAGGTGCTTCTGTTCACAAAAAACACAGGGTGCAGACCAAAGCCGGTGGAAAAATTAAGGTGATGGGGAGAACCAGACGGCATCTGAGATGAGGAGCTGGAATCAAGGAAAATCATTCAGTGTACATGTTAATGAAGTTAAGAATGCAGCCCTCCTCCCTTCACTCCCCTAAAAAACTCCTGACCTCTGGACACCGGGATTTTCCCATCAAGTTGTGGCCCTATTTCCTGGACCATTGCCTCGCAGAACCCTCTGTCAAATAAAATGGCAGGAGCATCTCTCTGTTCCTGAGCCCAGTCAGCGAATTCAGGCAGGCGAGGCACCCGAGTGTTCTCAGAAAAGTCGAAGAAGAAAAGCTGGTCTTCATCATAGGACTCAGAGAGTCCGACAGCGGGACTCCCGTCCTGGCAGTACACCGTGTGCTGGAACGTGTGGTTTTGCAGGTCACCCCGCCACACTGGAGTAGGAGCTGTAAAGGACACAGGGTGAGGTTCAGGGAGGTAGGAGCCTTCTCCTCCTCTCCAACTTAAAAAAAAGCAAGGTGGGACCAGGCGTAGTGGCTCACACCTATAATCCCAGCACTTTGGGAGGCCGAGGGGGGCGGTTCATGAGGTCAGGAGTTCGAGACCAGCCTGGCCACCATGGTGAAACTCCGTCTCTACTAAAAATACAAAAAATTAGCCGGGCATGGGGGCGTGTGCCTGTAGTCCCAGGTACTCGGCTGAGGGAGGAGAATTGCTTGAATCCGGCAGGCGGAGGTTGCAGTGAGCCAAGATCAAGCCACTGCACTCCAGCCTGGGTAACAGAGCAACACTCCGTCTCAAAAACAAAACAAAAAGCCCGGCAAGGGCTGCTTCAAGTAGTGTGGGCCGAGGTGAGACCCTTTCCTGTGACTGTTGTTTAGGCTGCCACTCCCAATGGGGGTGAAGAACAAATTATGACATCTTTCCAAGCTTTCCCTGCCTATAAAAAGGCCAGTTGTCTAAAGTTGTCAAAAGCAAAAAGAGTTCTACTATCTAAAGTGACTAATCCCAGCACTTTGGGAGGCCGAGGCAGGCGAATCATTTGAGGCCAGGAGGTCAAGACCAGCCTTGGCAACATGGTGAGACCCTGTCTCTACAAAGAATACAAAAACTTAGCCAGGTGTGGTGGCGAGCACCTATGGGTCCCGGCTACTCGGGAGGCTGAGGGGGGAGGATTGTTTGAGCCTAGGAGGCTGAGGCTGCAGTGAGCTGTGATTGTGCCACTGCACTCCAGCCCAGGTGACAGAATGAGCCCGTCTCAAAATATAAATATATAAAGGCCAGTACGGTGGCTCAAGCCTACAATCCCAGCACTTTGGAAGGCCAAGGCAGAGGGATCTCCTGAGGGCAGGAGTTCGAGACCAGCCTGGCCAACATGATGAAACCTCGTCTCTACTAAAAATACAAAAATCAGCCGGGTGTGGTGGCATGCACCTACAAACCCAGCTACTCAGGAGACTGAGGCAGGAGAATCACTTCAACCTGGGAGGCGGAGGTTGCAGCAAGCCAAGATCACGCCACTGCACTCCAGCCTGGGCAACAGAGCGAGACTCTGTCTCAAAAAAAAATCAAATTAAATTAAAATTAAAAAAAAATATATATATATATATAATAAAGTGACAGATTCAGAGCCACTCTGTTCATTGCGTATTTGTGGGCTGCACAAAAACACCTAGCCAAAGAAGCAGGTGGAAGCCTGTACTCTGCTCACCACGCCATACATCCTGGCACAGGCTTCATCCTCCCAAAGGGGATTCCTTTGTCTAATTGACGCCAGGCTACTATATTGACTAGAGAAGGCCATGGATGGGTTTCTCACTCCTAGGAGGGGAGGAGGAGGAATGCCTACAGCCTCCCCAAGCCATAGACGGGACTGCCTCCCATTACACCCAGACACAAATGGTAAATTGGAAAAACCAGTCTCCAGACATTTCTTCAGCCACTTCACTGGCACCAAGCCTCTCTGAAAATGTCTTCTGTTCCTTCAACCCACCAGGCCCCCCAACAACAGCATTGGGAGAAGTGACCCTGTAACTGAAGAATATAATCCCTCTTCTTTGAAGCTCTTGGCAGAAATCCCCCAGTCAGCAGGAAACCTTTAACCCAGTACCCAGAATAACGGATATTTAGAGGAAGAGGGATCTTCCAGATTATTCTTCCACTCTGCCCCATCCTGTACAGAAGGAAACGAAGAGCCAATAAAGTTAAGAGACTTTTCAAGAATCACAAGATAAGTTAATGATAGGAAGCAGAGTAGAATCTGAGTGAAGGCGTGAAAATAACATTCACTTTATTCAAATCCGAGCTCTACCACTTTCCAATGGTGTGGATTTGCACAAATAACTCTTGAGTCTCATTTTCTTCATTTGTAAAATGGAGAAAAAAATCTCTGCTTCAAGAGATTGTCTGAAATGGAACATGTAAAACACCTCTGACATCGTTTACCAACCATACGTAGTAGCTGTCTTTCCCCACTCTCCTATTGTTTCCACTGCTCGTGACTTCCCACCACTCACAAAGCACAGTGCTCTTCCTCACAAGCGCTTGGTAGGCTCCCTGGCTTCAGGATGGAAGTAAATGGGAGTACCATCTTACCTTCAGGGACGGCCCAGGAGTGGGGCAGCAGCCACAGAAGTGGTAGCACCTGTAGCAGCGCAGCTCCTCGGCTCTGTTCATGACCCATATCTTCTCGCCACGCAGTAGGTAGGAGCCACCAACCCAGCCAACCCAGCTCCCCCAAATCCCTCCCACAGAGGGTGGCCTTAGATCATGTTTTGCCAGATCATTTCCAATAGCTGCCCTTGTCATTTCGTCTAAACCAATCAGAGAAAGTGTAGGGTTTAACATCATCAGTCACTGGGGAGATCTCTGGGCCCAGCAACCTCCTGAAGACTTGGCTGTTTGACCAGGGCAGATTATGGCATGTAACTGGGCTGAGCCCAGTGGCGGAATGTTGCTTCCTGGTGGAGTTTCTTGTTTAATCTCAGGCTGTCCGCCTCAGTCTGTAAGCGACCAGCTGGCTCTTCAGAGCAGTGCCACCTCCTGGCAGAACGCTGCAGTGCGGAAGCACATCTTCTCACAGTGAACCCCAGGTCTTCACAACCTGCCTTTTCTCATCCCTCCTGGCTCCCTTCCTCTTTCTCAAAAAACTCATTCTTCTTCAGGCATTAGCTCTAATTCATTTTGCAGACATGTACTCAAAATATAAGAAATGCTGGGTGTTGGCCCCAGTGCTAGAAATACAAAGATGAATAGGCTTAGTCTGCCTTCAAAGAGCTTAGAGTCTAGTGCTGAAGGAGAGGGCCAAGGGATAATTACCAAACAATGTAACGTATTCAAATAAGAATGTGCCAAGTGTTTTGGAAGTAGCAGTAATTTTATGAGTATGTGGAATAGGAGGAACATAATCAGGCAGGCCCCTAAGAATCTTGAAGGAAAAGCAATTTGACCAGCAGAACATGAAGGAAGAGAAAAACATTCCAGGGCAAAGGATAGGCAGAAGTACAAAGATCAAAGACGTCCAGAGCTTCTTCTTGGAGACCCTGTGTACTAGCTGATATGAATGTTGTGAAGGTTGATTGTGTGTTCCTGCATGATAATAGGAGGTAATGGGGGGTAGAGGGACGTTGTGATGAGCTACAAATTCAGGCAAGAGCCAGATCACATGGACCCTGCTACACCACAAGGTGGAGCTTGCTTTTACTTAGCAGATGATACGGATATTAAAACTGGGGAATGACACAATCATTTTAGCATTTTAGAAAAATAAAGTTCCGATTGATATTTCAAACAACGAACTAGAGCTTTTAAATAATTGAGGTGAAACTGCTGGGCAAGAGTCTATAGCATACAAAGATGAACAGTTGCATATACACACACCACACTCTTGTAGCAATACAGCAATAATTTAAATGACAGATGATAAGGGCCTGAATTAAGTCATAATTAGAGGAGGCAGAGGAGATAGAATATAGAGATAATTAGGAAGTGGAATCTAAAGGGTTTGGCTACTGGTTAGCTGTGGGAGTGAGAAGGTGGAGGAGTCAAGGATATCTCAGGTTTCCAGCGTGGGTGGCTGGGTGGGTGGTCAGGGATGGACTGAATTGAAGCAGAAAAGAATGCCATGGGAGCAAGTTTACAGGGGAGAGAAAGAGCTTGATTTTGTACATGTTGAATTTGAAATACAAGTGGAATAGCCAGCTGAAACTACACAGTAGGCAGTGAGGTGTGTGGGTATGGACCCCAGGTAGTATGGTCTGAAGAGCCTGATTTGGGAGTCATCAGCACAAATGTCAAAGCAGAGGCCATGGATAAGATCACCCAGCTAAACTGTGCAGAAGGAGTGGGAAGTGAAACAAGGACAAAAGTATGCAGGGGCTCAAACCCCAAACCTCATACCAGTTATCCAGGATCCTGTCGGGAGCATTTAACCACTTTAGGTGCTTCAGACTGAAAGAATTTAATACAAAGAACTGGTTACAAAGGTGTTAAAAGGGCAAGAAGTACAAAAAAAAAAAAGGAGAGTCCTGAAATGTAAATTTTTTTTAAAAGGATCGCTATCTATAAATCAGAAGCTGGATAGATTTATCATTCCTGAGCTAGAATCCGTAAATCTCATTGCCTTGTGAGAGACATTGTCATAGTCAGTTCCAGTCTACTAAAAAGGTGCCATCTCCTTCAAGGCTAGACTCCTTGAGAGGTACTTCTTTTGCCCAGGAGGCTAGAGTCCCGAGTCTCCCATTCTTCCTGCTGCTACAACTACCAGCTATTGCCAGCAACTGTCACTGTTTAGAGGCTGAAGCAGGATGCTTCTCAGTTTCTCCTGCCTTCTGATCTCCCGCCAGTGCCTCCTACTGGCAGAATCTAACAGGAAGCCAGCTGTCCGGGAAGGCTGAGAAATACACACCTGGCTGACTCCTAAGCTGAGCAGTTCAAAACACAGTAGCGGAGGGTGTGCATGTCACTGAGACAAAAGATAATAATGAATACACAGAAATACCCTGGTCTGTAAGAATCTGGTGGCACAAGGAGCATCCAGAGTACTGAGAAGAACAAGGTAGAGGCAGATCAGAGAAATAAAAAAGAGATACACCATGAAGGAGGGCAAGCTCAGCGTTTTTGAATACTACTAAAAGTCAAGGAAAAATTGAAAAATGTCCTTAGGTTTGGTGATTATGAGATGGCTGACAAATTTATTGAGAGCAGTTTCAGTGTTGTAGTGGGAGTCAACTCCAGATTGTGGTGGGCTGAGAAGTAAGTGGGAGGTGAGGAAGAAACTGTCAGTGTATATGCTTCAAGTTTGTTAGAGAAAAGAAAGAGAAAGACAGAAGGGGTGGGGGAAGAGGCAGTGTGAAAGCTCCAATGTGGCAATCAAGTTATCTGAGAAATTAATATATATGAATATTGTCCATCAGTGTTTCTGAGGCTTTCAAAATTCATACCTTCCCTCTTTTTTTTTTTTTTTTTTTTTTGAGACAAAGTCTCTCCTGTTGCCCAGGCTGGAGTGCAGTGGCTACTAACAGGTGCAATCATAACTCACTACAGCCTTGAACCCCTGGGTTCAAGCAACCCTCCCACCTCAGCCTCCCAAGTAGCTGGGGACTACAGACACATGCCATTGCACCTGGCTTCATACCCTCTTTTGATAAACAAGTAACAGCAGCAGTAATAGCCAAAAACAAAAACAGCTCCATGATCTCCTAGATATTCTGAACAGCAATGTGTAGATATGCGTGTGTGTCTGTGTGGTGGAGGCAGGGTGCCAGGGTAGGACTAGGGTCTGGAAATCATTGTAACTCCCCAAAAAACAAAAGAACATTTCCCAGTATCCCAACCTTTATGGACTAACCCATCAGTGGTTCTGGCAGTGGGGAGACTCAGGCCCCTTGGAACAGAAGAAGTTTATAAGACTACTGCGGGGAGACTTATGGGACACAGCCACCTAGAGTCCTAAACCAGGGGTTAGTAAACGTTTTCTGTAAAGGGCCAGATGGCAAATATTTTAGGTGTTGTGGGCTATCTGATCTCTGTCATGAGTACTCAACTGTGGCACGAAAGGCTCCACACGCAGTATGTAAATGAAAGAGCATGGCTGTGTTCCTAGTTTCCTCCTAACTTTTCCTCCCACTTCTCAAGCATCTCCTTCTCTGTCTCCCTCATAGACTCCTTCCTTTCAGCTACTCTTTAAATACTGGTGTTCCCTGGAGTTTTGTCCTCAGCCCTCTTTTTATTTATGGACACTAAAATTCAAATTTCCTGTAATTTTCATGTGTCACGAAATATTCTTCATTTGCTTTTATTTTTCCCAACCATTTAAAAATGTGAAGACCATTCTTAGCTTTTAGGCCATTTAAAAACAGGTGGTAGGCAAGATTGTGCTCACAGCCCATAGTGTGCTGAATGATGCTCTACACATGTGGTCAGAATTAGGATGAAAACCCCAGATAAACCCACCTTTCAAAGAAGAACCTCAGTCCCCTTATTATTGGATTGGCAATCAAACGAACGCTTTGTGCCAGTTATACCAGTTTATTTGGAAGGAGATCTGGGGAAGAACAGGAGAAAGTAGACTGGGTGGAAGGGCATAGAAATAGGCACAGCAGACACTGCAATTGCTCTGGGTGAGAGGAACAAGGCAGAGGGGTCCAAGTTATCCATCCAGAGCACAGTGTAGACAAGACCAGAGTGAGGAGAAACATAACCACCCCTCACCATAGTCTTGGTGAGAACTATGGGGAGAACTCCATTCCCCCCTTCTATAATCTCAGTTTAAATGGTAACAAGTTCAAACATTTATGGTTGCTCTTCCCTCTGTGTAATCCTTCCCCGCTAGGACTTCCCAACTACCTCCATTGTAAGTATCTTGGGAATAGTCTCTCATCAGTTTGGAAGGTGATCATTGTGGGCAAGAGATGAGCAAGGCAGCCAGTTCTGCCTTGCAGTAGCTCACTGTCTACTTTGTCATTAGCTATGAATGCCTCCAAAAATAATGGCACAGCACCGGTAAATCCAGGAGGCTCTGGCTTTCTAGCAGTCAGCTCTGCATCCCTTTCTAGCATTTAAAATGGACTCTATTTTTTCCCCTGGAAGAGTCAAATTTCTTAGAAAAGTCATGGGCAACTGTGGCCCCACTCTCATACTTGCCATTTAATCTTTTAACTCTCAACAGTGCAATTGTTCACCAATACTTTTGTGTTGCCAAATCAAATGAACTCCTACAGTCTCCGCAACATTTGACACTGTTGGCCATACCCTACCTCCTAAATTGGTCAAATTTTTGGCATCCCTGATGGCACTCTCTCCTAGTTTTTCCTCCTACTTTTTTGGCATCCCCTTTTCAGTCCCTTTGGGACTCCTTTCTTTCAGCAACCCTTTAAGTATTGGTGTTCCCTGGAGTTTTGTCCCCAACCTTTACTCTTCTTAGACTATACACTTGCCCTGGATGGTCTCATTTACTCCCACAGCTTTCAGTTAGCACCCATTTGCTAATGTCTTCCAAGCTTACCTCTTCAGCTCAGATCTTGCTCTGAGTTCCACACTACCCATATACCAACGGCTTCTGGTCATCTCCACTTGAATGCTGTGCAACAAGATAATAGCATTCAAGAAATAAAAAAAGTAAGTTTAATGATACCAATCTTTTATTTTTGAATTTATTTCAACATAGACATAATACATCAAACATGTGTATATAATAATTTTTATTATGTAACAATTTACTGTATTTACTAAGTCTATTTTATTTGCAAGCAACAGAAACCAATTTTAGCTAACTTAAATTTTTTAAATTAGGATTTATTGAAAACATACTGATCTGACTCATGGAATAAAAGTAATAGTTGGATAAGCTAGCCTCAGGTAGAACAGCCATAGGGACTTTAGCAGCAGAGGTTGAGTTGCCAATAATATGCTCACCTGCAAAGGCCTCCTGCCTCTTTATCTTTCAAATTTTGCTTTGCTGGCAGAGACTCTTTTACTAGCTCAGCTTGTATTAGGTGTGTACCACTGGATTCATTGGTTGTGGCCAGATACAGTATCACCTCTATGGATTAGAGCTATTCCTAGAGAAGGGAGAATCATATGAAAAGTTATCACCTCAATTTCTTATCCAGCCAAACTAAGCTTCACAAGCGAAGGAAAAATAAAATCTTTTGTGAACAAGCAAGTACTTAGAGATTTCATCACCACCAGGCCTGCTTTACAAGAGCTTCTGAAAGAAGCACTACACATAGAAAGGAACAACCAGTATCAGCCTTTCCAAAGATATACCAAAAAGTAAAAAGTATCAACATAATAAAGAATTTACATCAACTAATGGGCAAAACAGGCAGCTAGCATCAAATGGCAGTATTAAGCTCACATATATTATTACTAATCCTAAATTTAAATCGACTAAATCCCCCAATCAAAAGATACAGACAGGCAAAGTAGATAAAAAGCCAAAACCCATCGGTATGCTGCAACCAGACCCATCTCACATGCAAGGATACACAAAGACTCAAAACAAAGGGATGGAGGAAGATTTACTAACCAAATGGAGAGCAAAAAGAAAGAAAGAAAGAAAGAAAAAGCAGGAGTTGCAATTCTCACCTCTGATAAAATAGACTATAAAGCAACAAAGATCAAAAGAGGCAAAGAAGGACGTTACATAATGGTAAAAGGATCAATGCAACAAGAAAAGCTAACGATCCTAAATATATACGCACCCAATATAGGAGCACCCAGATACATAAGACAAGTTCTTAATGACTTATAAAGAGACTTATACTCCCACACAATAAAAGTGGGAGACTTTAATATCACATTGTCAATATTAGATCAATGAGACAGAAAATTAACAAGGATATCCAGGACTTGAACTCAGACCCGGAACAAGTAAACTTAAAAAACGTTTATAGAACTTTCCACTTCAAATACACAAAACATACATTCTACATCACAGCTACTCTAAAAGTGACTACATAATTGGAAGTAAATCACTCCTCAGTAATTGCATAGCATTTCATAGGTTTAAATGAAATATTGGTTGGCTGCTTGTTTGTTATTTTCCTCCCTTATTCCTTCCTGTCTCCATTGTTAAGCACAATTATTGGCATAAAAGAGGTTTTCAATACCCATTTTTAGACTGCATTCTAGCCTGGGCAATAAAGCAATACTCCCGTTCTCTCTCCCTTTTTCTCTTCCTCTTTCTTCCTCTCCTTCATTCTTTCTTTTTTTTAATTCTTTTTTTTTCTTTTTTTCTCTATTTCTTTCTTTTTTTTTCTTTTTCTTTTTAAAAAAGAAAAAAAAATAAATGAATTTGAGCCATAAATTTGGTTGAAGGCAAGAAGGAAAAAAAAAAGAAAAGTTACCACCTCAATACAGCTATTTTCAACATATGACATCTCAGACAATTGTATGAGATCATCTGAGGCATAAACATATGGTTACATCTGTTTACTAATTCTCAAATAACACTTCCTAACTACCTAGGTGACAGATGTCATCTACTTGCTGATCTCTGGTCTGTCACTTATCACATATTCAAATTACGCTTATCATATGATTCAATATTGATTTATTAATTTAAAATTGTATACGCCACAATTTCCTTTGAACCTCTGACTAAAAGTTTTTTTTTTTTTTTTACTTTGAAAAACTCCAAGCACACACAGAAGAATCTCATAAACTCCAATGTACTCTCATGAATTTTAACAATTTTCAACATTTAACATTCTTCCACTCTTGTTTCATCTATTGTTCTGCATTTTTTTTTTTTTTGGAGCATTTTAAACAAATTCTGTCATTACATATCACCAGTAAATACTTCTAGGCATATCTATAATAGAAAATAACCTTTTTCTTAACAAAACTATAATGCCATCACCACAACCAGTAAAATTAAAAATTACTTAACTTCTTTTTGCTTAGTATTGTATTGGCTATGCGGGCTCTCTTGTGATTCCATATGAAGTTTAAAGTGATTTTTTCCAGTTCTGTGAAGAAGGTCATTGGTAGCCTGATGGGGATAATGTTGAATCTATAGATTATTTTGGGGAGTATGGCCATTTTCATGATATTAATTCTTCCTAACCATGAGCATGGAATGTTTCTCCAGCTGTTTGTGTCCTCTCTTATTTTGTTGAGCAGTGGTTTGTAGTTCTCCTCGAAGAGGTCCTTTACATCCTTTGTTAGTTGTACTCCTAGGTATTTTATTCTCTTTGTAGCAATTGTGAATGGGAGTTTGCTCTTGATTTGGCTCTCTGTCTGTTATTGGTATATAGGAATGCTTGTGATTTCTGCACATTGATTTTGTATCCTGAGACTTTGCTGAAGTTGCTTATCAGTTTGAGAAGATTTTGGGCTGAGACGATGGGGTCTTCTAGATATACAATCATGTCATCTGCAAATAGAGACAGTTTTACTTCCTCCTTTCCTAATTGAATACCCTTTATTTCTTTTTCTTGCCTGATTGCTCTGGCTAGAACTTCCAATACTATATTGAATAGGAGGCGTGAGAGAGGGCATCCTTGTCTAGTGCCTGATTTCAAAGGGAATTCTTCCAGCTTTTGCCCGTTCAGTATGATATCAGCTACAGGTTTGTAATATATAGCTTTTATCATTTTATGATATGTTCCGTCGATACCTAGTTTATTGAGTTTTTAGCATGAAGAGCTGTTGAATTTTGTCGAAGGACTTCTCTGCATCTATTGAGATAATCGTGTGGTTTTTGTCTTTGGTTCTGTTTGTATGATGGATTACGTTTACGGATTTGCGTATGTTGAACCAGCCTTGCATCCCCGGGATGAAGCCGACTTGATCGTAATGGATAAGCTTCTTGATGTGCTGTTGCAATCTGTTTGCCAGTATTTTATTGAAGATTTTTGCATCAATGTTCAACATAGATATTGGCCTGAAGTTTTCTTTTTTAGTCGAGTCTCTGCCTGTTTTTGGTATCAGGATGATGTTGGTCTCATGAAATGAGTTAGGGAGGATTCCATCCTTTTGTATTGTTTGATACAGTTTCAGAAGGAAGGGAACCAGCTCCTCTTTGTACATCTGGTAGAATTCGGCTGTGAACTCATCTGGACCTGGACTTTTTGTGGTTGGTAGGCTATTGATTGCTGCCTCTACTTCAGCCCTTGTTATTGGTCTATTCATGGTTTCAACTTCCTCCTGCTTTAGTCTCCATTTGACCCAGCAATCCCATTACTGGGTATATACCCAAAGAACTATAAATTTTTCTACTTTAATGACACAGGCACACGTATGTTCATTGCAGCCCTGTGTACAATAGCAAGGACCTGGAACCAACCCAAATGCCCATCAATGATAGACTGGACAAATAAAACATAGTACATATACACCATGGAATACTACGCAGCCATTAAAAATGATGAGTTTGTGCCCTTTGTAGGGACTTCGATGAATCTGGAAACCATCATTCTTAGCAAACTGACACAAGAACTAGAAAGCCAAACACCGCGTGTTCTCACTCATAGGTGGGTGTTGAACAATGAGAACACGTGGACTCAGGGAGAGGAACATCACATACTGGGGACAGTTGGGGGGAGTAGGGCAGAGTGGGGAGGGATAACATGGGGAGAAATGCCATAGATAGTGTGCATTTAAAGTAAAATGAAAACATAAAAAATAAATTACTTAACTTCATTTAACCCAATCTGTTAATTTCTTCTAATTATCTCAAAAATGTCTAAGAGAATAAAGTTTCAAATATTTATAATGTCTTATACTTTTCAAACTGTGCCATTAGTTTAAAAAATTGATTAGTTTTCTATTTTATGTTTCATAAACCTACTGCTGGTCAATAATGAATTCCAATTAGGTATTCCATAGGCAAATATACTTAGGAATTGCTACTCTGAATGTATCTCCATCTCAAGATCACAAGACTACACTCATCACTTTCCCTTCCCAATATATTCCAACTCGTCTCCTATATTTAAGACTTCAGTGAATAACAAGATGTCCACCTGAGCTACAAATGTGGGTCATCCTTGAGGACCCCATCTTCCTCAAACCTTCCCATTCAATTGCCCTAACAATTCCACCTTTCTAATAGCTCTTGAATCTTCCTTTCCTTTTCTTTCAATTCCCACTGGTCCAGGTCTTCAGTGTTTGGTTTTCACCAGGTTATTGCAACTTTCTTATAATTGGTCGGTTGCTCTCTCTCTCTCCAATCTTATTACTTTTGACCATGCTGCCAGAAGGATATTTTTGTTATGCTTAGTTGATCATATTACACTTCTGCATGAAAACCTTCCATGATTCTCAATCATCGACTTTCCTTGTCATGACCCTTAATGACCTGAAGTCTACTTATCTACTTCTATATATCCTTTCAGGAGAAATCTCACCCCTCTCAGGGAGCCTTCTCTGAACTCAGAGTTCAGATTAGTAGCCTATTAAGTACATTTCCAAAGTATCCTGTGCCAGCCATTATCATCATTTATATTGTATTATTCTCTTCCATTTATATGTCTGTTTCATAGTCACCTCACCTCTACTACAGGTCCTTAGGGGAGGGTGTACTTTTTTAATATATTCCCGGAATCCACCAAGAAGGCCTACCAACAAGTGACCATTCACTTGATGAACAAATGGGATACCAGTCTCTGAAAATGGAAGAGCCTTCAAGTATTAGATAGTGATGGATTGTCCCTTCTAACACAGATGTTTCAAAAGTAAATCTTATCAGGCATATCTATGAGCCATTCTACACCTCCACACCTTCCCTATGCACTCTACTAACCTTTCAATTCCATTCTAGCTCCTTCCCAGCTCCTTGCCAACTACCGTTTTCTTCCTACTCCCTGCCACTTCCTGTTTCAGAGCAACCCTGGCCATCCAGCTCCCACATTAACTCTTATTTCTACCTTAGTATATTTAACCATACCCATATTCATGCTTCCGTTTTAGTGACATTACTATGACGCAGCAATCCTTACAACTATCTACAAGGTTTTAATTTATTATCCCCATTATATATACAAGAAAGCTGTGACTCAGAAAGGTTCATTCATTTCTTTAGCAAATATTTATTGGGCACCTTCTATGTGTCTAGCAGTATGCTGTGTATCAGATACCTGCCATCATCACACTTAAAGTCTAATGAAAATAAAGAGACATTAAACAAGCAAACATACAAATCTATAAAACACAAATTATAAAGGATACCATAAAGGAAAGGAATTGAGATCCATAAACTAACCAGAGTGGGAAACCTAGTGATATAGAGATGAGATCTGAAGTAGGACTTAGCCAGGTAAAGAATGGGAAACAGTGTTCTAGCAAGGGAACAGCATGTAAGGGGCCCTGAGGAAGGCAATGGGCTAGCTCCTTCAAGGAAATGAAGGAAGACCAGTGTGGTTGGAACATAATTAGGGAATAGCAAAGGACAGGAGATGAAGCCAGAGGCAAGACTATGTGAGACCTGTGGGTCCCAGTGAGAATTTGGGGTTCTTTTCTAAGTTCAATTGTTTTTGATGTCATGACTACTTTATTCCTTCTTCTGGGTGAATGCGTTAGGTTCCTAACTGACCTACCTCCAGTCTCTCCAAAACCACTCCACGGTTGCCAAATAAACAAATCAATCCTACAACGAAATCTTCTTACAAAGGTAGCTACCTTCCTTTTCCTTTCAAAAAACAAGTAACTCTCCTTTCCACTATATTCAGTCTCAATTATTTAGCCTGGGATGTCAGGTCCCTCATACTCTGGATTCTAATTTGATCCGGAGTATGGTTTGAATAAATCCAATACATCTTCTTATGAAGGTAGCTCTCACTTTCCCTCTCAAAAAACATAAATAGCTCTCTCCTTCCTACCATACTCTTTATTACTTGGTCTGGGTTTTCAGGTCACCATACTCTATTTTATTCCCAGACTATAGAACCTACTCTCCAATATCAGTAATGGCCCCCAGTTACCAAACCAGTGAGTTTTTTTCTGTCTTCATTCCCTCACACCTTGCCACAGGGTCTCATTCCTCTTTCAATCAGAAGAAGGGTTTTTAACCTGCAGTCCAAATGCAATAGCAATCAGAGGTCTAGTTCTAGTCAGAGCAATTAGGCAAGAGAAAAAAAATAATAAAGGCCATTCAAATGGGAAAGAAGGAAGCCAAACTATTCTTGTTTGCAGACAAAATGATATTATACATACAAAACACTAAAAGCTCCACACACACAAAACCTCTTAGAACTGATACATTCAGTAAAGTTGCCGGATACAAAATTGTCATATAAAAATCAATGGTGCTTCTGCATACAAACAGTAAACTAACGGAAAAAGAAATTAAAGAAAGTAATCCTATTTTCAACAAATACAAAAATAACCCAAAACAAAATAAAATAACTAAAATAAACCAAAGAGGTGAGAGATTTCTACAAGGAAAACCATGAAACACTGAAGAAAGAAACTGAAGAGGTCACAAAAAAATGGAAAGACATTCTGTGTTCATAGATTAGAAGAATTTGTATTCTGAAAATGACTGTACTACCAAAAGCAATCTACAGATTTGTTGCAATTCCTATCAAAACACCAAAGACATTATTTGCAGAAATAGAAAACACAAACCTAAAATTCTTATGGAACCACAGAAGACACTAAATAGTCAAAGCTATGCTGAACAAAAAGAACAAAGCTGGAGGCATCATACTACCTGACTTCAAAATATACTACAAACCTATAGTAACTAAAAGAGCATGATATTGGGATTAAAAACAATTCATAGACCAATAGAGCTGAATAAAGAACACAGAAATAATAGATCCACATATTTATAGCCAACTGACTTTCAACAAAGGTACTAAGATATTCAGTACCTTTGTTGAAGAGGACACTATCTTCATTAAATGGTGCTGGATAACAATATGCAGAAAAATACAACTGGACATCATTTCTCATTGAATATAAAAATTAAATCAAAATAAAGTAAAAACTGAAATGTAAGACCTGAAACTATAAAACTACTATAAGAAAATACTGGGGAAATGCTCAAGACTTTGGCCCAAGCAAACATTTTTTTGGTATAAGACTTCAAAAGCACAGGCAACGAAAGCAAAAATAGATAAATGGGATTACATCAAGATAAAAAGCTTCTGCCACAGGAAACAATCAACAGAGTGAAGAAACAAACTTCAGAATGGGAAAAAATATGTACAAGCTAGCTATCTGATAAGGGATTAATAACCAGAATATATAACAACAAAGCGAAGAGACAACTTTCAGAATGGGAAAAAAGTATGTGCAAACTAGCCATCTGATAAGGGATTAATAACCAGAATACATCAGGAACTCAAACTCAACAGCAAAAAACCTCCAAATAATCCCATTTGAAAATGGGCAAATGATCTGAATAGACATTTCTCAAAAGACATACAAATGGCCAACGAGCATATGAAAAAATGCTTGACATCACTAATCATCAGGAAAATGCAAATCAAAACCACAATGAGATATCATCTGAATCTACTTAAAATGGCTGTTATAAAAAAGACACAGATAAGAAATACTGGTGAGGATGCAGAGAAAGGGAAATGCTCATATACTGATGGTAGAAATGTAAATTAACATAGCCACTTTGGAAAACTGTATAAAGGTTTCTCAAACAACTAAGAGCAGATCTACTACATGATTCAGCAATCCCACTGCTGGGTATATGTCCAAAAGAAAAGATATCAGTATATCAAAGAGATGTGTACACACCTATATTTATTGCAGCACTACCCACAGTAGCCAAGACATGGAATCAATCTAAATATCTATCAAGTGACTGGATAAAGAAAATGTGGTGTATATATATATAAAATGGATATTATTCAGCCATAAAAAAGAATGAAATCCTGTCATTTGCAGCAACATGGATGGAATTAGAAGTCATTATGTTAATGAAATAAGTCAGGCACAGAAAGAAAAATATTACATATTCTCTTATGTGGGAGCTAAAAAAGTTGGTCTTATGGAGGTAGAGGGTAGAATGATGGTGACCAGAGGCTGGGAAAGGGCAGGAATAGATGAAGAGAGATTCATTAATGGTTACAAAAATACAGTTAAATTGAAAGAGTAAGTTCTACAGTGTTCGATAGTTATAGTGTTCAAAATAGTTACCAGAGTAGATTTGAAATGCTACCAACAGAAAAAAATAAATATTTGAGGTGATGGATATACTAATTACCCTGATCATTACACATCTTCTGTATGTATCAAAACATCACATGTACCCCATATACAATTATTATATATCAATAAAAAAGTTTTCAAAGAAAAACAAAAGAATTCAGAGGTCCATAAACTTGGATGAAAATTTAAAAAGTCATCTTTCTTTTTTTTGAGATGGAGTTTCACTCTTGTTTCCCAGGTTGGAGTGCAATGCATGATCTCAGCTCACCACAACCTCCGCCTCCTGGGTTCAAGCAATTCTCCTGCCTCAGCCTCCTGAGTAGCTGGGATTACAGACATGCACCACCATGCCCCAGCTAATTTTGTATTTTTAGTAGAGACAGGTTTCTCCATGTTGGTCAGGGTGGTCTTGAACTCTCAACTTCAGGTAATCCACCCGCCTCAGCCTCCCAAAGTGCTAGGATTATAGGTGTGAGCCACCGTGCCTGGCCTGTCATCTTTATTTTCAAAAAACTCTCATTGAAATTTAATTTTATGAATGTAGAAAATAAATCTTTGTCGTAACAGCCAGTAACTGTAACACTGTCATCAAGGAAAACACCATCAATTAATATTTTCATATCACATTATAGTTGTTACAGACATCTCAAAATATCACTTACAATTATGGGAGTTGTTGAACTTGCCAATAAATCATCCTTTTTATGTATTAGTAAAGAAACACTGTATTGTATTAATAAAGAAACACATACTACTAGATCATCACACATTTCTTTAAATACAGTAATGCCCCCCACATAGCACCAAATCTGATTTTACAGTTTCTTCCTAGCCACAGATGTACTTACAATAAAGTTTAATTTACAAATTAGGACAGGAAGAGATTAACAACAACAATAAAATAGGACAATTATACTGTAATAAATGTTATGGGAATATGGTCTTTCTGTCTCATACACAAAGTATCTTATTGTACTTATTTTTAGACCAGGGCTGACCTTGGGTAACTGAAATCACAGAAAGTGAAACTGCAGATAAGGGGGGACCTCTGTATTTCAATAACTGTAGTTTACATTTCATTTTATGCATTTACAAATATCATCAGACAAGATCCAAAGGCTTCACCAAACTGACAAAAATGCTCATGGCACATAAAAAGCTTAAGAAGTCCTGATTTAATCATTCATTCAATAAACATGAAATCATTCCTGGAACCATCTTCTGTTCTAGCTTCCTCACATTATGTTGCTCTGCTTTTCCTTCTGGTTTGAGATCTTCCATTGCTTCCACTTCTTATTCTTGCTTCCTGTATGAGGCTCTAGCCCAAAGCTCAATCCTTCACCCTAAATTGTATTTATACCCCCTCCTTTATAAACCTCAGCTACCTTCATGGCTGATTCAAACATCACTTCAACAGTAAGTCTCAAATTTACTTTTCCTAATCTTTTTTTCTCCAACTTCAGTCTTGGATCTTAAACTCCCAGCTGTGCCTAGTAACCAGAATAATATACCACCCAGAGTCAGCTGGGTTCAAATTCCAATTCTACTGCTTACCAAAAGTGTGACCTTAGATAAATAATATCTGCTATGGTTTGAATTTCCCCTCCAAAACTCTTGTTGAAATTAATTGCTATTGTGACAATATTAAGAAGTGGGATCTTTTAAGAGTTAATTAGGTCATGGGGTCTCTGCTCTCATGAATGGATTAATGCTGCTATTGTAGGTATGGGTTCCCATTTAAAAAGGTATGTTCTGGCCCCCATTCTCCCTCCATCTCATGTGCTCGTTTGCCCTTCTGCCTTGGGATGATGCAGCACAAGGCCCTTACCAGCTGCCAATGCCATGCTGTTGGACTTCCCAGCATCTATTGTTTATAAATTACCAGTCTGTGGTATTCTGTGATAGCATCAGAAAACAGACTAAGACATCCTTTGCTTCTGTTGTTTCATTTGAAAACTGAGGGTGATAATATTCCAACCCCTTGTCATTTTAATTTGATGTTTATTAACACAGACAGAGCCAACCACTGGAAGACAGAGTTCCAATCTAACAACATAATTCTGATCAAGTCACTGGTTGAAAAATTTCAGTTACTCACTGGTTCCAAACTTAACAGCTGGAAACTCTCCATAATGTGTTCCCTAACATAAATTTACCTCCCATTTTCTATTTGCCTGCTCTACTTCTTATAGCTTATGTTCTGGCTAGATTGAACTAGACTATTTTCTGTGACAATAACCTGTGCTGTGCTGTTCTACTTCTGTCTTTCCCCACACAATTCTAATGTCTCAGATATGTTTGAAGGCATTAATTTTGTCTATGATTATTCCCCTATACATGATGCCCCATAAAACATACACATCGCACTCTTACCTAAGTCACATACTTACACATCAACTCACCTCAATATTTGCTCGATTTGTGAGGACCTCATATTGGCCAGATACTATGACAGGATCTGGGAATATGAAAAAGAAAAGAAAGCAAGAAAAAAAAGAATACATTATGGTCCTGCTCTCCAAGATCAAGGTCTAGTACTAGACAGAAACATGTAATCACACAAATGCTACTCACTGTGGAAAGTATAATCATAAGAGGAAGGGACACCAAAGAATGAGCAGTCAGCTCAACTTGAAAGGTAATATTAAGCTTTTCAGAGATGTTGGTATTTGGGCTTACATAGATTGGGGAAAAGCCTACTCCATATACAAAGCGTACATGTGTAAAACACAGAGGCGTGAAACGAAATGATGTGTCTGGGAAACAGTTCAATATAGCTGGAATATAGGGCCCAAGAGGAAGTGGCTAGACATGAGGCTCAAAAGCTAGGCAGCCTGTTCTGGCAAACATAGGAATTTGGACTTTATCGCATAGTCAATGAGGAATTAACATAGAATTTAAAAAAGAGATACGGCCAGGGCTATATTTTGGAAAGCTCTCTCCTGGCAGTATCATGGCAGAGGCAGAGAGGAAAGTCTAAAGCAGCATTGCCCACCAGAACTTGCAATGAGGCCAGGCATGGGGGCTCACACCTGTAATCCCAGCACTTTGGGAAACTGAGATGGGCAGATCACGAGGTCAGGAGTTCCAGACCAGCCTGACCCACATGGTGAAACCCTGTTCTCTACTAAAAAAACAAAATTTAGCCTGGTGTGGTGGCAGGTGCCCATAATCCCAGTTACTCAGGAGGCTGAGGCAGAAAAATTGCTTGAACCTGAGAGGCGGAGGTTGCAGTGAGCCGAGACCGAGCCTCTGCACTCCAGCCTGAGTGACAGACCAAGACTCCACCTCCTGAATGGGGGTGGGGGTGGAGGGGTTAGGGGAAATGGAAGGAAAAAAAAAAACTTCTTGCAATGACACAAATGTCCAATAATCTGTGCTTTCCCCTATGACAGCCACTAGTCACAGGTGGCTATTGAGAACTTAAAATGTGGCTAGTGTACTGAGGAACTAAATTTAAAATTGTGTTAATTTAAATCCAGATAGCCATGTGTCTAGGAAATAATTAAGGAGACTGTTGGTATAGCTCAGGTGATAGAACTAGGACAGATGAGTGAGTTGATGGATAGTTAAGAGGCAAAATCGTGAGTCTGAAAAGGTGTGAGAAAAGGATGTAAAGGTGAGAGAAAAGGAAATCAAGAATGGGCTCCCAGATTACACGCTTTGTGACTAAATAGCCACCATTACTCAGGATAACAGAAAAGAAAGAACAGGTCTAGAGTGTCTAGAGACTGCATCAATTATGAACATACTGGTGTCTGAGAGTTATTAAAGTAGGAATATTTAGTAGGAAGTTTAGCTGAGAGAGCTGTCTGAACTAAAGATACAGACTTGAGAGGCTTTGAGCCATAGAGTCAGATTACCTAGAGAAGTTTAATAGAACTAGAAGCAAACAGGCATAATCATAGCAAACATCAACACACGAAAAGGGGCTAAGAAGAAAAATCCTCTGAGACTGGAGAGGTACAGTTAGACAAACAGGAAAAGAAACAAGTGAGCGTGATCATAGAAATCAAGGGTAGAGAGAATGTCAGGAAGGAAACATGATCAAATGTGAAATGCTTCAGAGGTCAAATAAGGTGAGAACTGAAAAGTGCTTCCTGACTTTGCCAATTAGGCGGTTCTTGGTGAGATTTGCCAGAAAAGTTTTGGTGGTAGGAGCCTGGCAGAGGTAGCTTGAAGAGTGGGGATGGGGAGAGAGAGGGTGAGAAAGAATTTAGATGGTAAGGATAATCTCAATTTCAGGTCTTGGCTGTGCAAGGGAGCTGAAAGGTAAACGAGTCTCGAAGAGGGCGTGACATTGAGAGGGTTATGCTTTCTGTTAGCCGGGAAACCAAAAGTTAAAAAGGTCAAAGGGCGGAGAAGGAAAGACAGGCTCTGGGCAATAGAGAAGGTTGACCAGGTCAATAATAAAGGATTTCCTTAAACCGAAGAGAGGATCTCTAGTGAAATGGGAAAGGAATACACACTTGACCCAGTTTGCAGGTGGGAAATGGGAGGCCACGTGTTCTGCAAGTTGGCGTTTCTGTTCTGTGAGGTGTCATCTGCCGGTGGGGAGAGATTAGGGTCTACAGCGTGAAAATGTGGACCATACTCTGGGGAATCAAGGGAGCGGTTATCGGCTAATGACAAATTAAAGGCTTACGTTTTAGCTGGCAATCGAACCACCGTTAACATTTTACGTTACCAATTCCAAAATTTTGGGGGGATTCATTCAAAACTGAGAGAGTAGAGGTCAAAACTTTAGGAGTACAAGAGGTTTAAACGGTCCACCACGAGATCAATAGAGAAGGAAAAGTAATTAGCTGGTAAATACCGTAGAAAGAAGAGTTGTCCAGTGATTCACAGGTTTCACTAAATTAAAGTTTGGCACAGGTTCAGGGAACGGAGAGGTTAACAGGCTAAGACTAAGCCGAAAACGAAATCCAAATCTCATCTCCCCGCGCTGCAGGCGCGACGAGGGCGAGAAACTCCCTCTCCCAGTGATCGCACACCATAGGACACCAGGGAAGGGGCCCCTCTCTGCAGACCCTCATATCTGCAGGTCCAGGCCCCATTCTCCTCCGCTGACAGGGGCTCAGCGGCGCGCGCTTCCACTGGATTCCGGCCAGGATCAGCCAAGCAGCACCTTACAGCTACCGAGGATGAAACAAGCCTGAGCGCCCGGGGCTGTCTCGCTAGGCCGCGGGTAGTGGGGGAGGGGGCATTGAGGCAGGAAGTCGGCGCCGGGCGCCGGCCGCCGGGCGCGGGCTCCCGCCCCACCAACTGAGCGAGCTCGGAGCTCAGTCGCCCGACCTGTGGTCCTGGCCTGGACGCATGCGCTCTACGGCTCTCCCCGCGGCCTCCGGCACGCTTTTCCCCTCCCCCAGTCAGAACGCACCCTTGCGCCTGCGCTATGTGTGTTCCTGGGCTGCGGCGGCCATGCTGAACCAGTACCGAGAGGCGAGGGGGGGGACAGAGTCGACGACCGCGGGATAGGAAGCTAGGGATTTGGAAAAGCAGCAGCATTATAGCGCTCTGGGTTTCAGAACATAGGCTTGGGCCATGCGGACCCCTTGGCCCCTTGCGCGACCCCCAGGAACGTTTGGAAAACTGGTCCTCGTGGCTGGGGGAGATGGGGGGGGGACAGCGGGCACGTGACCCCGGTCAGCCAATCTGGGTGCTGCTGACGTGGCGGCGCGGCCCCAATGTCTCCCCAACCCCCAGCCCGGTCGGGAAGGGAGGGGCTGGGGGCTACGCCCCCTCCCCCAACAAGGCTTCGTTTTCCGGGGGGGGTTGACACCCCGGATTACATACCCCGTACCAAGCCGAGGGCAACTTTGGAGGCCCCCTGGAAGGCTTTAGGATCCAGGTGAGAATGGGCCCTTGTGGGGCGGAGATGTTGTCAGTCACTTAAGTGCTTAACCAATGGTGGGGAGTCCGGGAGGGGGATTCTTGGGGTTCAGAAAAGAATCCTGAGAGTGGAAAGATTTGTCCTTCAAACCTTTTACAGCCAATGGGAGCGTGGAAGGGGGCGAGCGGGAGAGGGCCACGGGGGTGGGGGAGGGGAATGGCCAGCCTCATTCCTCCATACCAGTTGGAGGGCAAAGGGGTGAGGGGGCGGCGTGCCCCCCATTCCATTCGCCCCTGGGGGTACAGCAGCCAGGAGCCAGGTGAGAAGGGATCCTTCGGCGGCCGAGGTAGGGGTGACCTGGCGGTGGGCTGAGGAGTGGAGTGGTGGCTGTGGCCCCTACCCGTGGATGTGAATGCTTTAGGAGTTGGCCACCTAGGTTGTGAACTGAGGTGGTTCCCAGGCGCCAACTTGCTTTCTCCCCAGAGTCTCTGGAGGGAGCCTTGCTGTGCGCCCTTTCTGTCCGCGGTAGGGGGGCTCCAGTCGTCACACGCCAGGTTGGAGGTTACGTTTCGCGTCGCTTATCGAATTTGTGTGCATTCACGTGGACACGACCTGTGGGGCCTTCTGCCCTTGTAGGGTCTTTCCTGAGCACGTGTCTACTCCAGGCTGGGGGACTTACAGGCTACAAGCTTGAGGTCTGCTTAGGAACAGAAACCAGGCCCAAGGTGGGTGCTGGCAGTAGGGGGTCAAGAAGGCATGGCCTGAGATGCGAGGGAGGCTTAGGACCTGGAATGATTTCACAGCTCCCAAGGTTTCGGGTTTCTCCAGGGTGGCCTCTTCCATCGCCTCCCTCATCCCCTCCCCCAGCCCTGAACAGTTCTCTCTTTGTGTACTGCGGGGGAGGGAACGGAAAGGAGGCAAGAGTTACTTTCCCAAATTACTGAGCAGCAGTAGCCTCCCTGGTGACTCATGTGGGGGAAGGGAGGATAAAGAGGGATCGGGAGGCAGTGATTTTCTGGAATGCAGAGAATAAGCGAGAGCAATGTCTGGCTGCCCTTTTCCTTTCTAAGGCCCAGTATTTTCTCAGCCTCCTAAGCTTTTCTTGCATGGCCGGCCCCCTGACGGGCCTCTGTCCTGACCTGCAGAGCCTCGGTGGAGAAAAGTAGATTTGGGAGGTTGGGCCACTAGGGGGAGGGGAGAGGGCCTCTACAAAGTTGCTGTGTCATTGTCCCCCTCCCCCGCTGCAGCTACCCAGACGGGGCCGCGTGTACTTTTGGGGGCCAGGGCCTGGTCCCTGGCTGGGGGAAGGGGACTCTGCTCTCCCGCTGCTCATTTTCTCCCGCCCTCCCGGGGTTTGCTCTACTCAGGGCGTCAGGAAAACGGGAGATTGGCGGCCATTTTAGACGCAGTAACCGAGGTCGGAGCTGAAGGGCTACAGCAGAGGAGGGCGGGTGGCGTGGTTGCAGCACAAGGACCTAGGCCCTTACGAGCCCTTCCCTGGGGAAGGGGGAATCTTACGGTATATTTGTTCACCTATGTTGATTATTTTCCCCAGATACCTACACAAGTTTGTTTTCTCCCTGGTAGCAAAGAAAAGGGAAACGGGAGAGGGAACGCCCCGCCAAAGCGCAGGTTTTCTCGGGTGGGGAAAATCCTTTCACTCTCTTGTAAGGGGGTAGGGACGGCCCCAGAGGTGCTCTGGAGATCCTGACCTTGGGCTCTCGTTTATTCTACACCCTTATTTAGATAACCAAATTATGAGGAAGACTCAAAAGTAAGTGGGGGAGGGGGCGAAACTGAGCTCCCAAAATGGCTCCTGCCCCTCCTCGGAGGCGGACGGCCGGGGGGAGGGGAGGAGGGGAGGAGGGGGAGGGCTAGTCTGAGCCGCAGCCGCCGCCTCCTCCGCTCGCCCTCCTCCCTGGCGCTGACCGATGGACCAGCCGCTCCGTGGGGAGGACTCCGGACCCTGGTGGGGGGGCGGGGGGGTTCTTTATCTCCCGTGATTGAGGGACCCTAAGAGGCGGATACAGGTCTGCCCTTGGGGATGGTGCGCGGCGTGGGGAAGGTCCAAGCTCGCCTGGAGGGGGAGGGTGTTTCCCCTAAGTCGCGCCTCGCAGGACTTTTTTCTTCCCTGAGCCAGACGCCGGAATGGAGTTTGAGGAAGAGGTGAGGTGGGTTACGTTGTATAGGGTAGATGGGTGCGTTTGGAGATTTAATCCCACTTCAGGGTTGCCGAGGGGTTTTCGAACGAGCAGAAATGTGTTGGTGACTAGGTGTGAGTGGGGAGGGATTAGAAAGGCGTTTGGGCGTGCAAATTTGGGAGACGTATTCTAGCTTTCGTGGCCTGTGGGATTCAACAGAGTGGTAAACAATGTTTTGCTCTTGTCTTCCCATTGTTTGGCTTGGGGGAGGGAGGGGAGTATTTTAAGACTTGGCAAGCCTGTGTTTTAGATTGCGAAGCATGGGACGTTAGATTCCCCGCGTCGCCATTCTGAAGCCTGTATAGCTGTTCGCCGTAGAGGAGCAGGCCGCGGCTTCTAAGATGGCGTCTTCTTCCTCATTTCAGATTCTTCGCTGCAGCGACCTGACCGCCGAGAACCACCACCCGCTGGGCGTCTTGCGGCCACACCCCTGGCTCGCCCAGGCCGGCTACGCCCACGTGACCCCTCCCGTTTCCCTGCCGGTCTGGCCAATGGAGGAGCTACGGATGGCACGGCCTGCTCGAGCCTGGCAGTCTCCAGTTGCGCTGTGTATGGAAGCCGGGGAAGACTTTGTTGGAAGGGGAGGCGAAAGGGGGTGCTGGAGGCTCTGGGGCGATGGCTTCCGCACCCCTTCCAACCGCCCTCTTTCCCTGGAGTCGGCGAACCACAGCCCAGCCAATTGGCTTGGAGATGTGGCGGGTTGCCACTTCCCTGTGGGTCTCTGCAGCACTCTCTTGCCTGGTGACTGACACCTTGGAAATGAAGTTTATGACGTCATCCCTGCGGCTGGCCAATAGAAAAAGCTCCCGCGGAGAGGTGTTCCTCCCACTTCGACTGAGAGTCTTCAGGCGCGTGAGCGAGCGCGGGCGCGCGGAGGGGGTGGGGGAAATCTCGAGCAGGGTGGCGCGCATGAGCGGCGAAGCTCCTCCTCTCCGCCTATATATAAAGGGCTGGCGCGGGGCTCGGCGGCGCCATTTCGTGCTGGAGTGGAGCAGCCTCTAGAGCGAGCTGGAGGATTCTGCCTACCGATACAGAGCCTTCGAGTCGCCCGGGGCCGCCATTACAATCCACCTCCATCCGCTTGGAAATGGCATTCGTCCCGGCCTATGACCGGTCCCAGCGGACAGTACAGACCCCATAGAAGCCCCTGAAGCTCCCCTTTTTTGGGCCCCGCCCAATTCTCGGAGTCTGTCCACCCCCTCTACTCCGCCCTCAAGAGGATTTCAAAGATGGAGGCGGCGGCTCCCTAAACCACTTTTCGTGTTCATCCGCCTCCATCCGAGATCGAAACGGGACCTCATCGGGCCCGTAGGGTCCCGACAAGAAGAGGGAATCCCTGCAGACCAACAGCGGGCTATATTGACGACGGTGTTTCAGATCGGGGACTGTGTTGGTTTGAGGAGTCAGTCCCTCCTTAGTCGTCCGCCTCAGCTGAGGCCGCCGCCATTTTCTTGCTGTCCGCCGTCTGCAGAGCGCGCCAAGCTGTCCGGAGCTCTCCGCGAGGCCCCGAAGAAACTGCTTTTGTGCCGACTGGGCAGGGTGTTTGTCGCCTGGAGGGCCAAGAGCAACGGCCTCTCCCCCAACTTAACCGGGTTATGCTGGACCGGGCGGTGAGGGGAACCGAGGCCACCCGGACTTTCCGCGGCTGAGGGCGGCGCCGGTTCCCTGCGGTCAAGATGCTGCAGAACGTGACTCCTCACAACAAGTACGTTTCTGTGAGCCGCGTGTGGGAAGGGGACATTGCGGGGGGCGGCCCGGGGCTGTGGGACGCCGTGTGCGGGGGGAGTACCGAGCCGCCGCGGCGTGCTGCTGTTTTGCGGCGCAGCTGTTGACTGGGGCTCGCGGAGGGGGTTGAGCGACCGTTTTGAAACCGTGGTGGCGGCCCGGCTACAGCGCACGGGGGGAGTTGGGTTGTCAATTTGTATGCCATTAATGCCGCCTTGGCCGGGTCTTGACCGAGTCAGGCGGAGCTAGTTTGACGGTGGAGTGTAGTGAGGGTGGACAGCAGGTCTTGCGTTTGGTGGGTCTGGTGTCCAGCGGCGGTTTGTCATGGTCTTTTAAGGGGATTCACGGCCACCTTTAGTGCCATGCAGGGTTGCCATGGTGATAGCTTCAGGGACTGGCAGTGGGGATTCCCGGAGAAGGGCAAAAGGATCACTCTCCCAGCCTGCGGGTTCTTAACGCCTGGAGTCTGTCATTAAATCTCTTGTTTTCTTTGGGTGGGTTGTGTGTTTGTCGGTGGAGGAATGTTTTTTTCCTAACATGAAGAGTTTCATTCAGGGCAGGAGGGTGGAGCTAAGGCTCCTACTTCAGCTCTGCGATGTAAACAATGAGATTCCCATATAATGTCTCAAATCTTAGGTGGTGGGAAACACTAATCGGAGGAGCACCGCAGGGGACTGTAAATAACTACCGTTGGCGTTTGGTGTCCAGAGTTGGTGTTAAGGGGAAACTGGTAGTGGAATCGTGTTGTGTTGCATAGCGGGTGGGTGGAAGGAGCTATCGCTTAGTGACCTTGACTGTTTTATATGGCTTTTTTACTACTTTGGATGGAGACTTTTCATTTGGTGAGAATAATTTGGGGGCCTGGCAAAATTTTGTTTCAGGCTGTGAAGTCTTGACAAATGCTTCCTTGTCTGCATTTGGTTTTGAGTTGGTGTGATTCTTCCTTTGGATTTCTAGTCTATGTTGTGTTGTGGTGTTAACTATCCAGAGCTTCTAGAAGATGGTGCTCTCTCTATCTAGATGGATTCTTCCGTGTCTCATCAGCATTTTTGAAATTTTTTATTTCCATAATTTGTTCTCTTCCTCTTTTCACCGGCTTTTTTCAGGCTCAACTACCATGGCAACCACCAAACCCCTAGTGAGGAGGAAGCTCCACCCATTTTTAAGCCCCATCCCCATAGGGCTGTAGTTCTGAGATGTGCCCTATCAGAAACCATCTTGGAACTTTTTAAACAATAAAAAAGAATAGAGATAGAGCTTATCAGACTTTAGAAAGTGGGATTTAGCTTGGTATACTAAAAATATTAATAAAATGAAGGCGGGGGCAGCAATAAAAGAGCCACAGATTGAAGATCCGCAGATTGTTTGGATATTGCTTCCGCTTAAGCACTTGCACAAGCTTAACCATCTCACTACGGCCGGCACCTGGATTCATCAGACCGTCGTGCAAATGCACTTTTTCCTGATTTGCACGATACTACCCTAATTTTGTTTCCCCTCTTTACAGGCTCCCTGGGGAAGGGAATGCAGGGTTGCTGGGGCTGGGCCCAGAAGCAGCAGCGCCAGGGAAAAGGATTCGAAAGCCTTCCCTCTTGTATGAGGGATTTGAGAGCCCCACAATGGCTTCGGTTCCTGCTTTGCAACTGACTCCTGCCAACCCACCACCGCCGGAGGTGTCCAATCCCAAAAAGCCAGGACGAGTTACCAACCAGCTGCAATACCTACATAAGGTAGTGATGAAGGCTTTGTGGAAACATCAGTTTGCATGGCCATTCCGGCAGCCTGTGGATGCTGTCAAGCTGGGTCTACCGGTGAGTAGAGACATTGGAGTAGGGAGGTATGGGATGCGCATGAATGTGTGTGAATGGGGGTGGTCTGCTTAGTGTAGATGCTGCGGCCCCTAGGGAGTTCCCATTTCTCCCCTGTAGGGCAGGTAGCCACCAGATTTCTGGATTCTTGGCCCTTTGTGATTGATCCGACCGCTTGCTGTAACTATCTTGGCATCTTTCATTGTGCCCTCCATGTGTCCTTCCTTAACTTTTGTGCCCTGGCTCCATTTTACAGATTCCCACCTCGGGTTGGGAGAGGACCACGGTGGCCAAAATTCTTAGCTTCTTCCTTTCCCTCATGCAGCCCATGGATAGCCAGCCCCAGAGGTAATGTCACAGGATGGGAAGTTTCCAGAGTGGGTGGGAGGTGGGTGGTTAGAGAAAGGCAGCAAGGGGGCTCCCTGTGGGTGTCAAGAATCCTTTTTTTTTTTTTTTTTTCTTTTGTTTTTTTTTTTTTTTTTTTTTTTTTTTTTTTTTTTTTTTTTTTTTTTTTTTTTTTCTTTTGTCCCACAGTTTAACTGGGGCCGCAGTTTGGGTAACTGTTCTTTGATGCATAGAGAGGGTGTGTGTGTGAGCGTGAGTGGGGAATCAGTAGTCTTCCTATAAGTATTTGTCTATGGTTCTGACCTAACATTTGTTTATTTAGGATTATCACAAAATTATAAAACAGCCTATGGATATGGGTACTATTAAGAGGAGACTTGAAAACAATTATTATTGGGCTGCCTCAGAGTGTATGCAAGATTTTAATACCATGTTCACCAACTGTTACATTTACAACAAGGTGAGTTTCTCTGTGTTCGTTTAGTAGGTGGAGAGAAACAGTAACTTTTATTATGGCTAGGTATTATTTTTGTCTGCAGTAAAGTTTAAATCCTTTTCTACACAGTGTGTTATCCAATCCAGGTAGTCAGTCTTAAAAACCTGACTGCAGATGTTACTGAAGTGATGTGACTTCAGAGGTTCAGTAAAGGTTATTTAAGTAGAACACTTCATATTTGGAGGTGGTGGCCCTGTTTCTTAGAAAGCTCCAGAGACCTGAGTAGACAAGGGATCTGTTTTCTTGTGAGCTCTCAATCCTTTCTGTTTTTTAAGGGGTCATATAGTTTTTTTCTTATTTTGGATTTTGGGAGACAGAAGAAAGTGGAAATTAGTGGCCTGGAGTAGGAAATTTTCTTCAAGATTTGATGACAACAGATTACTTGCAGGGGTATGGTAATGTTCTTGGGCCTGAATACCTCTGAAAAAGATGGTGTATATCTATCTACTGTTGGCATTTTTCAACTTTATTCATTGCTGTCTGTGGTGTTGTTGTAGCCCACTGATGATATTGTCCTAATGGCACAAACGTTGGAAAAGATCTTCCTACAGAAAGTTGCATCAATGCCACAAGAGGAACAAGAGCTGGTGGTGACCATCCCTAAGAATAGCCACAAGAAGGGGGCCAAGTTGGCAGGTAGGAAGAGTAGGGGTTTTGCAAACAGACACCTAAAGATGGGAAAGAGAATCAAACTAAACTTCCTTTTTGCGTTTTTTCTAGCACTCCAGGGCAGTGTTACCAGTGCCCATCAGGTGCCTGCTGTCTCTTCTGTGTCACACACAGCCCTGTATACTCCGCCACCTGAGATACCTACCACTGTCCTCAACATTCCCCACCCATCAGTGATTTCCTCTCCACTTTTGAAGTCCCTGCACTCTGCTGGACCCCCACTCCTTGCTGTTACTGCAGCTCCTCCAGCCCAGCCCCTTGCCAAGGTATGGATCTGTGGATTTCCTCTGGGCTGCCTGGAGGGAAGGGTCTAAAGTAAGGTGGGTCTGGAGTAATAGGTCCCTGTCTTGTTTCTTTCTGCAGAAAAAAGGTGTAAAGCGGAAAGCAGATACTACCACCCCTACGCCTACAGCCATCCTGGCTCCTGGTTCCCCAGCTAGCCCTCCTGGGAGTCTTGAGCCTAAGGCAGCACGGCTTCCCCCTATGCGCAGAGAGAGTGGTCGCCCCATCAAGCCCCCACGCAAAGATTTGCCTGATTCTCAGCAACAACACCAGAGCTCTAAGAAAGGAAAGCTTTCAGAACAATTAAAACATTGCAATGGCATTTTGAAGGAGTTACTCTCTAAGAAGCATGCTGCTTATGCTTGGCCTTTCTATAAACCAGTGGACGCTTCTGCACTTGGCCTGCATGACTACCATGACATCATTAAGCACCCCATGGACCTCAGCACTGTCAAGGTACCCACTGCATGGGGCAGATGGGATGGTCGGGTAGCGATGGGAGCTTAGGGATCAGAACAATAAGTCAAATCTCCTTACGTGGGCACACAGCAGTCTTCAGGTTCTTGGTATTTTACTTTTATGGACTAGTAGTGGGGCAGAAGTTCTGGTGTTTTAAGAATTCATGTTTCCTGGAATTTGAAACAATAGGGTGGGGTTTGTCTTGAACAACACTATCTGCCTATAATTAAGCCTGACTTATGTGGTAGTGTTGGGTTAAGGAAGGTATGGGGTGGAAAGATAGTCATAGGCCACCTCTCCTCCCCTGTCACTTAGAAATGATTTCTTTTTCTAGACATAAATATTGCTTCAACCCACCCAAATTCCTTTGACTTCAAACTTGAACCCCAGGGCACAGATCCTTAAGGTCATCCCCACTGTGCTCTCAAGAGAGGGCTCCTCTTGTGGTGTCTGGGGTTGGCAGGGAAAGGTGAGTCTTCCTGCCTGTGCAGCTTCTGATGGCTGCCTCCTTCTGCAGCGGAAGATGGAGAACCGTGATTACCGGGATGCACAGGAGTTTGCTGCTGACGTACGGCTTATGTTCTCTAACTGCTATAAGTACAATCCCCCAGATCACGATGTTGTGGCAATGGCACGAAAGCTACAGGTGCGTATAAAGGTTGGCATTTGAAAAATAAATGGTATGGGGAGTTAATCTGTCATCTGTGCTGCATAGCCTCAGCATGAGGATCTCACCATTCTGTACAGTTGTAAATTGGAGCTATATCACTTGGTGGCTGGGTATGCAGGGCACTGTTTATCAGCAAAGTATTGAGTCTGTGCCTCTTTCTTTCTAGGATGTATTTGAGTTCCGTTACGCCAAGATGCCAGATGAACCACTGGAACCAGGGCCTTTACCAGTCTCTACTGCCATTCCCCCTGGCTTGGCCAAATCATCTTCAGAGTCCTCCAGTGAGGAAAGTAGCAGTGAGAGCTCCTCTGAGGAAGAGGAGGAGGAAGATGAGGAGGATGAGGAAGAAGAGAGTGAAAGCTCAGACTCAGAGGAAGAAAGGGCTCATCGTTTGGCAGAACTGCAGGAACAGGTATTTTGTCATCTGGGTAAGAGGTTCATACCCTGCCTTTGTCCTAATTTTTTCTTATTTTATCTTTGTTTATTTTTCCCACTTCATGTTTTTTTCCTCTAGCTTCGGGCAGTACATGAACAACTGGCTGCTCTGTCCCAGGGTCCAATATCCAAGCCCAAGAGGAAAAGAGAGAAAAAAGAGAAAAAGAAGAAACGGAAGGCAGAGAAGCATCGAGGACGAGCTGGGGCCGATGAAGATGACAAGGGGCCTCGAGCACCCCGCCCACCTCCGCCCAAGAAGTCCAAGAAAGCAAGTGGCATTGGAGGTGGCAGTGCTGCTTTAGGCCCTTCGGGCTTTGGACCTTCTGGAGGAAGTGGCACCAAGTAAGTGAGAGTAGGAAGCAGCGACTAGTTGGCCTATTTCTTTCTAAGGGGTACCATCTCTCCTTGCAAAGTTTTCTCTATATGGCCAGTTAACAAATATTGGCCATATAGAGGCTGGCCATATAGATAACCAATGCTTTGAGCATTGGTTCCCCAACCTTTTTGACACCAGGGACCAGTTACATGAAAGACGGATTTTTCCAAGGACAGGGTTTAAGTGGGGATGGTTTTTGGGATGAAACCATTCCTCCTCAGATCATTGGGCCGTTAGATTCTCAAAAGGAGCGTCCAACCTAGATCCCTCCCACATGCAGTTCACAGCAGGGTTTTGTGTTTCTATGAGAATCTAATGCCTCTGCTGACCTGACAGGAGGCAGTGACGCCCACATGCCTGCTGTTCATCTCCTGTGTGGCGCAGTAGCAGGCCACAGACCAGTACTGTTCTGGAGGTTGGGGACCCCTAGTTTTGGGAGCCATAGGGTCTTCCGTAGCCACTCTGACAGTGAAATGTGAAAGTAGCCATAAACTGTATGTAAACAAATGAAGCTGGCTGTGTTGCAGTAAGACATTTTTTTTTGCAAAGACAAGAGACGACCATATTTGTTCCCTGGGCCATATAGTTTGTCTGTCTAAATAAACGAGTCTAGACTTGATTTCCATGGTGTAGCAGCTTTGGGGGTGGGTGGGTGGGGGGGTGTGTGTGGGTGGTTTGTTTTGAGGCTCCAGGCTAGAGAGAGTGGTGCAATCTCAGCTTAATGCAACCTGCTTCTTGGGTTCAAGCCATTCTCTGGCCTCAGCCTCCTGATTAGCCAAGATTACAGGCATGCACCACCACATCCAGCTAATTTTTGCATTTTTAGTGCCCAGCTAACTTCTGTATTTTTAGTAGGGACAGGGTTTAGCTGTGTTGGGCAGGCTGATCTCAAACTCCTGACCTCAGGTGATCCACCTCCACCTTGGTCTCCCAAAATGCTGGGATTACAGTTGTGAGCCATCGTGCCTGGCACTTGTTGTAGTTTGATAGTGCTTTAGGGAGCAAAAAGGTAGACCTACGCCAGTATACTAAACAGGTGTACCCTGTTTTATTGTATTTCACTTTATGGAGCTTTTTAGATACTACTATTTTTTTAATTGAAGATTTGTGGCAACTCTGTATGGAGTAAGTCTTTCAACACTTATTCCAACATGTTTCTGTATCACATTTTTAGCAATAAAGTATTTTTTCATTAAGGCATGTGCATTATCTTTTTAAAGATGTAATGCTGTTGCCCACTTACAGTCAAGAACATAGTGCAAACATAACCAAGTAAGTGTGACTCACTTTATTTTGATACTCACCTTTTTGCAGTGGTCTGAAATCAGACTCACAATTGCTGAGGTATGCCTGTTTGTCATGAAAGCCCAAAGTAAATACAATAAAATGCCTGGCAGGTAAGAGTTCTATATAATGCTCTGTTTCACTAATACTGTGTCCCCGTAGCCCACCTCTGACTTGATGGAAAAACAGAAGCTGCATTCTGAGCAGGAAATAGGATCACTGAATTAAACAGTCAAACATATTGGGAGAGACTAATGAAACTTTTTTTGCCCATAGGCTCCCCAAAAAGGCCACAAAGACAGCTCCACCTGCCCTGCCTACGGGTTATGATTCAGAGGAGGAGGAAGAGAGCAGGCCTATGAGTTACGACGAAAAGCGGCAGCTGAGCCTGGACATCAACAAATTACCTGGAGAGAAGCTGGGCCGAGTTGTGCACATAATCCAAGCCAGGGAACCCTCTTTACGTGATTCAAACCCAGAAGAGATTGAGATTGATTTCGAAACACTCAAGCCATCCACACTTAGAGAGCTTGAGCGCTATGTCCTTTCCTGCCTACGTAAGAAACCCCGGAAGCCCTACAGTAAGTATGAAATGAGGTTCAGCTTATCTGGTTCTGAGGACAGTTTAGAAAAGATGGTAGAATCTGTTTGCATTCAAGATTATCAGCTCCCAGGATAATGGGATGTGTTGGTTGGCTCCTGATACTCAGGAAAGGAACTTGGCAACCTAGAGGTCCATAATAGAATGCTTGGGGCAATCCTAATGTATCCTGGTAAATTTCTTTTATTAGCCATTAAGAAGCCTGTGGGAAAGACAAAGGAAGAACTGGCTTTGGAGAAAAAGCGGGAATTAGAAAAGCGGTTACAAGATGTCAGCGGACAGCTCAATTCCACTAAAAAGCCCCCCAAGAAAGGTGAGTATATACTTTTAGGCCAATAGAGATTGACTGTGCCCTGCCGCCTTGACCATCTTTCTTATTGACAAAGTCTTTAACTTTCAACTTTGTTCTGCAGCAAGTGAGAAAACAGAGTCATCCTCTGCACAGCAAGTAGTAGTATCACGCCTCAGTGCTTCCAGCTCCAGCTCAGATTCCAGCTCCTCCTCTTCATCGTCATCGTCTTCAGACACCAGTGATTCAGACTCAGGCTAAGGGGCCAGGCCAGATGGGGCAGGAAGGCTCCGCAGGACCGGACCCCTAGATCACCCTGCCCCACCCACCCTTTTCCCCTTTGCTGTGACTTCATCTCACCCCCCTGCCCTCGTCTAGGAGAGCTGGCTCTGCAGTGGGGGGGGGGGGGTGCAGGGACATTTACTGAAGGAGGGATATGGACAAAATAAGATGGAATTCTCATGAGGCCCCATTGGGGAGTGATTTCTTGGACATAGATCCCCCATTCAAAATGACTGGGGCAGGGCAAGGGGGTATAGGGTGGAAGTGTGCAAAGCCTCTGATCTGGAGTTATGTAAGGCCATAGCTGCCCTGTTGACTTCTAAGGGCCCTGTTTTGAGGTTGGTTGTTCTAATTTATTTTAAGCTAGGTAATGCTGGGAGGGTGGGGCCTTGGTCCCCTCAGCCTCCATGGGGAGGGAAGAAGGGGGAGCTCTTTTTTTTACGTTGACTTTTTTTTTCTACTGTTTTCCCTTTTTCCTTCGCTCCATTTGGGGCCCTGGGGGTTTCAGTCATCTCCCCATTTGGTCCCCTGGACTGTCTTTGTTGATTCTAACTTGTAAATAAAGAAAATATTATTCAAGTTTTGAGTTACCTTAATAACACTGGCGTTTGTAGTGTTTCAAAAGGAACGTGATCAGAACTGCCGTGATAATTTTGGAGAAAATACTCTGGCAATGAGAAAAAGCAATAGCTATCCTATAATTGGATCGTCTTAATATTTAAACAAAGCAGGCTTTTGTTGTGTTTTTAATAAAGTAAATCCATCTGATTTTGTAAACTGAGTCCTTAGAAGTAATCTTTAGGTCTATAATTAAATGAAAAAAGCTCTCTGGTTTATCCATGCTTCAGTCAAGAATTCAAAATTTTGAGGTAGGCTTTAGGTTTTCACAGTGGCACTGGATGTGTGAATTTTCTCCTGAGCAGACTTAAGACAGCCAAAGGTTGTAAGTACGTATGTGTTGGGTTTATTGATTTAAAAGGCAGTCACACCTACTTTGTTATATTTTGCTGCTATGGTCACACATTGCAAATTTACAGAGTATTCTAAGAATTAATGAAATTTAAGTCAAAACTATATGCATTATCCCCTTGCCTTGCTAAGGGGAGAGAAAGGTGGTATAAAAAGTTGAGGGGGTTAGGATTCCATTCTGGAATTAGCTGTGCATGGTGGCAGATGCGTGTAATCACAGCTACTCAGGAGGCTGAGGCAGGGGAGTTTTTTGAAGCCAGGAGGGAGGTGGAGGTTGCACTGACCTGAGATCACACCACTGCACTCCAGCCTGGGTGACGGAGACTGCCGTCTCAAAAAAAAAAAAAAAATACTGGAAAAGAGACATTTGGTTTAATATAGTGGACAATAGTAGGAAACCTGAATTAGGGACCTGAAAACTAGGATCAGGAATGTAGTGAAACGGTTTATTCTGCCATAAATGACACTGGAAACAAACTAGGGTGGATTTTGGAAGCAATAAATTTTACTAGTGATTCTCAACCCTCTTTAGGAATTCCAATTAAATTGGGGCTTGAGCATCAATTTTCAAAAGCATTAAGTTTTAAAGGGGAACAAATGTTTGGGCTTTTTTGCTTACTTGTGTACACCAATGAAAGCTCTTCAGCTCTCATTGAGCTTGGTCCCTTTTTGAGAAGAGTAGATGTTGAGGATTTATAAGTACTTAATAGAGACTTGTGATGGGGTACAAATTACAAAGTTCTGAAAATCAGAGTAAATAGATTTAAGCTAAGTGCATGTCTATCAAGGAGTATGTCTCATTTTAGAGGGAATGTAAGGATTGAGTTGGATTAGTTTTGGGAGGAGGCTCATTATAGAATATTTGGTCTGACTGCAGCCCCTCCTCATGTACTCAAAACTCAAGATTTGTTTTCTGTAGTATGGAAAAATAAAAATTTCAACCTGACTTTGGAGGCCTATTAGTACTTAATTCCCTATAAATTGAACCCAGACCAACCCAAAGTGCTTTAAGAGATAGAAAAGGCCTGGCCCATCCCGTTGATTGCCAACCTAGCTGACCTGGGTTTCAAACCTGCCTCCTACCAACTGGACCAGTCTGTCTTGAGGTTGACTTTAATTTTGAACTTATTTCAAGCCTACCTCCTTTAGACATTGTAATTGTTTCAGGAGTTGAGTTCCATCTTGGTTGCCAAGGGACTTCAGTCCAAAATAACAGTCTCCAGCACAAAGGACTAGCTGGGAAGTCCTGTGGGCATTATTTACCCCATTCTCTTTTCAGCTCTTGGAATCTGGGTTATATTGCTACTGCTTTTACCCTGTCCCCTCATGCTGCCATTTACTCCCTTTTATTGCATTCTATAGGAAGCTTTTTGTTGGCGTGGAGAGGTGAGAGTCTGGTCTTATTTACTCAGTCACATATTTATTGAGTTCCCTTGATTGCCTTTTCAGCAACCTTAGGCCCATAGACCTGTACATTGCCAACTCAGAAAGTATAAGGTGAAGATGAGAAGACAAGGCCTTATCATGGAGTTTGCTTAGCACAAATAGAGTGCAATTAACCATCACGGTGTGGTGATTATACGGATTGAATCCAAGATACAGGCATGACTTGGTCTTCACAGACTATCCTTACTGTGGACCCCAGTTCCAGCCTGCCTGGAACCTTCCCAAACTGCCGCTCTTAGGTTCACTCGGGATATCTTGATTGGAAGGCCCTGCTTCCATGAGTGACCAATATGAAGGACTCCAGGACAAGGACCAGAGCTGACTGGTGTTACTCTCTGGGGCTTAGTGCAAAACTGGAAGAAGATTTTCCTGAGCAACTAGAGAGTGGCTGTGATAGTTGTGAAGGAAATGTGGGAATGGTAGCATGGAACTGATGTCACCATGATTTCATTTTTTTCTGGGTCGTCACCTTAAAGATGTTCACAGGATCTCACTAGTTGGTCTCTAGCACTGAATGAGACGACAGCTCCTTGCTCTCAGAATTTATATGGATTGGGGAAAGGGGCATTAGACAACTAGTCACGATTTTTTAAGTAATAGGACAATGTGCAGAGATCTAGCAAGAATTTAGAACAGAGGGTTCTCTGGTCTAATGTGATATCTATTCAAATATCTCAGATGGAAGAGTTCTTTCCTGTTTTTAAAGGGTGGATGGGTGGGAGCAGGGAGTAGTGAACATTGCCAGCAGAAGAAACAACTGAGAAGGTAACTGTAGGTGGTGTTGAAGCAGTAAGGATGAAGGTGAGTGCTTCCAGATAAGGCCAGAAAGTAGGGACGCTAGATCAAGGAGAGCATTTCACCTCAGATAAGGACTTGAATTTACACTCAAAGACTAATAGGCAACACTTATTGAGCACTTACTGTGTCCCATGCACTGTGCTAAAAACTTACCCTGTAAACTCATTTGGTCCTCACTATAATCTGGTGAGGTAGATCTTGTCTGCATTTAACAGATGAAGAACTGAGGCACAGAGAGATTTAATCAATTTGCCCAACATCACAACATTGTCAGTGAGTGCTGGAGGTGGGATTTGAAACTAGGCAATCTGGCTTCAGGGTCCACGTTTGTAACTACTGCACTAGACTTCCAGTGCTGTGGACCAGTAGGGAGCTAGGAGATAGACATGCTTTAAGGAAATTGCACTAGGGGCAATCATGTTAGGGTTGGTAGGGTGTTGAGAGTGGGTAATTTAGAAAGCAACTGCAGCAATTAATCCCAGCAAGTGGGAATAGTGTTGTACATACGTTTGCACCAATCCAATAAATTAAAAAAAAAAAAAAAAAAAAAAAGTGTTGTAGAGAGGCCGAAATGTAGATAGATTTGAGAGCTACGTAGGAGATAAAATAGGTGGGACTTACTCTCTAAAGGTTCTTATCTCCACACACTAAAGGAACAACAGAGCACACGTGCACATGCAGATACACACCTCTCCGAGTCCCTAGCACAGAACTTTTCCAATAGTGGAAGCTTGATATTTTGTTGACTAAAGGAGTGCCACCTGGGTGACTGGCAGATTTGAATGGAGCTCCCTCCAGCGAGTCTTGCCGAAGAGGGAGGGGTTCTGAGGCTCTTGTAGACTACCACTGAGGGCATTTGGCGCCACCTGTTGGGCGTGTTACCCATAATTTCCTCCTGAATCTCTTGCCATTTTTGTGCCCTGCCCACCCCGATGTTAGGTTCTTCCTGTCTTACTTTCCTATGCTTCAACTCTTAAAATGTGAGCCTTTATTTTTATGACCCACAGGATCACAGAAAGAGATTAGGACTTTTTAGTCCTTATCTTCCTTAATTTACCTCTGAAGCATTCCATGGGGCTTCCCCCAATTTTTTTTTTTTTTTTTTTTTTTAAAGAAAGACTGTTTTTGTCACCCAGACTGGAGTGTAGTGGTATGATCATAGCTCACTGCAGCTTCGACCCTCCAGGCTTAAGTAATCCTCTTGCCTCAGCCTCCCGAGTAGCTGGAATTACAGGCATGAGCCACTGCACCCAGCATCTCTTGGCTTCTTTGACTTGACACCACTTGTTCCTGGCTCTCATACTTTTCAGACAAACCATCTTAGTCTGCTTCTTTAAAACTTCTGCCTCTGCCTTCCGTAATATGTTGTCCCTCATGACACCTTCCTTGGTCCTCTTTTTATTTGCACAGTATTTTTAAGCAAGTTTACCCATTCCTCTGGAGGCAACTCCCACCCATAAAATCTGAGTCTCTGTTTAGACCTTGTATTAGTCCATTCTCACGCTGTTATGAGGAAATACCTGAGGCTGGGTGATTTATAAAGAAAAGAGGTTTAACTGATTCACAGTTCTGCATGGATGGAGAGGCCTCAGGAAACTTACAGTCATGGCAGAAGACACCTCTTCACAGGATGAGTGCCAAGTGAAGCGGGAAAACACCTTATAAAATCAGATCTCGTGAAAACTCACTATCACGAGAACAGCATGGGGGAAACAGCCCTCATTATTCAATTATCTCTACCTGATCCCACCTCTGACACATAGGGACTATTACGGTTTAAGGTGAGATTTGGGTGGGGACATAGAGGCTAACCATATCAAATCTTGAGCCAAAGTTCCAAGTGCCTAATGCATTGCCTGCCTAAGGGCAAGGTCCCATAAGCTCCTGCATTCAACATGTCCAGATAAGATTCTACCTTTTTCCCAAAACATGTCCCTCACAGTGAGTTCTCTAAGTCAGTGGTCCCCAGCCTTTTTGGCACCAAGGACTCTTTTTGTGGAAGACAAGTTTTCTATGGATGGGTAATAGTTTCCAGATGAAACTGTTCCACCTCAGATCATCAGGCATTAGATTCTCAAAAGGAGTGTACAACCTAGATCCCTCCCACACTCAGTTCACAATAGGGTGTGTGCTCTTATGAGAATCTAATGCCACTGCTGATCTGAAAAGAGGCAGAGCTTGCTCGCTGTTCACCTCCTGCTATGCAGCCCAGTTCCTAACAGGCCACTGACCGGTAGTGGTCAGTGGCCCAGGGGTTGGGGACCCCTGCTATAAGGAACAAGCACTCTTGTGGAGCTTACTATGTACCAGACACTTGTGCACTTTGGTTTTCATAATAATCCCAAGAGGTAGGTACTCATCACCATTTTATACATGAGGAAATATTTAGTAACAGGTCTATAGCTGCCTAGTTTCTCCCCTTTCTCTCCTCCCCCATCTCTCTGTTCAGTCATTGAGATCCGTTGAACCTTCCTCTGTCACTTCTCTCAGTGCCCTCCATCAGCCCAGACTCTCACACAACTCTCACTAGTCCATGTTTTAGAGCTATACTGTGTTTCAGGGCCCATCACCCACCTCTCCCTTCATGCCCCGCGCTATCCCCACCACACTCGTATAGACCTCCCTTCCTGGGTTACCAGGCCTGTCACTTGCAGTGAGGCCTCACCTCAACGAAGGAGGTCAAAATAAGAATAATCTCATATGAGTAAGAGGAACTCATCATCCTTGCCAAGCTTTCCAACCAGCCCCAAATTTCAAGTATATTTGTGTCCTTGTATAGCAAGTGAATATTTCTACATAATAAAATATTTCTTGCATCTCTTTGTCAATTAAGGACGTTGCTCATTTTGTCAGATCAGCTAATGTTTGATTTGAGGTTGCAGGAGAAAAGGGATTTATTCCCCAGCAATAAGCATTTTTGCTGGTGTTTGACAAAGAACAGTTCTTCTGTTAGCCGCCACTGTCAGACCTCATGGAGTCAGCTGCTATTCTGATTGCTGAGACTATGAGAAGGTAACACTGATTAATTGATTAATACTTTCCCCTTTTCTGCCCCTGCAGAAGATATATTGGAACTGTAGAGACAATGACAATTCTTCCAAGAAAAACAGTTGGCTGGGCGCCATGGTTTACGCCTGTAATCCCAGCACTTTGGGAGGCTGAGGTGGGTGGATCACTTGAGGTCAGAAACTCGAGACCAGTTTGGCCAATATGGTGAAACCCCATCTCTACTTAAAAAAAAAATACAAAAATTAGCCTGGCGTAGTGGCACACGCCTATAATCTCAGCTACTTGGGAGGCTGAGGCAGGAGAATTGCTTGGACCCAAGAGGCAGAGGTTACAGTGAGCCAAGATCGTGCCACTGCACTCCAGCCTGGGCGACAGAGG
>NW_016107339.1:13194721-13203021 GCF_001604975.1 Cebus imitator | reverse complement strand
CACGTCCCACCCAAAAATAATTATTTTAAAGCAGTTTTCAAGGTTTTCTAACTTTGCTCACATTCTTTTAACTCTAAGTAACCCAGGTGAGTGGAAGCTGAAAAGTTACAAAGTGACAGTTATCAGGGCCAAGCGGTCCTGCATCTCTATCAAAGTGAAACTTCATTCTCTCTGATGCAAAGTAAAATGATGGTTGTTCTTCCCGATCCATGATTACCATGACATAGTGTTCTATATTCTTGATTTAAGAAAGCACTAGCACTACCCAATCTCCTGTGCCCCTTGGTTGCTGTGTCAAGCTTCTGGTTGCACCCCCTGCCTTCCATAAGGAACTTTCCTTATTTGGCCTCGAATTCCCTGATGTCTGGTCGGTGACCTGGTGCTGAAACGGGCTCTGACACTGTGCTTAGACTTCCCCTTAAAATTATGCATTCTGTTCTGGACCTGTTTCCAACCACAATGACAACCCACTGATTTACTGTTCTTGAATTCATCTCTGCTATTCAGGCTGATCTCCAAAGATCTCATGTCCTCCTATCACTGCCTTTGGTCTTGCAAATAGATCGCGCAGAGCCTCACGATTATTTAACCAATGACTTGACCAGGGAGTAATACAAGAGACAAAAATTGAGGACAGGAGAGAATGATGAGCAACTGAGGGAGCAGCGTGGCGTTGAAAGGCTACCTCAGAAAGCAGCTATGTTATTGAGGGGAAGGTGACCGATGTTACTGCAGGGGGTATCAAAGGCATGTGTCCTAAACTCCAGAGTCAGGTAGAAAACGAGAAACAGAAAGGACACTCATTTCCCCTGAGTCTGGGGAAACAGAGAGAGAAGGAGAAAGCCAGGGAAAGGGAACTGACACTTACTGAGCCCTTGCTATCTGCCAGGTATATAGATGGGCACTTTTCATAGTTATCCCTTCTGGCCCGCACAACATTCCTGTCACATATGTATTATTATTTCTGTTTTAGAGATGAAGAGACTCCAACTTAACATGCATAAGATCACAGAGCTAGTGAGACGAGATAAGGCTAATTTCAAAGTTTATATCCTTATATAACAAATATTTCTGGTTATATTCTAGATATAAGCAAGGAATTCAGAAGTAAAACTTAGAAAAAAAAATCCAGATATTGTTAATTCCACCAACCTGAGCTAAAACATGAGGCTAGAGATGAACACACCCATGCGCGAGTGCACACACACACACACACACAGTCACATACATACCTCTACCTTTTTAGAATTTTATTTTATTGGCCAGGCATGGTGGCTCATGCTTGTAATCCCAGCACTTTGGGAGGCTGAGGTGGGCAGATCACGAGGTCAGGAGATGGAGACCATCCTGGCTAACATGGTGAAACCCCATCTGTACTAAAAATACAAAAATTAGCCAGGTGTGGTGGCACGTGCCTATAGTCCCAGCTACTCGGGAGGCTGAGGCAGGAAAATCACTTGAACCCAGAAGGTGGAGGTTGCAGTGAACCAAGATCATGCCACTGCACTCCAGCCTGGGTGACAAAGTGAGACTCCATCTCAAAAAAAAAAAAAAGGGAAGAATTTTATTTTATTTTTTATTTTACTTTTTGAGACAGAGTCTCCCTCTGTCACCCAGGCTGGAGTACAGTGGCACAATCTCAGCTCACTAAAACCTCCACCTCCTGGGTTCAAGTAATTCTCTTTCTTCGGCCTCCCAAGTAGCTGGGATTACAGGCACCCGCCACCAGACCTGGCTAATTTTTTGTTTTGTTTGTTTTTAGCAGAGATGTGGTTTCGCCATGTTGGCCAGTCTGGTTTCAAACTCCTGACCTCAAGTGGCCTGCCCGCCTCAGTGTCCCAAAGTGCTGGGATTACAGGTGTGAGCCACCAGGCCCAGCCTAAAATTTTATTTTTATTATTTTTATTTCAATAGCTTTAAGGGTACAAGTCGCTTTTATTTACATGGATGAATTGTATAGTGGTGAAGTCTGGGTTTTTAGTGTACCCATTATCCAGTAGTGTATATTGAACTCAGTAAATAAATTTTTCATCTCTCATCCCCATGCCCCCACTCCCCACTTCTGAGACTCCCCACTTCTGAGTCTTCTATTCCCTATGGCTTTGCATACCCATAGCTTAGCTCCTACTTATAAGTGAGTGTTAAATTAGGTTTAGCCTAAAGCTGCCTCCTTACATGTTTTAAGTTCAGCCTAAATGTTTCTCCTACATAGTAAAGTGAAATCTAACTGGATGTGTAATCGGACTGAAACCTACTCTAGTGCCAATCACTGAGTTTTGGCCAATCAAAGGTGACCAACTGTTCAAACCGTGTTCAAATAAGGCAAATGCCTAGCTATAACAAATCTGGTTGTTTCTGTTCCTAACTTCCATTTTCTGTACATCACTTTCCTTTTTCTGACCATAAATCTTCCACCACGAGGGTGTGCTGGAATCTCTCTGAGCCTACCCTGGCTCAAGAGGCTCCCCAATTCACAAATTGTTCTTTGCTCAATTAAACTTTGTTGAATTTCATTTATCTAAGGTTTTCTTTCTTTAACAGTGAGAACATGTAGTACTTGGTTTTCCGTTCCTGAGTTACTTCACTTAGGAAAATGGTCTAGCTCCATCCAAGTTGCTGGAAAAGATATTATTTTGTTCTTTTTTATGGATAAGTACTATTTCATGACATACACACATTATATTTTCTTACCCACTCATCAGTTCATGGGCACTTAGGTTGATTCCATATCTTTGCAATTGTGAATTCTGTGCCTTTTTGATATAATGACTTATTTTCCTTTGGGTAGATACCCAGGAGTGGGATTGCTAGATCAGATCGTAGATCTACTTTTACTTCTTTGAGAAATCTCCATAGTGTTTTCCATAGAGGTTGTACTAATTTACATTCCCATCAGCAACGTATAAGCCATCCCTTTTCACAGCATCCTTGCCAGCATTTATTGCTTTTTGACTTTTTTATAACAACAATCCTGGCTGGGATAAGGTAGTATCTCATCGTGGTTTTAATTTGCGTTTCCCTGATGATTGGTGATGCTGAACATTTTTACATATGTTTGTTTGCCGTTTATAAATCTTCTTTTGAGAAATGTCTGTTAATGTCATTTGCTCACTTTTTAATGGGATTCTTTTTTTTTTTTTTTTTTTTTGCTCACTTGTTGGAGCTCCTTCTAGATTCTGGATATTAGTCCTTTGTCAGATGTTTGCAAATATCTTCTCCCATTCTGTGGCTGTCTGTTTAATTCTGTTGATTATTTCTTCTGCTGTGCAGAAGCTTTTTAGTTTAATTAAATAGGTAGGTCCTATTTATTTATTTTTGTTTCTGTTGCATTTGTTTTTGAGGTCCTATTCATAAATTCTTTGCCTATGCCAATATTCAGAAGAGTTATTCCAAGGTTTCTTCCAGTCAGAATTTTTATAATCCCAGGTCTTAGATTTAAGTCTTTAATCTACCTTGAGTTAATTTTCATATATGTTGAGAGTCAGGGATCCAGTTTCATTCTTCTACATGTGGCAATCCAATTTTCCCAGCATCCTTTTTTGAATAGGGTGTCCTTTCTTCAGTGTATTGTTTTGCCTGCTTTGTCAAAGATTAGTTGGTTGTAGGTATTTGGCTTTATTTCTGGGTTGTCTATTCTGTTCTCTTGGTCTGTGTGTGTAGTTTTTAAACCAGTACCATGCTCTTTCAGATACTCTGGACTTGAAGCGTAATTTGAGGTTGGGTAATGTGATGCCTCTAGATTTATTCTTTTTGTTTAAGATTGCTTTGGCTATCCAGGCCCTTTTTTCATTCCATATGAATTTTAGGATTGCTTTTTCTAATTCTTTGAAAAATGATGCTGATATTTTGATAGGAATTGCATTGAACCTGTAGATTGCTTTGGGCAGTATGGTCATTTTTCATATTGATTCTTCCAAGCTATGAGCATGGTGTGGCTTTTCATTTGTTTGTGTCATCTATGATTTCTTTCATCAGTGTTTTGTAGTTCTCCTTAGGGAGATCTTTCACCTCCTTGGTTAATTATATTTCTAGACATTTTATTATTTTTTTGTAGCTATTGCAAGTGAGATTGAGTTCTTGATTTTATTCTCAGCTTGGTCATTATTGGAATAGAGCTGTGCTATTGATTTGTGTATGTTGATTTTGTAACCTGAGACTTTACTGAATTCATTTATCAAATCTAAGAGTCTTTTGGAGGAGTCTTTAGGGTTTTCTAGGAAGAAAATTATATTACTGGCAAAAGGGATAATTTGGCTTCCTCTTTTTCGGTATGCTTTCTCTCGTCTGATTGCTCTGGCTAGGACTTCCAGTACTGTGATGAATAGGAGTGGTAAAAGTAGGCATCTTTGTCTGGTCCAGTTCTTAGAGGAATGCCTTCAACTTTTTTTCTCTTTTTCTGAGATGGAGTTTCACTCTGTTGCCCAGGGTAGAGTGCAGTGGTGTGATCTCAGCTCACTGCCACCTCCACCTCAGGGGATCAAGCGATTCTCATGACTCAGCCTTTCAAGTAGCTGGGACTACAGGCATGTGTCACCACACCTAGCTAATTTTTTTTATTTTTAGTAGAGACAGGATTTTACCATGTTGACCAGACTGGTCTTGAACTCCTGACTTCAGGTGATCTGCCTGTCTGGGCCTCCCAAAGTGGTGGGATTACGGGCATGAGCCACTGTGCCCGGCCAGCTTTCAACTGGTATCCATTCAGTATGACATTGGCTGTGGGCTTATCATATCTTAACTTTTATAATTTTGAGGTTTGTTCCTTCTATGCCTAGTTTGTTGATAGACTTATTATAAAGGGATGCTGGATTTTACCAAATGCTTTTTCTGCATCTCTTGAAATGATCATATGGCTTTTGTTTTAAATTCTGTTTATGTGGTGAATCACATTTATTGACTTGCATATTTGGAACCATCCTTGCATCCCTAGGATGAAACCCACTTGATCACGGTGAATTATCATTTTGATGTGCTGTTGGATTTGTTTTCTTAGTGTTCTGTTGAAGATTTTTGCATCTATGTTCATCAGGAATATTGGTCTGTGGTTTTCTTTTTTTGTTGTGTTCTTTCCTGGCTTTGATATCAGGGTAATACTGGCTTCATAGAATGAGTTGGGGAGGATTCCCTCTTTCTCAATCTTTTGGAATAGTTTCAATAGGATTGGTACTAGCTCTTCTTTGAACATCTGGTAGAATTCAGCTGTGAATCTGTCTGATCCTAGGCTTTTTTGTTTTTTGGGTTTTTTTGAAGATTTTTTTATTACTGATTCAATATTACTCTCGTTACTGGTCTATTCAGGATTTCTATTTCTTCCTGATTCAAGCTTAGAGGATCATATGCTTCCAGGAATTCATTTATTTCCTCCAGATTTTCTAGCTTGTATGGATAGAGGTGTTTATAGTATTCTTAGATGATCTTTTGTATTTCTGTAGTGTCAGTTGTAATGTCTCCATTTTCATTTCTACTTTTTTTTTTTTTTAGACAGTCTTGCTCTGTTGACCATGCTGGCTGGAGCACTGCAGCCTCCACCTCCTGGGTTCCAGCAATTCTCCTGCCTCAGCCTCCTGAGTAGCTGGGATTACAGGTGGGTGCCACCACACCCAGCCAATTTTTGTATTTTTAGTAGAGACGGGCTTCACCATGTTGGTCAGGCTGGTCTTGAACTCCTGACCTCATGATCCACCTGCCTCGGCCTCCCAAAGTGCTGGGATTACAGGCATGAGCCACCATGCCTGGCCTCTTATGTGTTTTTAAATGCAGCTACTGCACAAGATTCCTGCATGCTGTAGAAAATTTATTTTTTTCACTAAGCCCAATTAATTTAGCTTAGCTGGAGAACTATTAAGAAGTGTGAAGACACAAAAAAGAAATGAATGACTTTATTCCACAAATATAAGTAGGGGAAATTCCAATGATGGCATTTGCTGCATGAAGAGAAACCAGGATAAGTTAAAACTATTAATATTCACTTTAGACTGTGTAATTCATACCTACCATTCATAAATTCTGAATGGTAACCGTACCTTCAGACTTGGCTTAGGAACTGGGACCTTTGTGAATGGAGAGGCCTGAGGGAATGGATTGTAGGAGATGGAGCGTGAGAGGAAAGCTGCGGGTTGGAGCAGGTGTGCGCATTGACCACGTAAGAGGGAGAGTCAAAAAGTATAAGGACTTTTAAGATTTTGGAGACTTTGGACCTTCTTCATTTTTACCACTTTTTATTCCTCATTTCTGTTTTCTGATTGAGATTGGCCATAAAATCTCAAACATGGGGAAAATACAAAATTATCAAACAACATTTTTTCCAGGTGAACTTATTCTTGGTGTTTCTAGGATGTCTATAGAAAATGTTACAGTAACTTTTGACTACAGAATTTTTTTTCAAATGATATAATATTGACAAAGCAGTTGTAGGGCTCCCAAAATAAGTTTGTGTTTTGAACCTATGGATGAAAAACTTGCCAGAGAAATGGTCAAATTTTATGTATGTATTTAGTAGCTATGTAGTGGGAAAAATTTAAAGGCATTATATCATGTTTATTATATTTTAATTAAAAGAACAAAGCATTTACATTATTTATTTAAATTATAAAATATTACAGAACAATAATTATTCAGTTGGTGACATACAACAACTTATGAGCTCAGGAATATAGTGATTTCTCCTTTAAATTCTTGCTATTTTCAAGTATGGTAAAGCATTACAAACACACACACACACCTCTTTATGAAAATTTCCAAACCTACAGAAAACTTGAAAAAAAGTAAAATAATACTTGAATGCTGCTATGGTTTGAATGTGTCTCCCAAAGTTATTAAGCTTTTTCATTTGCTAGAGCTAGGACATATATATTAGTAAACTATTAATTAAAATTGGCATTTCTAGTTCAAAATTTTTTTCCAGTTCAAATTTAATATTATTGTTTTAATTCAGTTACTTTTACTTGGGTTTTATACATTAAAAATCTTAGTTCTTGACCGGGCACGGTGGCTCATGCCTGGAATCCCAGCACTTTGGTAGGACAAGGCAGGCAGATCATTTGAGGTCAGGAGTTTGAGACTAGCCTGACTGACATGGTGAAAACCTCTCTCTAAGAAAAACACAAAAAAATTAGCCAGGTGTGGTGGTGCACGCCTCTTATCCTAGTTACTCGGGAGGCTGAGGCAAGAGAATTGCTCAAACCTGGGTGGTGGAAGTTGCAGTGAGCCGAGATCAGGTGCCCCTGCACTCCAGCCTGGGCGACAAAGCCAAACTGTTTCAAAAAAAAAAAAAAAAAAAAAAAAAACTTGGTTCTTAATTACATTAACATAATCACTGATTTGCTTTATGTTACATATAACAACTTTTTTTTACATAAAGTTGTTATATATAAAACATGTAGGAAACTTAATCCCCAATGCAACAACATTGAGAGGTGGGACCTTTAAAAGATGATTAGGCTATCTCTTAGAGAGATGGGCAGAACCCTCATAAAGGGATTAATGCCATCATCTCTAGAGTGGGTTAGTTATCTCATCTCAGGAATGAATTCCTGATGAAAGAATAAGTTTGACTCCTTTCCTCTCCTCCACCCTCTCTTCTCAGCCTTTTGTCTTCTGCCACAGTATGACACAGCAAGAAAGCCCTTGCCAGATATTGGCACCTTGATATTGGGCTTCCCAGCCTCCAGAACTGTGAGAAACAATTTTTTTTTTTAATTACCTAGTCTGTGGTATTCTGTAATGGCAACACAAAATGGACTAAGACAAATATCCATTATATAGATTCAACAACTGTCAAGATTTTGTCATATTTGAACTGTGTGCATTCTAAATTCATTTCAAAGTAAATTAGAGATCTCATCGCATTTCATCCCTACTTTAGCATAAAGATGCCTTGCTATATAACCATAGTACTGTAATCATACTGAACAAAACTGAAAACAGCTCTCTAATGTCATCGATTACCAGTCCATGTTCAAATTTCCCCATTTGTCTGAAAAGTGCTTTTATATCTGTTTTCCCCAGAGATATTGGCGAGAATCATCCACTAAATTTGATTGTAATGTCTCTTAATTCCCACTATCCCAACCATTTTTTTTTTCTTTGAGACGGAGTCGTGCTTTGTTTCCAGGCTGGAGTGTAGTGACACAACCTCAGCTCACTGCAACCTCCACCTCTCCGGTTCAAGCCATTCTCCTGCCTCAGCCTCCCGAGTAGCTGGGATTACAGGCTCACACCACCATGCCCAGCTAATTTTTGTATTTTTAGTAGAGACAGGGTTTCACCATGTTGGCCAGGATGGTCTCAATCTCTCTTTT
>NW_016107339.1:13193134-13194536 GCF_001604975.1 Cebus imitator | reverse complement strand
TCCTGGGTTCAGGCAATTCTCCTGCCTCAGCCTCCTGAGTAGCTGGGATTACAGGCACGAGCCACCAAGCCCAGCTAATTTTTTGTATTTTTAGTAGAGACGAGGTTTCACCATGTTGACCAGGATGGTCTTGATCTCTTGACCTCGTGATCCACCCGCCTCAGCCTCCCAAAGTGCTGGGATTACAGGCTTGAGCCACTGCGCCCGGCTCGGTCTCAATCTCTTGATCTACCCACCTCGGACTCCCAAAGTGCTGGGATTACAGGTGTGAGCCACCGCACCCGGCCTCCACCCATTTTTTAAACATCATCTTTTTAAAGAGACCAGGTCAGTAGAATGTCTCACATTTTGAATTTGAGTGATATTCTCTTTGTGGTTTCGTTTGACTTATTCCTCTGTCCAATGTATTTTTTTATAGACTGGAACTTTTTGAACTAAAGGCTTGATTAGATTCAAAGATTTCTGACAATAATTCTTCATAGGTATTGCTGTGTACTTTGCACTTCATCTTATTGGAAAGCATATGCTTAATGTGTTGTCCTATTATTGGTGAGGCTAAATTTGATCACTGAGTTGAGGTGATGACAGCCAGGTCTCCCCTTTGTAAAGGTATTTCTCCCATTTGTCAATAGCAAATAATCTATGGCCTTGATACTTTGGCACGATGTGATTTTCCTGTTCCCCTCTATCTATTCTCCTAATGGTTTTAATATGATGCCTTCCCTGAATCGGTGACCACATTAGGTTGACAAAATGCTGGTTTTCCAATTCTATTATTTTTCCCAACATTTATTCACTGGCACTCTGAAGGGTAGATCTTTTTTCATCAATGGAACATTTCCTTGTGAAATGTCAGGATATATACTTGTTTTCTTTAAGTACCAATTTTCTGTGTTAGGAACTGGAAGATCACATCCAGTGGTAATATAAATGGGTTGCTGTTGCTTATTTTTTTTTTAAATCTGTATTCAACTATTAATAGGAACCCAAGGATTTTTATATACTCAATGTGTTTAATTATATTATAGTCATCTTTTCGATGTCTGAATTGTCCCAATTTTGGCCAATGGAAGCTCCTTCAAACTCGCTGATCTGTTCTTTTGACATAACTCTATTAGTCTTTGAACAGTGCCTTGTTTTATGAAAACAAGAAGCTCTGTTTCTTGTGAGTGGGAAATGATATTTAGAAACCACGATCTGTGCATTAAAGATGCTCATTTCTACAGGGCTATTATTAGGATCTTTCATTTGCTAGAGGTACGACATATGTATTAATAAATCATTAGCTAAAATGGACAATTCTAGGGTTTTTTTAGTTCAAATTTAATATTATTGTTTTAGTTCAGCTAGTTTTACTTGCTTTTTATACATTAAAAATCTTAATTTTTTTTTTTTTTTTTTT
>NW_016107339.1:13188063-13192864 GCF_001604975.1 Cebus imitator | reverse complement strand
TTTGGAGACGTAGTCTCACCCTGTTGCCCAGGCTGGAGTGCAATGGCGCAATCTCAGCTCACTGCAACCTCCACCTCCCGAGTTCAAATGTTTCTCCTGCCTCGGCCTCCCAAGTAGTTGGGATTACAGGTGCCTTCCACCATGCCCAGCTAATTTTTGTATTTTTAGTAAAGATGGAGTTTTGCCATGTTGGCCAGGCTGGTCTCAAACTCTTGACCTCATAATCTAGTTCTTAATTACATTAACATAAACACTGACTTGCTTTATTTTATATGTAAAATGGTTTCAAATAAGGATACAAATATCACGACCATAAAACAACTGAATGATGGTCAAAGTTTTGAGAGTTCTTTTTGTCCTTAGAATATTTATTCTATTAAGTCAGCCTGGGCAACATAATGAGACCCCATTTCTATTTTAAAAATTTATTTTAATTAACTGAATATGGTGGCATGTGTCTGCAGTCCCAGCTACTCTACTTGGGAAACCGAGGTGGGAAAATCACATGAGCCCAGGAGTTTGAGGATGCGCTGAGCTATGATCACACCAGTGCACTCCAGCACTCCAGCCTTGGCTGGCAACAGAGCAAGACCCTGTCTCCCCCCAACCAAAAAAAAAAAAAAAAAAAAAAAAAAAAAAAAAAAAGAGAGAGAGAGAGAAGAGAGAAAGAGAAAAAGTATATTCCACCAAGAATATACAGTAGTATCTTTTAATATCACTTGGAATACTTCTTTTTTCCATGTGGTTCAGTTCTATTTGTTTTAAATTTTAGTGGTTTTTTGTTAAATTATTAACATTGTAAAGCATTTATTGTTTCAAAGGTCAATATTCTCTTCTCACTTCTATTCTCCCTTCCTCCCTAAAAATAGCCATTTTTATTAATTTCTGGTTTATCCTTCCAATGCAGCTTTTCCCCCCACTCTGGAAACAGGCACTCCCTCTATTGCCCAAGCTGGAGTGCAGTGGCACAATCATAACTCACTACAGTCTCGAACTCCTAGGCTCAAGTGATCCTCTTGCTTCAGTGTCCTGAGTAGCTAGAACTACAGGGATGTACCACCAGGCGTGGCTAAAGTCTTTATTTTTCTGTAGAGACAGGGTCTTGCTATGTTGGCCAGGCTGGTCTTAAATTCCTGACCTCAAGTGATCCTCCTACTTTGTCCTCCCAAAGTGTGGGGATTATAGGCATAAGCCACCATTTCTGGCCCAATGCAGCTTTTTGAAAAAATATATATCTTCTCTCTTTCTTACCCCAAAGGTAGCACATAGTTTAATCATTCTTTTGCATTGTGAATTTTCCACTATATCCCAGAGATTCCTCCATATTAGTTCAAAGGGATCTTTCTCATTTTTTGTTAGACTTTTTCCTTTTATTGATACATGATATTTTACGTATTTTATTTATGAGGTACACGTGGGCATCTGTTACATGCATACAATGAGAGTAACGATCAAGTCAGGTATTTGTGGTATCCTTCATCGTATTTATCATTTCTATGTGTTGGCAACATTTCAAGTCCTCTCTTCCAGCTACTCCGAAACATACTATATATATTATTGCTGACTACAGTCACCCAGTCTGTTACCAAACACTGGAACTTATTTTTTCCATCTCCTCATTCTTTTTAACAGCTCTACGTTACTCTATTGTGCAGATGTACCATAATTTTTTCAACTATTCTATTCTTACTAGGCATGTTTCCAATAATTTCTACTTATTACAAATAATGACATATTTTTAAAAGGCAGATTACTATACAATAAAGATACATACTTAATTTTAGCATTTTCTTATGTGCATTAAAATATGTTTTAACAGAAAAGTATTACTTATTGATTTGTTTTTGGTTAGGTTATTAACACTCTCCTAAACACTTGGGTTTTATGCAACGATTTAGAAAATATGGGTGTGCTTCTTAGTGAATGTGGAGATTACTGGATTTCACAAATAACAGTCGGTTAGACTAGTGTTTGGCACGTTGGAGGTGCTCAATAGATGACAGATAATAGTATTAACAAAACGATAAGGTTAATAACAGAAGAATGAATTTTTATTTATTTTTCTTTATGTGGACATGTCACCAGGGTATCTGAGAGCAGGGTGACTACATTTTGTTCTTTAGCCAGCTGGAGATTAAACATTTATTGAGTAACCACCATGTTCCAGGCATTACGGTAAGAACTTGTACCTAAAGCAGCTCCATATGCTGAAGGCCTGAGGAAAGGAATAAAGGGCAGCCGGGAATCTGACCAGGTTTCAAGAATGGTGCTGGGACTCTCGGGAGGAGGCAGCAGCACGTTTCCCGTGGACGGACGTCCCAGGGAGTCCGCCTTGGGAGACTCTAGGCTTCCTCAGATTTGGAGGCTCCATGTGGGGTGAATGCAAGCCACAGGATGGAGCCAAATCACAAGTCATTGGTAGCAACCTCCTAAACCATAAGAAGGAGAGGAGAGGAAGTGAATCTGCTCCTCTGCGTATATGATCACTCATCTGGAAGGTTTTCTGAGGTCAGAGAAGAAAGGAAAGCCTGAGAAGTGGAGCTTCATTCATTGAAAGGCATCTGTTTGTAGAGATAAATAGGGTCATGTGATAGGGAGAGACTGGAGTTAGGTGGTTTATTTAGCAAAGTTGGTCAAGGAAGCCTCTCTGACTTGGTACCACATGAGTGGGCAATCGATGATGAATTGGAGGCATTAACGTTAAGATCTTGAACCGGAGGATTCCGGGAAAAGATAGTGTGGCTGTTGCTTAATGAAAGAAGGAAGAGTGGAGGGAAGTAAAGATGGAGACACATGCAGTGCCAGATCATAAAGAGTCTTGTTGGCCAGAAAGGACTTTAGATTATATTTTAAGCAAGAAAGTCTGAACTGGGAGAGTGCTTTGAACGATCCAGGAGCGAGAAGTAAAATCTCTTCAGTAATTCCAACCCCAGTCATTCTTCAAACTCACCTCATTCCTGCAGCCTGTTGCTGCTGAAGCCTCAGAAGAAGTTAATTCCCAAAGTGGATAAAACCTCCTCCTGCACATTTCCTAGTAATGCTGATGTCCGACCCTGCTCATCCTGCCGCATGTCTCACAGGGGGTCTCCATTTGCTGCTGAGTAGGACAGTGCAGGGGAAAGAACATGGGCTCTAGCATCACACAGACCGTCCAGCCACCTCCTAGCTGTGTGACCTTGGGCAAGTTAAGTAATTTGAATCCTAGCTTCCTTCTCTGTAAAATGAAATACTTATACTTAACTTGCAGATTGGTTGTAAGGAAGAAATAAAATAATTCATGTACAGCAGAATGATGCTTTTCTTTTTTCTCGTATTTAGGTTTATCACACAAGACAACAGCATGTGTCACCTCCAAGGCCTTTCCTCTTTTGGCTTTGGATTTCCCAAAACCTGAAGCTCACTTGACATTATGCCAGGTGTCTCAGACATTGTACCAGAGAGAGAGAGGGGAATGCCTTCGAGAGGCAAAGGGGGGAGGTGCTCCCAAACTGAGGAAGGCACAGTATCCTGTGGATCTGAAAGAGCCCTCCTCCCTCCCAGCAGCCAATGTGGGGAGTGGGTGAGGCCTCCCAGGGAGGGGGAAGTTGGCCATGTGGTGCATCTTTGCAGTCCTGCTCCCAGGCACCGGAGATCAATCCTACTAAAGATTCCCCTGCCCCAAGCCTGGTGCAGAAGTAGTAAGCTGCCACTTGGAAAAGACCATACAGGTTAAGCCCTGAGCATGCTTGGAGTAAGCAGTCTGGACAGATGCAGGAAGACAACAGGGGCTTCTCCAAGGCCTCAGCACTGTGTCAGGGCACAGACCCTTGGAACAACTGTAAGAGACAGAAGCCCCAATAATGACAGATTAAATTTAAAACCAGCCTCATGGCAGGGGTTTTGAATCAGATTTAAGATTTTTTAAAGAGCAGGTTTTGAGTCGGATAAATCCAATACACGTGAAAAGCGTTGAGGACAGGCACATTGCATGTGTTGGGTAAAGGGTAGCCAATGTCATTAAAACCGGCTGCAGACAGTCACAGCAGGCTGGAGTTGGAGCAAACAAAATGGAATTAAATATAATTCTACAAGTGTTTGAATGTCCATTATGTTCTGGGTGTTGGAAATATAAGGCACAGACTTCTTTTGCTTTAGAGGAGCAGTTAGTGACAAAGGCAAATCCATTCGCAGTCAACCCTGACATAGGGCAGAATGTGGTATGCATTACAGAGAGACAGTGGCCAGCATATCAGGGGCTGGGATTGGAAAGGCTTCACAGAAGAGGTGACATTTAATCTGGACCCTGGAAGGACAGGTAGAATTTTTACTGGTTGGTGGAGGAAGGCAGGTCCAGCACAGAGCATAGTTTGTGCAAAGGCAGGGAGGGGTAGACATGCAATGACAGTTTTCTGTGACTTAAGTATTGGCCATTTTCAGGAGGAGCTATTAGAAATATGGTTAAAGTAGGCCAGGTGTGGTGGCTCATGCCTGTAATCCCAGCACTCTAAAAGGCCAAGGCGGGTGGATGACTTGAGGTCAGAAGTTCAAGACTAGCCTGGCCAACATGGTGAAACCCTGTCTCTACCAAAAATACAAAAATTAGCCAGGTGTGATGGCGGGCACCTGTAGTTCCAGCTACTTGGGGGGCAGAGGCAGGAGAATCACTTGAACCCGGGAGACCAGAGGTTATAGTGAGCCGAGATTACGCCACTGCACTCCAGCCTGGGTGACAGAGTGAGACTCCATCTCAGAAAGAAAGAAAGAAAAGAAGAAAGAAAAAGAAAAGAAAGAAAGAAAGAAGAAAGAAAGAAAGAAAGAAAGA
>NW_016107339.1:13145436-13187768 GCF_001604975.1 Cebus imitator | reverse complement strand
AGAGAGATTGGTTAAAATAGTACACTGAGGACAGTTTGAGAAGGATCTTTTCACCCTGCAGGTAATGGAGCACCTATAAGAATTTAAAGGAAGAAGGGAAAAAGGAGATAACCTACAAGATTCCAGAGAGAAAAAAACAACAATTATATACAAAGTTTCATGACACAATATCTTTTGGCTTATCAACAATAACACAGGAAGCTAAGGGATTATAGAGAAATGCCTTAAAACTTTTGATGGACATGATTTTCAACCCTGAGTTTATACCCATGCAGGCCATTATTCAAGTGTGGGAGTAGAATAAACACATTTTCTGACATACGAAGCATGAAGAGTTTTCCTCATATGCACTCTTTCTCAGGAAGTGGAAACAGGGTGTGCCTCATTAAAAAGGGCAGACCACAAAAGGGCAACGACCGGATACAAGAAACTTGGGGGACAGGTAAATCCTGATGAGGATGGTGAAGGGTGATCTCAGAGTGACCGCTGTGTCATCAAGGGCAAAGAGTTAAGACTGGAGCAGACAGAAGGTTCTGGGAGAGTTATATTTGATGATATAATTGCCAGAATACCTGACTTGTCTGATTGTACTGTGAGGAATTTTGTGATTCATTAATAATAAATACAAATACAGCCAAGCAAAGGAAAACAGGACACTTAAGCACTCCAGAGAAAACGAAGTCATCTAGGAATGGAAGAGCAAGCATAGTTTCCTCTATGGTTTGCCATTACGTGATCACACTGATATAAACATAGTAAACATAGTAACACAGTAAAAATACAACATAGTAAAAATTAAACATAGTAATATAGTAAACATACAACATAGTAAAAAATTACCATATAGTCATGTTAAAGAAGGGGCATGGGAAGGGGACATGTTCTTTGAGGATGAAAAAAAAAAATAAATCCCCCTCTTCCACAGCAGGAGGTAAAGAGATAAAGCTTAAAGCTGAAAACTCTTGATGTAGCAACATAAACATGTTATTTGGAATGGGAGGTTAATACCAACAGAACACATTAAAACAGTTGAAAGTTATTTTCTGTGAGGGTAAGGATATGGTGGGAGAGGGCGTTGGAGACTGGGATTTCTATAGCAAATCTTGTAGAAATATTTGACTCTGGGCTGGGTGTGGTGGCTCACACCTATAATCCCAGCACTTTGGGAGACCAAGGTGGGCAGATCATGAGGTCAGGAGTTCGAGACCAGCCTGGCCAACATGGTGAAACCCTCTCTCTACTACAAATACAAAAATTAGCCGAGTGTGGTGGCAGGTGCCTGTAGTTCCAACTACTCGGAAGGCTGAGGCAAGAGAATCACTTGAATCCAGGAGGTGGAGGTTGCAGTGAGCTGAGATTGTGCCATTACACTACAGCCTGGGTGACAAGAGCAAGACTCTGTCTCAAAAAAAAAAATTGACTCTAAATTACGCATATAACATAATTTGGTTAAAAATTAAAAACCAAAGAGAGTGCATGGGAAGAGGAGATCTGCAGGCAGTCCATGCAGGACCCTCTCAGAGAATGTGACTGGGAGGAGCTTGGGTAGAAGGGAGACTGGGTCATAGGACAGACAGAGGATTTGATGTTCTCATTACACAGGAGAGATGACGTGCTTATGATCTGTAGGGGACCCTGCAAAAAGGGAGAGTTTGGATGCAAAGGACAGGAGACTATTGGATGTCTGCTCTAAAAGAGAGCAAAAGTCAGATCAAGAATGCAGGAGGACAATTTGTTTTTTAAAATAAAAGACTATGTACCTTGAGACTAGAAACAATTGTGGGTATACACACAGATGCATAAATCTAAAAGATTTGGAATTATTCCTAGAAGTTCCAGTGACTTCAGGATAGTATATGCAGCAGTGAAAAAAAGGCACATTTCTTTGGTCGAAAGAACACAATTTTATGACTTTATTAAGCCTTAGTACAGAGATGAGAGAAATGCCTTTCCAATGATGCATCAAGCTAACTTCTAAGCGAAAGATCAGCAGAGATCAGAGACTGTTGAAAACACACATATCTTGTGGTGTCTTCTGAGAAACAACTTATTCCTCTATCTCTGAGAACAACTTGACCCTTGCCACGGGGTGAGTGCTTGGCAGCCACGTTTGTGCAGTGGGGTCTCTCGTCCCCTGCTCTAACTACACAGGGCTGGGATGGACACCTGCTCCAAGTTTGGCCGGTTATTTATTTTTCCAAGAATTTAAAATTCTAGCTGGGAGAGACAGCCTCTGTGGGTTGTGAGGGTTGAAATGAAACAAACTGAGGAGCTGTTGTGTGGACATGTTCACTGAAAAGGACAGTCAGTCCACAGAGAGAGAATACGGCTACCATGCAGGGGGCTAGAGAACACAGACTGTGTGGATGTCAGAGTGTCAGAGGAGTAGCTCTAGCTTCTCCGGGCTTTTCGGTTCCGAATTCTGTTCCTGAGAGGCCTGGCTAAATCCTATCCTTGGGCCCTGCGCTCCTCCCCACGTCTACATTGCAAATATCCTATACTTTGCATGTGATCACATGAAGAGGGTTTCTGTTATTGGCACGCACAAAGTTTGCATGAGATGTTTCTCTTCCAACTTCCATCAGGGTCTTCCGGTCATTGATTTCAACTTATTCTCTCTTAAGAAGCCCATCGAGTCCCCATAATCTTCGGTTTCTTTCTTTTCCAGGACCAGTGGCTCACAGTTCAGAACCTCATTTTGCCCCTACTTACTTGTATCTTGATTGGCTTTGATGCCCTAACAGACCCAGGTTCTTCAGAAAGCCTTCTAGTCCACCTCAGACCTCGGGGATCCCCCTTTCCCACGACTCCCCATGGCACTTGACTGTGTCACTGGGTCCCCAGTTACCAGACCGCAGCCCAGGTCCAGGTTGGCTGCATCGGTCATCCAGAGCTGGTTGAAAATGACAGCCTTGACAGGGTGTGGTGGCTGACACCTGTAATCCTTGGGAGGCCAAGATGGGCAGATCACAAGGTCAGGAGATTGAGACCATCGTGGCCAACGTGGTGAAACCCCATCTCTACTGAAAATACAAAAATTAGCTGGGCGTGATGGTGCATGTCTGTAGTCCCAGCTACTGGGAGGCTGAGGCAGGAGAATCGCTTGAACCTGGGAGGTGGAGGTAGCAGTGAGCCAAGATCACACCATGGTACTCCAGCCCGGCGACAGAGTGAGAGTCTGTCTCAAAAAAAAAGGACAACCTCCTTGTTGCCGCCCCTTGCACCCCCAAGATTCTAATTCAGTAGGTCTGGGTGATGCCTGTTATTTTTATATTTTATTTATTTATTTAGAGAAAGGGTCTCACTCTGTCACCCAGGCCGGAGTGCAATGGCACGATCTTGGCTTACTGCAGCCTTTAACTCCTGGGCTCAAGCACTCCTCCAGCCTCAGTCTCCCAAGTGGCTGGGAACATAGGCAAAGCCACCATGCCTGGTTAATTTTTAAATCTTTCTTTTTAGAGATGGGGTCTCTCTACGTAGCCCAGGGTAGTTTCCATCTCCTGGCCTCCAGTGATCTTGCCCCTTGGCCTCCCAAAGTGCTGGGATTACGGGAGTGCGCCACTGCACCAGGTACTGTACTTTTAGAGGGATCCCAAGCAGTTCTTATGTGCATTCTGGTTTGAAAACCATAATCTGTACTGCTCATTGTGGTCTTGACATAAGCTACCTGGTATGGTGACTTATCTCTTTGTATGTTTTCGATTTTGTTCACAGAAAAGTAGACTAAAATCTTCTAGGCCACATATTTAAAGAGTGTCCCGGTGGACCTCCCCTCTTCCCAGATACTTTGCAGACCAACTCTACCACCCCATGCCTAACATGACTGCCCCCATTGAGGGAAGTGGCCACCACATCCAAGCCTTGGACCTCTCTTTGCCATGCGTGGGACTCTAGGGAATGTAGAAAAGGAAATAACATCTTGGCAGGACACCAATGGCCTCTTCATACAGAGTAAACCCAGGCAGGAGTGGAGTCCCCATGAGCCTGTCCTGTCCCAGTGCCCTTCAGACCTGTCATTAGCTGAGAAGGCTGGGAGGAACAGGAGACTCTATCCCTTTCAGGGCAAACCTGAACTCAGGAGGCCTATTTCATGAAGTCCGTGTGAAATGACTCATTCACAAAGTAACACACAATGGGCCAAATGGAGCAAGACACAGCCGTGCGGGCCCGAGGATGGCTGCCAATCCCCAGCACCACATGCCTCACCTCTGGAAAAGCTGGCCGAGACCTAAAAAGGATACAGTGTAAACACTACCAAAGCATTTAGTGCTGCCAGCCAGAGCTCTGGGTAGAGCAAGAATGTGTGTGTGTGTTGAGGGGGAAAGGGAAGCTCGTGGGTGTCCCACAAACCTGCCATGAATACTGGGGCCAAAAAGGAGGGGACCTATAGGACAAAGTTTGATCCCACTCAAAGTCAGCACAGCGGGATGCACTTAAAGGACGCTGAGCACGCAGGAGCTGTCACAAACCCACGAGGATCTGCAGTGTGTCTCCCAAAGCCGTTGCTCTCAGAAGGATCATTACCTAAAGTAGCAGAAACCATATGATCGAGGTTACTGAGTCTGAAGATTCTGCGATCCTGTCTCTGAGTGCCCACCTCTTCCAAAATCTCACTGCCTCACCCCACATCTGCTTCTTTCCTCCTTGCTCATTTCTTTCCTGATCTCTTTCCCACCAACAGAATCTCTGATTCTCCACGCATGTCCTGTTCAGAGTCATCCACTTTCCTCCCTCTCCCCCCAGACTCCCGGGGCCTCTGCACCTGGGGGCACTGGACACGTATATGCCCATGATGATGAGGATGATGCCCACGAGGAAGCCCACCAAGCCAATGGCCAGGCCCAGGGCACAGACCAGGGTCTCCATGGCATCTGGCGGTGGAGTAGGCACCTGGGGCTCTGGGAGAGAAAGGAAGGAGTCAGTCATACGGGGAAGGACTCTGGAGTAAAGGAAATGCCAGGAGGGTGTGTGGGGAGGGGCTCCGTACCCCAATGCCGGAGGAGCGGTGCATCCAGGCCCCAGTGCTCCACCTGGCAGTCATAGACGTCCTCAGCCAAGGGCACGAAGGGCAGGTAGTGGAACTTGCGGAACAGATGGTCAGGCTGGGAATAGAAGCTGGTCTGGGCCACTCCCTCAGTGACAGTTTGGCCATTGCGCAGCCAAGTGATATTGATCACAGGGGGGAAGATGTTGTCCACGATGCAGATGAGGACGTTGGGCTGGCCCAGCTCCACCCTGGACTTGGGGAGCACAGTCACCCGTGGAGGCACTAGGAGGAATGGGACCTGAGTCCACAGGCTCATCCCTCACCCCAGGGGCTTACTAGAACTGGGATTAAGGGATGTTTCCCCTTCATAGCCATCTTAGGGCAGGGGATGCTTTGGGATGGTATCCACTGGGGCAAGAGAGGAGAAAAACAGAGGGAGGGGAGACTGGGGAGGGAGCGGGGACACCAGGAGCTCCTACATCTGACTGGTCCCTGGGCAGGAGTCCAGGTGAGAGGTGTCATTCCTCAAGGAGAGGAGTGCCAAAGGGGTCTGGGAAGGCCTGGAGCCTCCTGAGAAAGAAAGGAACAGAGCATGACAGGTACGGGTGCTGAGAGCAGGCCCCAGAGTGATGGGGGCCTAGGAGCTGGGATGGGAGGAAGTTTCCCTGGACCTTCCTGCCTGACTGGGTGGGCAGAGGGAGGGCCGGTACCGTTGATGGCCCTGGTGCGGTTAGAACGCTCCACCAGGACGTCCAGATGGGCTTTGATCATGGCGATGCTGGCCAGCCCACCCTGCGGGTCAAAGTGGGCAAAGTCACCAAACTCAGGCAGACGCCACACAGCCTCACTTTTCTTCAGGTCCACAGAGAACAGCTGTTCCCCATCGAACTCATGGGTGAACTGGCCCGACGCGCCGTAAGACTGGTAGAAGGCGGGTCCGTAGGAGCCCATGTGGTCAACTGTATTTGGTGAGTTCAAGGTCAAGGAGAGAGAAGAAAACGTGTCTGTCTCATCCATAATATGTGATTGTTGAGTCCCTGAGCCTGGGCCCTGTCCTGGGTTCTGTGTGGGGACATAGTCCTTCTCTGACACTGGGCTAGCCCTGGGAGAGGGGAAGGGAGAGGACAGGAAGAAAGAGGCTCACTCCAGCACACCGCAGCCGGCACAGGCAGTGCAGTCTGGTGTATCAGGAAGGGAAGAGGAGAGGCTGCCTATAATCATGTTTGGGGCTCCAGAATTTAAATCTCAGCTGTGGTCATCTGTCCTGCCTGTGTTGTCAGTCCCTGTGTTGTGAGCTGGCGGGACTGTCGGGTGGGATGAGAAGGAGTGATTAAGGACAGGAGAGTGGTGGAGCTTTGCACAGAAATGCAATACAGGTGGGTGTGAGGGAAACAGGCCATGGCTGGCAGGAGCAGGAACTGCGGTTAGGGACCCAGAGACCAACGGGATAGAAAGAAGCAACTGAAGGCATTGCAAAGAGCACTGGACAAGAAGCCAGAGGTCAAGGTTCATGTCCCAGCTCCTCCGTCTCAGAGCATTATCACTGTCTCTTCCATAACTGTTGTCTCATTTTCTGGAAGTTGGGGATTAAGTTTTAATTCTTGTAGACTTCTGTGAAGTTGTTTGAGCAACAATTATTGAGGAACTAGCATGCACCCAGCACAATGGTGGGCCAGGAAATAAAAGCAAGCAACAAAGACCAACCAGCTGTGGACCTGCACACCAGCCCATGTCTCCTGAAGAACAGACAGGTAAACAGTTAACTACCAGCATGAGCATAAACACTGCAACAGAACTGGACTTGATCAGGCACATTCCGGGCCAGTGGCGGTAGAGAAATCAGGGTGCTTGCTGGCATCTGCTGGGCAAAGGTTTGGGTCTCAGGAAGGAGGAGGGAATGAGGAGAAATCTGAACATGAGCAAATGCTGAATGGGACACCTGCGCAGCTGACCGAGCTGCACCTTCACTTAGGTCCAGAGTGGATGTGACGGAGGTGAGGGGGATTGGGTGTCTCTGGGTGAAGGAAGCTGCCCATAAACCAGAGAGGGAGGGGAACAAGCATCCTCCATGCCACCTCCCCATGTAACCCAGTTCCGTAAATCTCTGCTCCCCGCCCCGCCCCGCTCACCCTTGGACTCACCCTTGGCGGCCCCCTCTTGCAGGCTCAGAAGGGTGGTCAGGGTGTACAGCACCAGGACCCGCCCTGCTCTGGGGGCCATTGCACTCTGGTGCTTTAATCAAATCAGTCTCGGTCCGTGTGGGGTGTACAGGAACAAGGCGGAGGTAAAGAGGAAGAAAACAGATTCGAGGATGGGGGAGACCCCTGCTACCTTCAGCCAATCACAGAAATCCTCTGAGTGAATGTATCTGTTGCTGGGTAAAGAGGGAAAGAGCCCGGGTGAGAAGGTGGAAGGATTCACTGGGCCCCCAAGAAGGGCCAAAGGACATTTTGGAGGACGGGAGGGGCTTGGAGCAACTGACACCACATCCTCCAAGAAGGGACCCCCGTAAAGGAGAGAAAAGGCCGTCAGAGCGCCGCGTCTATCTTGATCTGCGATGCAGGGAATCCTACTTTCCCTGGAAGTTTCTGTGGACAGATTTTGAGTTAAAAGTAAAATAAACTTTACCAATAATCTTTAAAAGGAAAACATCAGATACACAGTAGAATGAAAACCTCTTAAAACCTTCAATCACTTTCAAAAATTTTATTTTATTTTTCTCTTATTATTATTTCATTGTGTAAGAAAAAATATGTAATTGTTGGAGATGTTTGGTCTGAAGCAGAGTGTAAGGAGCTTCCCTGGACTCCCCGAGGACGGCAGAGGGGCCGGTGCTCTCTGTTGGTCCCTCCAGGACCCGGTCACCTCCTCCAGGCTGCCACAGGCTGGAGGACTGCATCACCCTTGCCTTTGGCTTTCGGTTGGGCTTGGCTAATACAAGGCACTGGGAGAATTTAGTCCAGTATTAAAGAAAAAAAAAGTAAACCTAACATCTAAGTAAACGGAAGTCTAACCAAATTAAGCCATGAGTGAAAGACCATGAAATAGATGATTTTCAACTTGGAAGGGACCTGGGAAATCATCCGGGTCTCTGGCTCCAAATGAGAATCATCTGGTGAGTTTGTTATAATACACGTTCCCGGTTTCCTCTTGACCTAGTGGGTTAGATTAGCCTTTCCAAGGAAGGGCCAAGGAACCTGCGTTTTCAGCATGCTGCTAGATGGTTCTTGGGTAGCCTGAGGACTGGTAAAACCTGGTCTAATGCTCTTTCCTCAATGAATAAGGGATGCCTATATTGAGTGGGGCAGACACAGCTTCAAATTAATGAAATTACAGCTAGTAATTGATTTGTGTGGCACAGTTTATGGGGAGCCCTAATCTTAGTTTTTTTGTTTCCATTCTGCAGTGTCTAGCATGATGCCTAGCACATAATAGGTGCCTAGGAGATATCTCTGCATGAATGAGCAGTGTCTTCACTGCTTCGATTCTGCCCTGGTCGGGACCCTCACCACCTTCATCTCTTCCCAGGTGAGGTGGGAGCTGGAGCCATGAGATGACAGATGGGTAAGACATGAAAAACTCAAGATAAAGAATGTTGCTTCTTTGTTTAATAACAATTGAGTATTGGGTGTTTTTTATTTCAAAACATACACAGATTTTTTTTAAAGTATGATTTTTGTTATTAACTTAAAACTTAATTACATGATAATCCTTTATGGCATAGAGTGTGGTCAACTTCTGTAAATATTTCACATGGACTCTAATAAATTTGATGCAGAATTTTATACATGTACATATTTATTGGATCAAGCATGTGGATTTTGTCATTTTTATTTGTTATGGCTTTCTTATTTTTGGATTGACCTATACATTACTAAGAGTGGTGCATTTATTTATTTATTTTTTAGAGACCAGGTCTTGCTCTGTTGCCCAGACTGGAGTGCAATGGAGTAATCATGGCTCACTGCAGCCTCAAACACCTGGGCTTAATTGATCCTCCTGCCTCAGCCTCCCCGAGTATCTGGGACTACAGGCATGCACCATGACTTCTGGCCTATGAATGGTGTATTTAAAACTCTAACTATGACTGTAGTTTTTTCAACTTGTTTCAAATTTTTAAATCAGCTTTTGCCCTCTGTGCATTTAGGTTATGAGGTGCTTACTCTTGGGAATTATTATAGTCTTGGTGAGCCTTTTCCCAATTTGTCCTGACAATCTTTCTGTCCTAGTCTGTCTTGTCTGATGGTAATAAGCTCCACAGCTGTCTTTGGGTATTTGTTTGCTGTGTCTTTTTCTACTCTTTTGTTTTTACTCCCCGGTGTATGTATGCTTTATATGTGGCCCTTGGTGTGGGTTACAAAAGTAAAAAAATATGGATTTTTGCTTTTGATTCAATCTGACAGTCTCTGTCTTCTAACTGGTGGTTCAATTCTTGTGGCAGTCAAAAGGAGCAAACTTGTTTCTGCAAGAGACAAACACTGAAGCCTCAGTGGTTTAACAAAACACAGGTTTATTTCTTAGCCATGTGTAGTTCAAGGCAGGCCGGGCACCCTGCAGCTCTCCTCCAAAAAGTGCCTTAAGGTAGCTAAGCACCGTGCATCTCCATCATTGAAAAGCACTTCACTTCCAGCTTTGCAGGGGAAGGCACATTCGTCCCATGGTTTGGGACCAGAAACTATTTGCCATCTCTGCTCACATTCCATTGGCAAGAAGTAAACAATGACCCCACATAGGCGCACGGGGATGGAAAAACGCACTTTAGCTGTGTGTGCAGGAAGATGTAATGGTTTGGTGAGCACATGGCACTTCCTTTGCCACATTCTGACTGTGTTTATTGTGCACTTGGACTTGTTTCTAATACCTTATTTATTTCAACATTTCTATTTTTTAAGCTTTCTTTTTTTTGAAGTCAGAGTCTCACTCTGTTGCACAGGCTAGATGCAGGGTGCAATCTTAGCTCAGTGCAACTGCCACCTCCCAGGTTCAAGCAATTCTCCTGTCTCCGCCTCCTGAGTAGCTGGGACTACAGGCACATGCTGTCACACCTGGCTAATGGTTTTTCTTTTTCCTAATTTTAGTAGAGATGGGGTTTCACTGTGTTGCCCAGGCTAGTCTTGACCTCCTGAGCTCAGGCAATCCGCCTGCCTCGGCCTCCCAAAGTGCTAGAAATTACAGGCATGAGTGACCACACCCGGCCAAGTTTTCTCTTTCGATCTTCATTGGCTTTTTTTTTTTTTTTTTTTCTTCATTGGCTTTTTTTTTTTTAAGTATTACTGATACCTTCCCCATCTTCCCTTTGACTGGATAAGAACTTTAGCATGCTTTCAAATTTATTCTCATATTTTCTCCTTTACTGAAGTATTTGGTCAACATTAGTTCTCACATCTTTTGGCCCCTTCTAGAATGCTTTCTCTGATTAGAATTCTTTCAAAACATGTCAAATGTGGGAATCTGCATAGCAAACCTTCTGAGGCCTTGGTATGCTTGATAATTTTTATTACACCAGCACTTTTGAATAAAGTCTAGCTGTGTATTAAATTCTATTTGAAGTTGTTTCCTTTAATATTTTAAATAACATCATTCCAAGTTTGTTTGTTTTTGCTTTTTGTTTTGTTTTGTTTTGTTTGTTTGTTTGTTTTTGCATCCAGTGTCACAGTTAGAAAATCCCAGGTCAATATTTCATGCTGGAATCTTTTAGAATTTTCTCATTGTCTTCGATACTTTAAAATTTTGCTGGTGTATCTAGAGTGGGTTTTTCCTTCTCTCTTAAAGACATTATGGATTTTCTCTATCTTTTAATTCTGGGAATTCATTTTATTTATTTATTTTATTTTATTTTTGAGGCAGAGTTTCACTCTTGTTGCCCAGGCTGGAGTGCAGTGATGTGATCCTGGGTCACCGCAACTTCTGCCTCCCAGGTTCGAGTGATCCTCCTGCCTCAGCCTCCCGAGTAGCTGGGATTACAGGTGCCTGCCACCACACCTGGCTAACTTTTTTGTATTTTTAGTAGAGATGGGGTTTCATCATGTTGACCAGGCTGGTCTCAAACCCCTGACCTTGGTTGATCCACCTGCCTCAGCCTCCGAAAGTGCTGTGATTACAGGCGTGAGCCACCGCACTTCCTTTTTATTTCTTTAACTATTTTATCCTCTTTTTTTTTTTGTCTTTATGAAACTCATATAATCTATATTTGAACAATTCTCTCCTCCTTTTCCCTTGACTTTGCTGTTTATTACTCCTCCATTCCTCCCTCTTTCATCCTGAGCTAGCTCCTCGGTGTAGTCCTTTAACTGTCTGTTTTGTTTTCAGTTGCATCTCTCCCACCATTTATCCCATTAGTGAGGCTTTTACTTTGACTATATTTCTTTTACACTGAGAACTTCTAGGTGTTTTTCCTACATTTTCTATTATTTTCATACTATAATAGATTCTCACTTTTAAAGTACACTTTTAATGCTCATTTTAAATGGCCGGTCTCTGTTTCCTACTACTTCTTTCAAGGACATAGATGGTCCTGTTTGCTGTTTTTCTTTTGAGGAAGTGGCACTCCCTACAGGTCTCGTTATTTTGGCCCATTAGTGGCCATCTGTGTTAGTGTCATGTGTGTAAAGAGAAAGAAGGGCCAGCTGGAGTCCTCGGCCAGCACAAAACCACAGTCACTACCCTTTGGGTGTCACTTCAGGTCAGGGCTTCAGGGTGGGAGCACTGGGAGGCGTAGGGAGCACTGTTAGCTGGGGTGGTGGAGGAGGCAATGACTAGGGCAGTCCCCAGCTCCTCCCCACTCCTGCAGAATTTCAGCTTGGATTTTCTCGCCTATCCCTCAACAGCTCGGCAGGCAATCAGGATATGGCCATCGTTTTTCCCCGAGGGGAGCAGGCAGTGATTGCTCAAGGCCAACACCAGGGAGGCAAGAGCAGAAGCTTCCAGGAACCGTCTCATAGTCACAGCCAGCAACAACCCAGTTCGAAACACCTTTCAGTCTCACCAGGGCCTCCTCATCATTTGTCTTCTCAGAATATATATGTACGGCCCACATTCCCTCCTAGATAGAAAGGACCTGTAAGAAGGGATCATGGTTTATTGAATCTCTTACACAATCATCCCTTTCCCCCTAAATGCTAGCAGAATATTAAATAAATCAGTCGATGATAACAAATGAAAGTGAATAAAGTAGATAACACTGCCTCTAGGAGGGGTACTGTTATTGGGACTAGAGTCTAATACTGGGGCAAATAGAGGTTCAACAAAAACTTACTAAAGTGTTCTTTTAAAATGACACAAATCCAGTTGTTCTAAATTGCCTAAAATGCTAACTTTGAGGTAAAGTTATATATCATGTTCTTTGGAGCATGACAAGTTCAGGTGGGTGTTGGGGGATATTCTTCATTAAATACATGTTTATAGGACACCTACTGTGACCTGGGCACTGTGTCTGCACTGGGAGCACAGACGAGCAGGACGCAATCCCCTTCCCCAAGGACTATGCTGTCCAGTGCCGTAGCCGCCGCCACCTGCAGCTATTTAGCAAAAAATGTACTCTAAGTATAAAATGCCCTGGAATTTGAATACTTGATTAAATATACATACATAATCTCAGTAATTTTTATATTAGTTAATGTCGAATTGACAATTTTTTGTATATTTGCAGTTTACAATATATATTACATTAATCTCACTTGTTTTTTATTACTTTTTAAATGTAGCTACTAGGAATTTTGAAATTGAATTAAGAGGCTCCTTTCTACTGGACAGCACTGCTGTGGTTGCTCTTGGTTGGCTACCAGTTGGCCACTGGCTCTTTTTCTGAGATTTTTCCATTTAAGCAGCCTGCTGCTTCCCAGGGTCTTCAGGTCCTTTCCTGTTGCTACCTAGATATTCCACCAGAGGGCGTCCTTACCATTGAATTTTTCCATTCCAGACCTTAGATCTGACTATTTTGTTGGTGCATCGCTCTATTTTTAATCTATTTTTTTAAGCACCGTGCTAGGTTCTGGGACCACAATTATGGTTCCTGCCATCAAGAATAGCTATCTTGGAAGTCTGTACACAGAAATAAATATGTTGTGAAAAAAGGAGAAAGTCCATTATATTAATGTGCAATGTAAATGTTTATGTAGTCTGCAACTTTCTGGGGCTAATCCTTTCCATAGTAATTAAGTAGTTTCAAGTGCCCGTATAACTGCAGGAAGTCAAGTGACCCAGTGCTGTCACTAGAATGTCTCATGATTCCTGCACAGAGAGTGATGCAAATGTGTGCTTACATATGGAGGATGGCATCTCTTCCCCCAGCCTCCTGCCCTGTGGTGGTCATTTGGGGGCCGGTCCCTAGGACAGCAGATTTCTTGTTAGCCATCATTTTTCAAACTCTGGACTTCTGCCCTTTGGCTGGGAGCTGCTCACTTCCCTTAGAGCTTTCCCCTTCCACCTCCTGACTTCCCTAAATCCCAGAGCCCCGACCTCTATCTCCCGGAAAATTCTTTTTTTTTTTTTTTTTCTTGAGACAGAGTTTCACTCTTGTTACCCAGGCTGGAGTGCAATGGCACGATCTCGGCTCACCGCAACCTCCACCTCCTGGGTTCAGGCAATTCTCCTGCCTCAGCCTCCTGAGTAGCTGGGATTACAGGCACGCGCCACCATGCCCAGCTAATTTTTTGTAGTTTTAGTAGAGACGGGGTTTCACCGTGTTGACCAGGATGGTCTCGATCTCTTGACCTCGTGATCCACCCGCCTCGGCCTCCCAAAGTGCTGGGATTACAGGCGTGAGCCACCGCGCCCGGCCTCTCCAGGAAAATTCTAAGCTAAAATCACTCTTCCTTTGTATCTGCAGATAGTTTGAAATTTATACATTAAAATTTACTTATTTTTGAAAAACTTCATGTCTCTTTTGGGAAAGGCAGAGTCTTTCATGGTTTCTTCTCCTCCCCCTCTCCTTCCTTCCCCCTTTTGGGAATGACATCCTGGGGCAGAGAATGAACTTACAGCGCGTGCTGGCTGTGGGAAGCTGTGTCTGGGTAACTTTTTTTCTCTTTTCTAATGGTTCTCTGCCCCCGGTTCCTTGGCCTCTCCCATTGATTGCCAAGATTTCTGTGGCTAGTCTAATCTGTGATCAATTATCCCTGGCAAAGGCACTGGGGCTCAGCCACCTTGCCTGCTGGTAGCCACAGCGTGGCTCTGCCCCTGCTCATATCCTTCCAGTTTTGCTGGGGCTGCAGCCTGATCCTGGGCCCCTGTGGTCTGGGCTGTGGCCCCTGGCTCCAAGCCGGTTCTACCCTCTCCGTGACCATCCTGAAAACCAATTTACTGCACATCAACTCACTAAAATCAACCCATCAACTAATCAGAAATTAATTCACCAAATCATCAATTCTTCAATTTTATCAGTTTGCCAACAACTTGGCTTTAAAGTTCTTGTCCTTTTATATTGAATTGAATGGTTTTTACAGGCTTTTGAAGACTTCTGAAAAAATCTTAGTTAATTTGCCTTTCCTTTTGTCTTCATAGTAGTTTTTAAGTAATGTTTGATGTGTCAGATGTTGGGGATACAAGGGGAAGATGACAATGGTGACAGAGTTTTTTCATCTTCCCAAGTGTCCTCACAAAAACAGAGAGCACAATTGGGATAGCAAAGGAAAATACCCACAGTGTCTCTATCAGAACAGGGGCATTCCTAGGGGACCTCCCAAGACTCTAGAATGTGTAGATCCAAGTAACCACACGGGATTCTGTGGACTCTAGTGCCATGTGGAGACAGCAGAGGGTTGAGAGAGGAGGGTTCTGGTGTTCCTAAGATCTCAGGAACACAGAAATGGCCAGTGCATGCCCACCTCCCAAAAGAGGTGATCTCAGTCTAGAATTATTAATTCTGCCCTAGGTAGGAGAAGGCAGAGAGAAGATGCCATTTGAACTGTGCCTTGGAGGATAAATACGAGTTTACCGATGCAGAGAAGAGGATGAGGAGCTGGCAAGGAGAGAAGGGCTGGGCAAAGACACAGAGGTTTCAAAGCATGGGGCAGGCAGGGGACTGCTGTGTGGCCACGTAAATTCGGAGCTGGAGGAGGCGAAGCTTAGGAAACAGGCTGGTGTCAAATTGTGAAAGCCACAGATGTCCTGCTAATGTAATAGAGTTGTGCCTTATCTATGATTAATGGCAGTAAGAACAGTGTTTGTTCTGGAGCCAGGTGAAAGCAGGATGGACTTGAATTGATAGGAAGAGAAAAGGGGCAGCAAACCATTTAATTGATTGATTGATCAATTAATTATCCCAGTCTCCTTGTGAAAGTTCCAAACCTTATCACTTCCTCTCATTCCACATTCAGTTATACATGGCAGGAATTCCTTGCCTTTTACTTCATCAAGAAAACACCCTTCATCAGCGACATTCTGACCATTCTGAGACGCTGGCTTCTCTTTCTCCTTCTTCCTCAACTCTCAGAGGCTGGGGCTCTTCCTGCTCCAGGCTAACCCTGACCTCCACTTATGCCCCCGAGACCTTCACTCCTGCCTCCACTGGGTGCTTGTCTCAGCCGTCATCCCTTCTACCTTTGTTCAATCAGTCCCTTGCCGCCGGATCCTTCCCCTCAGTTTAGAATTCAGGCTCAAATCTTCCTTGTCCCCAACACTTCTCATCTCCCTAGCTTCCACCCCATCTCTCTTCTTTACTCTTCCCATGTTCCTCTGTGTTTCCTTTCTTCCCTCCCACACATTCTCAGTGCCACCGCAGTCTGACTTCCTTGTCCATTACCTCATTGGGACAGAAATTGATTGCCAAGGTCACCAAATCTTTATCTTGGTGGATTTCTCTGCTGCTTTCATCACAGGATATCACTCCACTTTCTTGAAAACTCTCATTCAGATTTCAAGACATCACACTCCTCTGGTTTTCTTGACACCAAATCATTCCTTCTGGGGCTTTTGCTCCTTTGGGAATCCATAAATGCAGGGTCTCTCTAGGGATCTGTCCCCAGCTAACAATGTCTCCTTGATCAAACATTCATTTATATAGCTTCAATTCTTAGTCATCTAATTATGTCTCACTTAGTAAAGAACCATGCTGGGCGTCTACTAGGTGCTTAGTAGCTGTCACGTCCTTTCTTCTCCCCAGACCTTTTGAATACAGCAACCGGGTCTTCTATTAACGGAGAACAAAATCTAACCATTGTATCTCTTCTTCTCTAAAGTGATTCCTCTTCTTTTTCCATTTCTGTACACTCACTTTCCTGCTTTGGCTCTCTTCATCTGATCAAAATGAAAAATTAAAAGATATTTCAATATTTTTGTGGAATAGCTAATCGACTACAAACATTTATAGTCTTAGATGTGCAGTTTTATTATGCAATCACAAATGGTTTACACATTTGACTTTTCTCAAAACCAAAAATCAGTTTTTAAAACTGCTTTATACCTATATGTGGTGCTTGCTTGATGAAAAGAAGCAACCAGAAAAACCGGTCTACTCCCACTCAGTGTCTCCAACTCGGTGGCTTGCCTGGCTACCAACCAGGCCCTTCTCTGCCAAACACAAATGACACTCTGAGTTCACACTGCCCATTGGCCCAGGAGGGAATGGAGACCGTTCTCTATGCAGAAGTAGGTGTTTACCACAGAAACCTCCTTCCATGAGGTTGCTTCGGTTCTGCTTTCACTTTCCCGTCACATGCAAAGTGGCCCAGAAAACAGCAGCCCCTCCTGGAACTATTTTCTTCCCTTCTCAGAGAGCAGCGTCTCCTACTCTCTGGAAAGTTTTGTGAGGAAATGGATTGCCTCCTTTCTTGGTGAAAATTACTCTATTACTAAGTTCTTAGTGTTATTTGTTTATATAGATCTCATGCCAAAAGACAACCTCCCTGACAGGGCAGGAAAGTCATATGTTTATAAATAGTCGGAGACAGACCAAGGAGAAGGACAGAGCTGGCCACTGAGCCCAGAGGGCTCTGTGACTCATCAATCCCATGGCAATTCACTGCTAGTCTTCTGCAAAACACTGTGACCCAGAGGTGACCCTCAGACACAACGGAATAGGAACTCTGTAGGGACTTAAAGGCAATCTCTTTAATTGGGCGGAGTGTAGTATCTTTCCTCTCATGGTTTGCAGCTCAGCTGTGAGGTCCCTAGAGAATCTCAAAGTCCTCACCAAAGGGTCACTCCTGCCTTAGCAACTGAGTAGGAAGCATTATTGCCACCAAACTGAACAAATCTGAGAAACTTAGTCCAGGAGGGAAGGGAGGACTTCAGGGTTTAGAGTTAAGTTTCATCCATCACACCATTTGGTGCCTCTGGTGTGACCTTCCAAGTCCGTCCTCCCTCCCGGCCCTATCCATCCAGGCCCAGCCCCGGGAGTGTGCCCACTGCTCCTACAGTGCCTTCCACCGCTGGTCCTGAGTTTCGGAGAAGACACAGGGAGACGGCAAAGCTCTAAAAACAATGGAAACAATCTGGGGAATGGGTGGTCACTATGAGAGGAATAAAAGACATCCGCTGTAGACAGCATATGTGGTGCAAGTCTGTAATCCTGGAAAAAGTCGGGCTACATTAATCCTGTTCACCAAATCCTGAAATACACAACAGAGAGAGTCTTTTAAACTTTGAAGACGGTAAGTTTAGCATAAATAAAAAGGCAGACTCTCTCATACCAAGGCTAATAAACCTATGGGAGCTCATTAGTCCCAACAGTGCAACGTGTAAATTCTCAAAGCATGTGTATGTGTATATATGGATACACACACACACACACACACACACACACACACACACGCGACAGAAACTTGAAGGATTGCTGAGAGAGCTCAAGGATACTTATGGTCTATTTAAGCTTATGAAGCCTTTGCCCTTCTACACTTTGCTCCTGCTTGAAGAGGGAAGCCCTGTGTTTACAGCAGTATCCACCAGGAGTGATTTTGCCTCACGGGGATATTTGCCAATGTCTGCAGACATTTTTGTTCTCACACTAGGAGAGGGGAGCACTATCTGATATCTGGCGGGTGTAGCCTAGGGATGTTCTAAACATCCTGCAATGCCTAGGACAGCCCTCAGCACAAAGAATGACTCAGCCCAAAATGGCAATGGTACCAGGTTGAGAAATCCTGACTTAGGGTCACGTTCCTGCCTTAAAGTGCAGTCGCTACTGCTTGCAAGCTTCATTATTGCAGGAGCTATTCCTCTGTTAAGGACCAAATTTTCTCTCTCCCCACAACTGGAAATTCCTATAGTGAAGCCTTAACACTTAATGTGACTGTGTTGGAGACAGGGCCTTTAAATAGGTAATTAAGGTGAAATGAAATCAGGTGGGACCCTAAGCCAATGAGACTAGTGTCCTATAAGAAGAGGAAGAGACACCAGGGGAGCAAATGTAAATAGGCCATGTGAGGACACAGTGAGAAGGCAGTCATCTCCAGGCCAGTGAGAGAGGCCTCAGAATGGAACCTACCTTGCTGGCAACTTGATCTTAGACTTCCAGACTCTGAGAAAATAAGTTGTTTAAGTAAGTCACCTCGCCTGTGGTGTCTTATCATGGTGGCCCTGGCTGACTAATCTACCCTTTCTCATTTGCCTTGAGCTCTTCCTCAATAAGTTTCCACTGAAAACGATGTTGGTGTGGCCCCCGCCTGCCCGATGGGCACACACAGCCCACGGTAGATGGACCTACACAAGTGACACTCGAACCCTGAGAGCTGAGGGGACCCCACCTACAGGCCAGCCAGGTGCAGGGCAAGGGAAGACCCACCCAGGCCACCCCAACTTCCTTGGATCACATGGGCTGCGGGGACTGGTGGATCAGGGATGGGAGGTGTGGGGAGCTTGCTGCAGCTCCTCACCCGGACAGGAGGGAAGATGCCCCCCACATCCTCTAGTTCACCCTCTCAATTCAAGTTTGTCAGCCCCTGCCGCAGAGATCAGGGGATGGCACCAGATAGAATTTTTAATTCAAAAGGAAGCAGAATGTAAAGATTTAGAAAATTCTCAGTCTATCCATATTGTGAAAACTAAGAAAGCGCTTTCAGGAGAGAACACCTGCGGTGTGTCTACATGACCATTCGATGAGAAAATTAGTATGGATCGACCATCTCAGTGGAATCCAAGTGCTATTCATCAAGACAATGAAAGAATATCCCAAAGGCATTTCAGATCAGGGCTGCCACTCCTATCCCGGGGAACAAAATGCAAGGGCATGGGGGACAGAATTACTTCAAAGAAGGGGCTGCAGGTACTTGCGGGGCTCCGGCACTCACTGCCATGGGTCACCTTGAGGCTCTGCTCTCCACGCTCCATCACAGGGCTCATAGGCTACCCCAGGTGTGGCTCCAACAGATCCTAGTTTAGTTTGTGCTGTGCCAGCAAAGCTGTGGGGGCATGGTAACCTCCACCTAGATTTCAGAGGATACTCTGGAAAGCCACAGAGTGTGGGCAGAAAGCCACCGTGTGCAGGGTCACCATGCAGAAAGTGCACTGGGCAATGCCCAGTGAAGCAGGAGGGTAAGGGCACCCCTGAGGCCCTAGACCAGCAGAACCACTGGTATAGTTTCACCCTAGAGAGCCTCTGGCACAGCGCTGCCTCAGAGGTAGGGTCACTGAGGGAGCAACCAGGAGAGCAGGGCTGCCCAAAGCCGTGAGGCAGAGGCCACCTCCCCAATGTGCCTGGAGGGCAGAACCCTGATTCAAAAAGATTATTCTGGAAACTTGACTTGCTCAGGACCTGGTACACCTTTCTTCTCTCCCATTCCTCCTTTCGGAATAAGAATTTCTATCCTATGCCTGTCCCACCATTATATTTTGGAAGCAAATAGTATATTCAACTTCACAGCTGGAAAGCAATTTGCCTCACAATGAATCATTCCCTGAGTCTCACCCATATCTAATTTATTCTCTTAGTCCTTTTCATGTGTACAGTTGAGTTGTGTAAACAATATTCACACTGTTGTGTAACAACTCTAGAACTTTTTTATATGCAAAATGAAACTTTATATTCAGGGGACAACACCCTGTTTCCCACTCTTCCCTTCTCCTGAACCACCGCTCTATTTTCTGTTTCATACAGTATTTATCGTTTTGTGACTGGCTTACTTCACTTACCATAATGTTCATCCATGTTGTAGTGTGTAACAGGATTTCTTTTTAAGGTTGAATTCCACTATACAGAAACTATATATATATATAACATTTTGTTCCATTCATCTGTCAATGAGCTTGAACTTTTGGGTTGTTTCCACCCTTGGCTATTGTAAATAATGCTGCAATATACATGGGAGTAGAGATATCTCTATGAAGTGCTGATTTTGTTTCCTTTGGGTATGTACCTAGAAGTGGAATTGCTGAATCGTGCGATAATTTTATTTGTAATTTTTTAGGAAATCTCACACTGTTTTCCACGGTGGCTGCACCATTTACATTTCTACCAACAGGGCACCAGGATTCCGGTTCTCAACATCCTCACTAACACTTGTTATTGTTTGTTTGGTTTGGTTTTATAGCAACCACCTTAATGGATCATATCCATCTCATTGTGGTTTTGGTTCACGTTTCTCTAATAATAAGTGGTGTTACGCATATTTTTGTATACATGTTGGCTATTTGTATATATTATTTCAAGAATTATCTATTCATGTCCTTTGCCCATTTTTAAACCAGGTTATTTGGTTTTTTTAATTGACAAAGAAAAATTATATGTATCTATCATGTACAACGTGATGTTTAAAATAGGTATTCATTGTGGAATGGTTAAATTGACCTAATTAATATATACATTATATACTTCTATGGTGAGAACGCTTAAAACCTACTCTCTTAGCAGTTTGCAAGAATACAATGCATTGTTATTAATCATAGTCACCATGTTGTACACCAGGCCTCTGGAACGTATTCCTCTTACTTGACTGAAATTTTGTATCCTGTGACAAACATCTTTCCAACCAGCAGCACTTTGAGCTCCTAATAAGCACCATTCTATTCACTATTTTTATGAGCTCAACTTTTTTGGATTCACATATAAATGAGATTATGTGGTATTGGTCTTCCTGTGGCATTTCACTTAACACAATGTTCTTCAAGTTCATCCATTTTGCTGTGAGTGACAAGATCTTCCTCTTTTTTAAGACTCAGTAGTATTCTGTTGTGTGTATATACCACATTTTCATTATCCACTTATCTGTTGGTAGACACTTAGGTTGTTTCCATATCTTAGCTATTGTGAACAATGCTGCAATGAACATAGGAGCATAAGTATCTCTATGAAGTGCTGTTCTCATTTCCTTTGGGTATATGCTCAGAAATGAATTGCTGGATCATATGGCAGTTCTATTTTTCATTTTTAAAGGAGCCTCCATACAATTTTCCATAATGACTATATAATTTACATTCCCACCAACAGTGTACAAGGGTTCCCTTTTCTCCATATCCTTGTCAACGCTTGTTATCTCTTGTCTTCTGATAATAGTCATTCTAACAGTTCTGAGATGATATCTCATTGTGGTTTTAATTTTCATTTCTCTAATTAGCTATGTTGAACATTTTTTGAGCATAATTTCATAATTTGAGCTATATTGAGCATAATTTCATAATTAGCTATGTTGGCCATTTATATGTCAACTTTTGAGAAATGTCTTTTCAAATCCTTTGCTCATTTTAAAATCAGGCTGTTTTCTTTCTATTGAGTTGTTTGGATTCCTATACTCCTTATCAAGCATATGGTTTGCAAATATTTTGTTTCATTCCATAGATTATCTTTTCACTCTATTGATTGTTTCCTTGGCTGTAAGAAAAAGTTTTTACTTTGATATAATCCCATTTGTCTATTTTTGCTCTTGTTGCCTATGCTTTTGGGATTGATTATATCAAAAAATTATTGCCCAAACCAATGTGATGGAGCTTTTCTCTTATGTTTTCTTCTGGTAGTTTTACAGTTTCAGGTCTTATATGTAAGCCTTTAGTCTGAGATTCTTGTATATGATGTGAGATGAGAGTCTAGTTTCATTCTCCTACATGTGGGTATCCAGTTGTCCCAATACTATTAATTGAAGAGACTGTGGTTTACTCATTGTTGGTTCTTAGCACCTTTGTTGAAAATCAATTGACCATCAATGTGTAGATTTGTTTCTGGGCTCTCTATTCTGGCAATGTATGTTTTTATGTTTTTATGTCAGTATCATGCTGTTTTGATTACTATCGCTCTGTAGTATATTAGTATATTTTTAATCAGGTAGTATGATGTCTTCAGTTTCGTTCTTTTTGCTCACAATTGCTTTGGGTATTCAAGGTCTTTTGTGGTTCCATGTGAATTTTAGGATTTTTTTTCTTGTTTCTGTGAAAAATGTCAGGGAAATTTTGATAGGGATCGCATCAAATCTGCAGATCACTTTGGTTTGTACAGACATTTTAACAACATTGATTCTTCTAATCTATAAACACGGGATATCTTTCCATTTATGACTCCTTCAATTTCCTTCATCAGTGTTTTATAGCTTTCAGTGTATAGGTCTTTGACCTCCTTTGTTAAGTGTATTAAGTATTTTATTTATTTACTTATTTTTAGCTATTGTAAATAGGATTGTTTTATTGGTTTCATTTTCAGATAGTTCTTTGTTAATGTGATGCTACTGATTTTTGTATGTTGATTTTTGTATCTTGCAAGTTTATGAGATTGCTTTATCATTTTTTTCAGTACAATCTGTATTCTGTTGCAACTAGGTTCCTTTATTATTTCATAGTTTTTAAGTGGAGTCTTTAGCGTTTTCTGTATATATAATCATGTCATCTACAAACAGTGACAATTTACATTTTTCCTTTCCAATTAGGATTATTTTACATTTCTTTATCTTGCCTAATTGCTGGCTAGAACTTCAGTACCACGTTGAATAGAAGTGGTTAGAGTGGGCCTCCCTGTCTTGTTCCTGGTCTTAGGGGAAAAAATTTCAACTTTTCACCATTGAGTATGATGTTAGCTATAGGTTTGTCATATATGGCCTTCATTGTGTTGAGGTACATTCCTTCTGTGCCTAATCTGTTGAAGGTTTTTTGCTTTTTTTTAAGTCATGAAAGGATGTTGAATTTTGTCAAATGCCTTTTCGGAATCTTTTGAGATGGTCATATAGTTAGTATTCTTCATTCTGTTAATGTGGTATGTCACATTTTTAGATTTGAGTATGTTGAAACATCTTGCATCCCTGAAATAAAACCCTCATGATCATGATAAATGATCCTTTTAATGTGCTGTTGCATTCAGTTTGCTAGCTGTTGCATTCAGTTTGCTAGTATTTTGTTGAAGTTTTTTTAGGTTATTTGTCATTGTTGCTGCTGTTGAGTTGTAGAAGCTCCTTATCTATTTTGGATATTAATCTCTTGTTGGAAGTATAATTTGCAAATACACACATACATACATGCATACATACATACATATATATATATATTTTTTTTTTTTTTGAGAGTTTCACTCTTGTTGCCTAGGCTAGAGTGCAATGGTGCAATCTCAGCTCACTGCAACCTTTGCCTCCTGGTTCAAGTGATTCTCCTGCTTCAGCCTCCCTGCTTCAGCTGGGATTACAGGCATGCACCACCATGCCTGGCTAATTTTTGTATTTTTAGTAGAGACGGAGTTTCTCTGTGTTGGTCAGGCTGGTCTGGAACTCCTGACCTCAGGTGATCAACCCTCTTTGGCCTCCCAAAGTGGTGGGATTACAGGCATGAGCCACTGCACCAGCCCTGTAAATATTTTATTTCATATTGTTTTTCACTCTGTTGATTGTTTTTATTGATGTGCAGAAATGTTTAAGTTTGATAAAGTTGGATTTGTCTATTTTTTTTTTTGGCCTGTTTTTGGTCATATCCAAGAAATTATTGCAAAATCTAATGTCATAACGTTTTCTTCTATGTTTAACAGAGCTTCTTCTAGAATTTTGATACTTTTAGCTCTTACATTTAGGTCTTTTATCCATAGTGAGTTACTTTTTGTTATTATTTGCATACTGTGTGAGGTAAGAATCCAACTTCATTAATTTCCATGTGGATATCCAGTTTTCCCAACACAATTTGTTGAAGAGATTGTCATTTCCCCATTGTATACTCTTGGCACCCTGATGGAAGATTATTTGACCATACACTTAAGGGTTTACTTCTGGGTTCTCTATTCTGTTCCATTGGTATGTTTTTATGCCAGTACCACATTGTTTTGATTATTGTAGCTTTGTAATATGTTTGAAATTAGGAAATATGAGATCTTCAATTTTGTTCACCTTTTTCCTCTTTTTTTTTTTTTTCTATTCAGGATTCTTTGAGATCTCAAGAATTTCATACAACTTTTTAAGATGACTTTTCTATTTCTATAACTTGTAAATTTCTTTTGATAATTCTCCTCTCTTTACCTGAAGTCGTTAGACATAAATCCTTTAAAAGTCTTACAAAAAGGATCTATTTGCTTTAAAAATAAGAAAAAGAAAAGGAGAAACTGTAAGGGTGGCTCATTCCAGCAGAGGTTTAGGTGAAAGATATCTGGATAAGACAGGTTGCATTAAGCAGAAGGGAAAGACACTGTCAAAACCCCATTTTTATTTTAGTTCTGTGTCTCTGCTGCTTATTTGACTGAATAGAACATAATAACTATCAATTAACACTCATTGTATAAATAGGTGGAATGGACAGTTGACATTGGGGTGCTAAGAAAACATGAATATACGAGTGTTTGAGGGTCTTTTCTTAGAAAAAAATCTTTCCTATACCTCATAATCTCTGCCCTTGTGAATCCTTTCTATCTTGCAAAACAAAATCCATGCTTATTCATATTTATTTACTCACTTATTTAACCCGATTTTATTCAGAGTGCCAACATTCAGAATAAAGACCTCCTGTAGGACTTACATCCTTTAATTATCCTTAGTTTTTAATGATTTATGTTTCATCTTAGCTCCAGTAACTCTTCCATATGGTCGTTCATTTATTGCGCCCATAGTGTACCATATTTGCATGAGACTCAGATATATATGTCTTGAATCTAGACAAGGGATATTGTATTTTAAGAAGTTATAACAGTAAACATATTCCATTCACCCAAAGTAGTGACTTTGTAGTGGATAAATATAAGACACAACTATAAGGTAAGAGTGACTGAAAAAGCAGGAACTTCCCAATGCCCTGAAATCATGTGAAAACTTTTTACCTTCTCTAAGACTGTCTGGCATGCTTTTTCTCTCCTATTATTTTTGACCAAATTGATACTGCTAGATGTGAGTTTTTCCTTTCATTTCTCTTCTCTCCAACCACAACTGCTGTCACAGGGACCAGAGGGAGAAGTCAGCAATACCTCGTACTCATCCCTGAGCTGTGACGTTGGCTCTCCACCTCTACCAGCCATCAGACTTTCATATTATCTTGTCTCTCTCTTCCTCTTTCCTTACACCAAAACTTGATTCATCAAGGAGTCTGACCACTTTACTATATTTCCATTTCAACTCACACACACACTCAAATTCATCACTGATAATGCCTACTTTATAAAAATATTCCTTCAAAGCCACCATTGGCTTAATACCCAGATGATGCCATTGATCCATGGCAATAGGGAGAATAATGTCTCCATCATTACTTTCTTCTCATAGTCTTTTAATTCCTTCTATAGAGACTAGCTTCAACTGAAAAAGTAACATGGAGTCCTCTCTCCACCAAACACTCCCCTCATAACATTTATATCTGCTCTGGGACAGAAATCTGTCCTCTGGACACCAGAGGAGGAGGTATAAAAACGGCCAAGTGTTGATACAATCCCACTGATGTAGAGTGGTAAGCAAGGAGTCAGGCAGCATAAGGAAGTGGGAATATGGGAGTTATGGAGAATTTCTGATGTAGACAATGAGCTCCCTTTTTATTTCTTAAGAGATTTCCACAATTCTCCACTTTGTGGTAGTGGGGACAGTGGTAATGGCAGGGAGGGAAGGGGAGGAGAGGCTTATTCCAAGAGAAGGCAGTAAAAGGTGGGCCTGTGAGGACCTGTTTAGCAGGCTTTAATGTCCTAAGTACATGTCCTTATCTTTTGAAGTGCACTCCTGATCCAGGCCCTGCTCATCATTATTCACAAATTTCCGTGCCTGAAATAATCCAGAAAGTGGCTAATCAGACATCCACAGATTAATTGATGATTTATACTTCTTCTCCTTCTCTCCCCACCCTCTCTCCCTCTCTCTTCTCTCTTCCTCTCTCCCTCCTCATCGCTCCCTCTCCATCTTTCCTCTCCATCTCCATCTCTCCCTCCCCTCTCTTCCCCTCCCTTCCCCTCTCCTCTTCTTTGCCTCTCTCCTCTCTCCAATAAAGAATGAATACAGAGATGCATAACACTTCCTCTCATCTGAAATTTAGGGATGGGGTGGGGGTCTTAAGAAATTAGCCTTCCAATCTCTTCCTCTTACTGTGGCTTCCTTAATCCTCCATCATCTCATAATTAATGCTAATTCTGAAAATGGAACTATCTTTTTAATTCTCATTATTCTGACAGCAAACTCTAGAATCCAGCCATATTCTACTGTTTGGAGCCAGCCAGGGACTTTCCAAGTATTCAGAGAGAAACACAGGCTTCCGTTTCTGGATCTCCCCACCCACTGCCTCTGGACGTGGTGCCTTTGAAACTCTCTTGTTCCTCTTGCCCTCGCTACTTCTGTATAGATCCCAAGCACCCTCTACACAGCTTCAGTTACACACATCCATGCTGCAGGACTGGGTTAGTTATTAAGGGAACGATTAGTTTCCATGAGAGTGGGTTGTTATAACGTGAGTTTGCCTCCCTTGTTTCGTTCTCTTCACAACACCACCACATTAGGAACCAAGCCTCAAAATAAGTTTTGGTGAGGACAAGCCACATTCAAGCCACAGCAGGTTCTGTGTGCATGCTGGTGAATACCTTCAACACTCAGCCAGATAGTCAACAACTCTGCTTTACCCTTTATTTCCTCCTTGTACAGAGCCCCAAGGCCAGTCCAAGAAGGAAGCTTACAATCTTCGGTTGGTTTTCAACTCTACTGCAGAACCTGAGAGGACAAAATGGGAATTGTAAAAGTTAAAATGTCACAAAATTCACTGTTCTTATTGAGATTACACCATTTTTCTTTAGTAAATATTTCCTGGATTGCTGCAAGACTTTGGTTAATTCCCAGGGTTCTGAAAAAAAATTTTTTTACATAATTTTTGTCACTTGCTTTTATGGAGAGGAGAGTTTTTGGAGGTTCTTTGTTATTTTTGCCAATATTGACCCAACTATAGGAGTTTTTAAAAATTTATATCATTGTCATTTTTTACATCTAGAATTTCTATTTAATTCTTTTGATACATTCTATTTCTTTAATAAATTTTTTCATTATGATTTCTATTATCTCGAGCATATTCATTATAGCTATTATAAAATTTATTTCTAGTCTAATAATTAAGTCATTCATTATTTTTTTCACTGATGCACTTTTCTTCCAGAAGGAATTTGCCTTTTCTTCTGTGAGGCATATAGAGTAGAAACTGATCCTTATTTTAATCTGGAATGGATCTGACTTGAAGCGGGGTTTAAGTTTTTTTTCTGGCTGTAACCGTCTACTGTTTCACTGACATCCTGACCCCTTAAATTTGGTAGCCCCACGTAACATTCTTTGTCTTTCCATGCCCGTAAGTTGTCTGCTAGGATTATCAGCCTCTTGCTGTGTCCTAAAAATAAAATAATTTCTTTAGGCGTAAAGCAATTGCAGGATGTTGGCTCACCTCTCTTGTTATATTCTTTCATGATCTTGTCTTCTCAAGCTGTGATCACCTTGAGAGTTTTATGATTCCTTGAGCATGTATTTTTTGTAGGGTTTTTTTGGGTCTTGCTCTGTCACACAGACTAGAGTGCAGTGCTGTGATCATAGCTCACTGCAGACTCAGCTTCCTGAGCTCCAGTGCTCAGGCAATCCTCTTGCCTCAGTCTCCCAAGTAACTAGGACTATAGGCACTTGCCACCACGCCCAGTTAATTTTTTATTTTTGTAGATACGGAGTCTTGCTATGTTGCCCAAGCTGGTCTTAAGACTCCTAGACTCAAGTGATCCTCCTGCCTCCTGAAGTGCTGGGATTACAGGTATGAGCCACTGTGCCTGGCCTATTTTTTGTGTTTTACCTGGCTTTACTCATTGTAATTGGAAGGAACATTAATATTGTACAAGCTGTTCCATCGTAGCCAAAAAGTAGAGGTCAATCTACAGTATTGTTTTTGATTTACAACTGGGGATATAATTGGAACCTCAAGTCTTTCTACTAGTCTCTTCCTTTATAATCTCTTGTTTCAAATGTGGAAGTTGATATTGGACATCTTCCAGTAGCCAAGCGTATATATTGCATTCATATAGTAAGGATCTGGGGAGATAATCAAATGATCTGTTGTGACTATAATAATCTACCACTTTGACCAACAAACCGTAGTCACTCCTTGATGGGAGACTGCAATTGATCAAACATACATTATGAAAAATAATTTTATTTCTCTTCAGTTACTATACAGTAGTCATTTACCTTAGATACTCTTAGAATTAATGGCACTCATTAACCAGTTTATCACTGATGTCATTTTGTCATAGTAAATTAGAAATGAGGGATTATCTTTATCAATGTCAGTATTTGAAGTAATATCAGCAAGAAATTAATAATAACCTGTATAGATGTGCTTGGGCAGATTCATTTGAGGCTGGGAAAAGAATGGTCAGTTACATGGTCTGGTAAAGGTAAGGCACCCAGTGTGGCTAGAATGTAGTATACAATAGTGTGGCAGAGAGTAAATGACTAGAATAATGAGTTGATGTCTTTTATTTACTGCTTCTCTGCCTCTCTCTTGGTAGAGAGGAAGTAAACAATATCAAATATTGGCATGTAATAATATATTATTATGACTTTAATTGAAGAATCAAGGCCTGTGGGTAAATAGTAAGCACTAAAACACAATATTGAGAGTTCTAAGATCATTAGAATTAGAATCAGGCATGTTTAGTTTAAACCTATTCATGTCCCATGAAATAAATTTAACTATACATGGAGTGAATGTAACACCATAAGTATATTTCTCTATTTTAAGTGTATCCCCAAGTTAACTTTCCCTTGTTTGAATCTCTGAAATATCTACAGACACACTATTGCCACCTAACAAGGGGCAATTTTATGATGAATGAGAAGTCAGAATGAAGAAAGACAGCAGTCTTAACAATTTCCTGTTAAATTATCTTACTTTTTGCAAATTGTACAAAAAATATATATATGATGTTAAAAGGCTCCAGGCCAGGCGCGGTGGCTCATGCCTGTAATCCTAGCACTTTCGGAGGCCAAGGCAGGCAGATCACCTGAAGTCGGGAGTTTGAGACCAGCCTGACCAACATGAAGTAACGCTGTCTCTACTAAAAATACAAAAAATTAGCTGGACTGGTGGCGCATGCGTGTAATCCCAGCTACTCGGGAGGCTGAAGCAGGAGAATCACTTGAACCCAGGAAGCAGAGTTTGCAGTGAGCCGAGATCACACCATTGCACTCCAGCCTGGGCAATAAGAGTGGAACTCCATCTCCAAAAAAAAAAAAAAAAAATGCTCCTGCCAAAAAGGGTCCTGAATATTAAGTTTCTTTAACTGAAAGGTAAGTCAGCCTCTGTATAAGGACAATTTCATTCTATACTGCTCCTGTTTTCTTTCCTTTTTCTCTGGATTTGGCTCTCTCCTATCTTCTTTTCCTTGTCATTCTATTTTTTTTTTTTCTATTTGCCAACTGGTTGTAATTTAGAAATTGAAAATATTTATCTTAATATTTTGGTGTATTCATTTACTTAATAATTTAAGTTCAGAAGATTTGGAATGTATAAGTGAAATTTTCATTATGCTTTGTTTCTGTAAAATAAAAACTACACTACATGTTTGGGTTTGAGAGGTTGGTTTTTGTTTTTAATTTAAAAATTGTTTGGTACATTATATTTGAACATATTCGTGGGGTGCATGTGATAATTTGTTACATGCATGCAATGTAGTGGTCAAGTCAGAGTGTTTAGAGTATCTATCAGCCATGATTTATCATTTTTATGCACTGAGCACATTTCAAGTCCTCTCCTCTAGTTTTTTTGAAAAATACTATACACCGTTGTTAACTATAGTCACTCTACTCCACTAACAAACATTAGAATGTATTCTTTGTATCTAGTGTATGTTCATAACCATTAACCAACATCTCAGTATCTCCGTCCACTTTCTAGTTCCTGGTATCTATCATTCTACTTCTACCCTGATGTGATCAGCTTTTTAAACTCTCACATATGAGTGAGAACATGTGATATTTGTTTTTCTGTGCCTGGCTTATTTCACTTAACATTATGATGCCCACTTCCATCCATGTTACTGCAAATGATATGATTCCATCTTTTTAAATGGCTGAATAGTTCCATTGTCTATATATACTACCTTCTTTTAATCCATTCATCCATTCATAGACACTCAGGTGGATTCCATATCTTGGCTACTGTGAATAGCACTGCAATAAACATGGGCGTGCATGTATCCATTTGACATATTAATTTTTTTTCCATTTGGATATTAAATAGTGAGATTGCTTGATTGTGTAGTAGTTCTATTTTTAGTTTTTTGAGAAATCTCCATATTATTTTTCATAGTGGCTGTACTAATTTACATTTCAATCAACAGTGAATAACAGTTCCCTTTTCTCCATATCCTTGCCAACACCAGTGGTTTTTTTTTTTTCTTTTTCATAATAGTCATCCTAGCTGGGGTAAGATGATATCTCATTGTGGTTGTTTGTTTTGTTTTTGTAGTGATGGGATCTCACTATGTTGCTCAGGCTGGTCTCAAACTCCTGGCTCAAGTGATCGTTTTACGTTGGCCTCTGAAAATGTTGGCATTACAGTCAATAGCCACTGTAGCCTGGCCTTGCTGTGGTTTTGATTTGCATTTCCCTGATGATTAGTATGTTGAGCATTCTTTCATGTACCTGTTGACCATTTGTGTGTCTTCTTTCTCTTGCTCTCTCTCATTTTTCTTTTCTCAATGAAGAGAACAAACGTATGTCTTCTTTTGGGAAGTGTCTGTTCATGTCCTTTTCTCATTTTAAAAATGGGATTATGTATTTATTTATTTTTGAGGCTAGATCTTGCTCTGTTGCCCAGGCTAGAGTGCAGTGGTGCCATAGTTCACTGCAGCAATGAATTCCTGGGTCCGAGCTATCCTCTTGCCTCAGTCCTTCACTTGGGACTACAGGCTCATGCCACCATACCAGGCTATTTAAAAAAAAAAAATTTAGTAGAGACTGAGGTCTAGCTATGCTTCCTAGGCTGATGTTGAACTCCTGGACTGAAGCAATTCTCCTGCTGTAGGCACCCAAAGTGCTGAGATTATAGGCATGAGTTACCACACCTGGCTGGAAATACTTATTTTTTTATTTGGAGATGTTTGAATTCCTTGTATATTCTGGATATTCATCCCCTGTTGGATGAGTAGCTTGCATATATTTTCTCCCATTCAAGAGGTTTTCTTTTTTCTCCGTAGATTTCTTTTGCTGTGCAGAAGCTTTTTAGTTTAATATAGTTCCATTTGTCCATTTTTGGTTTTGTTACCAGTGCTTTTGAGATCCTAGTCATAAAATCTTTGCCTAGACCAATGTCCTGAAGAATTTTTTCTATATTTTCTTCTAGCAGATTTATAGTTTCAGGTATTACATTTAAGTCATTAATCTATCTTAAGCTGATTTTTTTTATATGGTGAGAGGTAAGGGTTCAGTTTCATGCTTCTGCATATGGTTATCCAGCGTTCCCAGCACCATTTATAGATGAGGATGTCATATCTTCCTTTGTTGAATATAAGTCAGCTATAAATATGTTCATTTATTTCTGGGTTCTCTATTCTATTCTTTTTCAAAAAAAATATTTCTATAGGTTATTGGGGAACAGGTGGTGTTTGGTTACATGAGTGAGCTCTTTAGTGGTAATATTTGAGATTTTGGTGCACTCATCACCCAAGCAGTATACACTGCAACCAATTTGTAGTCTTTTATCCCTCATCCCATTCCTACCCTTTCCTGCTGAGTCTTCAACGTCCGTTATGTCACCCTTATGCCTTTGCATTCTCATAGCTTAGCTCCCACTTTTGAATTAGAACATACAATGCTTGGTTTTCTATTCCTGAGTTACTTCACTTAGAATAATAGCCACCAATCTCAACCAGAACACTGTGACTGCCATTAATTCATTCCTTTTTATGGCTGAGAAGTATTCCATTATATACATATATGATAGAATATATATATATATAATATATATATATTATATATATATATTATATATATATATATCACGGTTTCTTCATACACTTGTTGATTGATGGGCATTTGGGTTGGTTCCACATTTTTGTAGTTGCAAATTGTGCTGCTATAAACATGTGTATGCAAGTATCTTTTTCATACAATGACTTCTTTTCCTCTGGGTGGACACCCATTAGTGGGATTGCTGAATCAAATGGTAGTTCTGCTTTTAGGAATCTTTAAGGAATCTCCACACTGTTTTCAATAGTGTTTGTACTAGTTTGTATTTCCACCGGCAGTGGAAAAGTGTTCCCTCTTCACTACATCCATACCAACATCTATTATTTCTTGATTTTTTTATTATGGCCATTCTTACATGAGTGAGGTGGTATCCCATTGTGGTTTTGATTTGCATTTTCCTGATTATTAGTGATGCTGAGCAATTTTTCATATGTTTTTTGGCCATTTGTATGTCTTCTTTTGAGAACTGTCTATTCATGCCCTTAACCCATTTTTTATGGGATCGTTTGTTTTTTAACTTGCTAATTTGAGTTTGTTGTAGATTCTGGATATTAGTCCTTTGTCATATGTACAGATTGTGAAGATTTTCTCCCACTCTGTGGGTTGTCTGTTTACTCTGCTGACTGTTCCTTTTGTTGTGCCAAAGATCTTTAGTTTAATTAAGTCCCAGCTATTTATCTTTGTTTTTATTGTGTTGAATTGTGGGCTCTTGATCATAAAACCCTGGCCTAGCAGAGTTTTTACAATGTTATCTTCTAAGAATTTTTATAGTTTCAGGTCTTAGATTTACATCCTTGATCGGTCTTGAGTTGATTTTTGTAGAGTGACAGATGAGGATCTAGTTTCATTCTCCTACATGTGGTTTGCTAATTGTCTCAGCACCATTTGCTGAATAGGGTGCCCTTTCCCCACTTTATGTTTCTCTTTGCTTTGTCAAAGATCAGTTGGCTGTATTTGGGTTTATTTCTGGGTTCTTTATTCTGTTCCATTGGTTTATGTGCCTATTTTTATACGAGCACTATGCTGTTTTGGTGACTATGGCCTTATAATATATTTTGAAATCAGGCAATGTGACGCCTACAGATTTGTTTGTGTTTTTTCTGTTTGTTTGTTTGTTTTTGGTTAGTCTTGCTTTGGCTATGTGTGCTCTTTCTTGGTTCCATATGAATTTTAGAATTGTTTTTTCTAGTTCTGTGAAGAACGATGGTGGTATTTTGATGGGAATTGCATTGAATTTGTAGATTGCTTTTGGCAGTATATCATTTTCACAATATTGATTCTACCCATCAGTGAGCATGAGATGTGTTTCTATTTGTTTGTCATCTATGATTTCTTTCAGCGGTGTTTTGTAGTTTTCCTGTAGAGATTTTTCACCTCCTTGGTTAGGTATATTCCTAAGTATTTTATTTATTTTTTTGAGGGAAGCTATTGTAAAAGGGGTTGAGTTCTTGATTTGATTCTCAGTTTGGTCATTGGTGCATAGCAGTGCTACTCATTTGTACACATTGATTTTGTATCCTGAAAGTTTGCTGAATTCATTTTTTGGATCTAGGAGCTTTTTGGATGACTCCTTAGGGTTTTTAAGGTATATGGACACATCATCAGTGAAGAGCAACGGTTTGACATTTTCTTTACTTATTTGGATGCCCTAAAAATTTATTTCTTTCTCTTGTCTGATTAAGCTGGCTAGCATTTCCAATACTATGTTAAATAGAAGTGGTGAAAGTGAGCATTCTTGTCTCCTTCCTGTTCTCATGGGGAATACTTTCAACTTTTCCTTGTTCAGTATAATGCTGGCTGTTGGTTTGTCATATATGGCTTTTATTAACTTGATATATGTCCCTTCTATGCCAATTTTGCTGAGAGTTTTAATCATAAAGTGATGGTGAATATTGTCAAATGTTTTTTCTGTGTCTATTGAGTTGATGAAACAATTTTTGTTTTTAATTCTGTTTATGTGATGTATCACATTGATTTACTTGCAGATGTTAAATCATCCCCACATCCCTGGTATGAAACCCACTTGATTATGGCATATTATCTTTTTGACATGCTGTTGGATTCAGTTAGCTAGTATTTTGTTGAGGATTCTTGCACCTATGTTCATCAGGGATATTGGTATGTAGTTTTCTTTTTTCTTATGCCTGTTCCAGGTTTTAGTATTAGGGTGATACTGGCTTCACAGAATGATTTAGGGAGAATTCTTTTATTCTCTATCTTTTGAATAGTTTCAGTAAGATTGATACAAGTTTTTCATTGAATGTCTGATAGAATTCAACTGCGAATACACCTTGTCCTGGACTATTTTTTTTTTTTTGCAGTTTTAAAATTATTATTTTAATGCTCTTACTTTGTTGGTCTGTTCAGAGTTTCTATTTCTTCCTGATTTAATCTAGGAGAGGTGTATATTTCTAAAAATTTATCCATCTCCTCTAGACTTTCTAATTTGTCTGCATAAAGGTGTTCATAGTAGCCTTCAATTATCTTTTGTATTTCTGTGGTAGCAGTTGTAGTATTTCCTGTTTCATTTCTAATTGAGCTTATTTAGATCTTCTCTCTTCTTTTCTTGGTTAATCTTGCTAATAGTCTGTCAATTTCATTTATTTTTTCAAAGAACCAGCTTTTCTGTTTAATTTATCTTTTGTATTTTTTGTTTCAATTTCATTTATTTCTACTCTGATCTTTGTTATTTCTTTCATTCTACTGGGTTTGGGTTTGGTTTGTTCTTGTTTCTCTGGTTCCTTGAAGGATGACCTTAGATTGTCTATTGGTGCTCTTTCAGACTTTTTGATGTAGGCATTAATGCTATGAACTTTCCTCTTAGCACCACTTTTTGCTTTCTCTCAGAGTTTGTTTGTTTGTTTTGTTTTATTTTGTTTTGTTTTGTTTTGTTTTGTTTTGTTTTGTTTTGTTTTTGACAGAGTTTCACTCTTGTTGCCCAGGCTGGAGTGCAGTGGCACATCTTGGCTTACTGCAACCTCCACCTCCTGGGTTTAGGAGATTCTCTTGCCTCGGCCTCCCAAGTAGCTGGGATTATAGGCACACACCACCACACCTAGCTAATTTTTGTATTTTTAGTAGAGATGGGGTTTCACCCTGTTGACCAGACTGGTCTTGAACTCCTGACCCCAGGTGTGGCCTCCCAAAGTGCTGGGATTACAGGTGTGAGCCACTGCACCCAGCACTCCCAGAGTTTTTGATAAGTTATGTCACAATTATTGTTCAGTTCAAAGATTTTTAAAATTTTCATCTTGACTTTATTGTTGACCCAAAGATCATTCAGGAGCAGATTATTTAATTTCCATGTATTTGTATAGTTTTGAGGATTCATTTTGAAGTTAATTTCCAGTTTTATTCCACTGTGGTCTGAGAGGGTACTTCATATAATTTTGATTTTCTTAAACTTATTGAGACTTGTTTTGTGGCCTATCATAACATCTATCTTGGAGAATGTTCCATGTGCTGATGAAAATAATGTATATTCTGCAGTTGTTGATTAGAATGTTCTGTAATTATCTGAATGTCCATTTGTTCTAGGATGATATGGTTTGGCTCTGTGTCCCCACCTAAATCTTACCTGGTAGCTCCCATAATTCCCATGTGTTGTGAAAGGCACGCTGTGGGAGATTATTGAATTATGGGGGTCGGTCTTTCCTGTGCTGTTCTCATGATAGAGAATGGGTCTCAGGTGATCTGATGGTTCTGGAAACGGAGTTGCCCTCACAAGCTCTCTCTTTGCCTGCCGCCATCCATGTAAGATGTGACTTTCTCCTCCTTGCCTTCCACCACGATGTGAGGCTTCCCCAGCCACATGGAGCTGTAAGTCCAGTTAAACCTCTGTCTTCTGTAAATTGCCCAGTCTCAGGTATGTCTTTATCAGTAGCATGAAAACAGACTGATACAGTGAATTGGAACCAGTAGAGTGGGCGCCACTGAAAAGATACCCAAAAATGTGGAAGCGACTTTGGAACTGGGTAACAGGCAGAGATTGTAACAGTTTGGAGGCCCCAGAAGAAGACAGGAAAATGTGGGAAAGTGTGGAACTTCCTAGAGACTTGTTGAATAATGATATGGACAATGAAATCCAGGCTGAGATGATCTCAGATGGAGATGAGGAACTTGTTAGGAACTGAAGCAAAGGTGACTCTTTTTATGTTTTAGCAAAGAGACTGGTGGCATTTTGCCCCTGCCCTAGAGATCTGTGGAACTTTGAACTTGAGAGAGATGATTTAGTGTATCTGGTGGAAGAAATTTCTAAGCAGCAAAGCATTCAAGAGGCTACTTGGGTGCTGTTAAAAGCATTTAGTTTTAAAAGGGAAACAATAAAAGTTTGGAAAATTTGCAGCCTGACAGTGTGATAGAAAAGAAAATCCCATTTTCCGAGGAGAAATGTAAGCCAGCTGCAGAAATTGGCATAAGTAATGATGAGCTGAATGTTAGTTCCCAAGACAAATCCCTCCCGCTGCTTCCTCTACCCCTGTATTTCCCTCAGCTCTTTAAATTGACTCAGCTCCAGGTCAGGTCAGAATATTCTCCCATGATCTAGATTTTCAGGTTCTCCAATGAGGTTCAGTGGTGAGCGATCCCCCTTCCCCACTTCCACAGTTTGGGCATGCACAGTGTTTGGGATGTCTCCCAGGTCCTGCAGGAGCAATCTGCTTCCTTCAGAGGGTCTGTGGGTTCCCTTTGCTTTCCTACTTTATCCCTGCAGTAGTTCTGGAGCAAAAGTTCACAATGTGGGACTCTACAAGCTGCTCTGTCCTTCCAAGTCAGAGCTGCAACCTGCCTCCTGCCCACCACTATTCTCCCCCCTATTTTGTTTTATTCTATTGGTCTATGTGTCTGGATTTTCTTTTTTTAAATACAGTACTGTACTGTTTTGGTTACTACAGCCTTATAAAACGTTTTGAACTCAGATAGTGTGATACGTCCAGCTTTGTTCTTTTTGCTCAGGATGGCTTTGCCTATTCAGGCTCTTTTTTGGTTCTATACCAATTTTAGAATGGTTTTTTCTATTTTGCTGGAAAATGACATTGGCCTTTTGATAGGGATCACATTAGATATGTAGATTGCTTTGGGCAATATGGTCATTTTAATGTTACTAATTATTCTGATCCATTAGCATGGAATTCTTTCCATTTGTTTGTGTCCATTTCAATTTCTTTAATCAGTGTTTTGTAGTTTTCCTTGTAGGGATCTTTCACCTCTTTGGTAAAATTTATTCCTAAGTATTTTGTCACATTTTTTGTAGCTATTGTAAATGGAATTGCCTTCTTAATTTCTTTTTCAGCTATTTTATGGTTGGTGAATAGAAATACTGGTTATTTTTATATATTGATTTTGTATCCTGCAAGTCTACTGAATTTGCTTATCAGTTCTAAGAGTGCTCTGGTGGAGTGTTAGGTTTTTCTAAATATGAGATTATTCTGGGACTTGTTTCATGAGTTCTTGCCAGGAAGATGGCAGATAGGAGACAGGGCTGAGGTACAGCCCTTCCTTGGATGGACAGAATAGTACTATGTTGAGTAGGAGGGGTGAAACTGAGTATACTTGTCTTTTCGCAGTTCCTAGAGAAAAAGCTTTCAACTTTTCACCATTCCATATGATGTTAGCTGTGGATTTTGTCACATAGAACCTTTATTATATTAAGGCATGATCTTTCTATGCCTAGTTTATTGTGAGTTTTTATCATGAAAATGCATTGAATTTTATCAAATGCTTCTTCTGCATTTATTGAGCCATCATATGGATTTTGGCCATGATCATGCTGATGCAGTGTATCACATTGATTGATTCATGTATGTTGAAACATCCTCGCATCTTTGGTGTAAATCCTACTTGATCACATTATGTAATTATTATTATTTGATCCACTGTTGGGTTCAGTTTGCTACTATTTTGTTAAGTATTTTTCCATATGTATTCATCAGGATATTCATCTGTAGTTTTCTTTTGTAGCATCCTTGTCTGGTTTTGCCATTAGGGTAATGCTAGCCTCATAGAATGAGTTTGGAAGTATTCCCTCCTCTTCAATTTTTTGGAATAGTTGGAGGAAAATTGGTGTTAATTCTTTGAAAGTTTGGTGAAATTCTTCAGTGAAACTATTTGCTCTTGGACTTTTCTTTGTTGGGAGATTTGTTTATTACTGATTTAATTTCGTTACTCATTATTGGTCTGTTCAGATTTTCTCTCTTCCTGATTAAATCTTGGTAAGTTATATGTCTCCAGAAATTTATCCATTTCCTCTTGTTTTTCCAGTTTGTTACCATATATTTGTTCATAATGATTCCTGATTATCTTTTGTATCTCTGTGGGATCAGTTGTAATAGCTTCTTTGTCATTTATGATATCGTTTACTTGGGTATTGTCTTTTATTTTCTTTTCTTGGTTATTCTAGTTACCAGTTTATCAATTTTTTTATCTTTTCAAAGAACAAACTTTTGTTTCATTGATTCTTTGTATTTTTTAACATCAATATTGTATTTTGTTCTGCTCTGATCTTTATTTTATTTCTTCTGCTGATTTGGCATTTTATGGGTTCTTGCTGTTCTGTTTTGTTAAAGTGCATTGTTATATTGTCTATTTGAAATTTTTCTACTTTTTAATATAGGTGTTTATTCCTATAAACTTTCTTTTAACATGCTTTTCCTGTATCTCACAAGTTTGAGTAGGTTAAATTTCCATTTTTATTTGTTTCAAGAAATTTTTTTTTATTTTTTTTTAAGATGAAGAAAGAGAGAAAGAAAGAAATAGAAAGAATGAAAAAAAAAAGAAAAAGAAAAAAAGAATGAAGGAGAGGAAGAAAGTGGAAGAGGAAGAGGGAGAGAGAACAGGGGTGTTGCTTTATTGCCCGGGCTAGAATGCAGTCTAAAAATGGGTATGCCTGTAATTGTGTTAAATAATAGAGACATTAAAAAAATGAGGGAAGAAAATAATTAACAAGCAGCCAACCAATATTTCATTTAAACCTATAAATAGGTGTGATGTGGTACTGATAAGAGTGTATATTTTGTGTATTTAAAGTGGAAAGTTCTATAAATGTTAGTTAAGTCTACTTGTTCCAGATCTGAGTTCAAGTCCTGGATATCAATGGTAACTTTCTGTCTCACTGATCTGTCTAATATTGATGTTGAAGTCTCCCACTATTATTGTGTGGGAGTCCAAGTCTCTTTATAAGTCTTATATATCTGGGTATTCCTGTATTGGGTGCGTATATATTTAGGATCTTTAGCTCTTCTTGTTACATTGATCCTTTTATTATGTAATATCCATCTTTGCTGCTTTTGATCTTTGTTGCTTTAAAGTCTATTTTATCAACAAAAATTGCAACTCCTGCTTTCTATTTATTTCTTTTGCTCTCCATTTTGTTGGTAAATTTTTCTCCATCCCTTTGTTTTGAATCTTTGTGTATCCTTGCATGTGAGATGGATCTGGATGTAGCATATCAATGGGTCTTGGCTTTTTTTGCCTGTCTGTGTCTTTGGATTGGGGGATTTAGTCGATTTAAATTTAGAATTAATAACATTATATGTGAGTTTGATAATGCCATTTAGTGTTAGCTGGCTGTTTTGCCCATTAGTTGATGCAAGTTCTTAATTATGTTGATGTTCTTTATTTTTTGGTATTTTTTAGAAAGGCTGATACTGGTTGTTCCTTTCTATGTGTAGTGGTTCTTTCAGAAGCTCTTGTAAAGCAGGCCTGGTGGTGATGAAATCTCTGAGTGCTTGCTTATTCACAAAAGATTTTATTTTTCCTTCGCTTATGAAGCTTAGTTTGGCTGGATGTAAAATTCTGAGTTGAAAGTTCTTTTCTTTAAGGATGTTGAATATTGGCCCCCACTTTCTTCTGTCTTGTAGGGTTTCTGCTGAGAGATCTGCTGTGAGTCTGATAGGCTTCGCTTTGTGGGTAACCTGACCTTTCTCTCTGGCTGCCCTCAGTATTTTCTACTTCATTTCAACCCTGGTGAATCTGGCGATTATGTGCCTTGAGGTTGGTCTTCTTGAGGAATATCTTTGTGGTGTTCACTGTATTACCTGGAGTAGAATACCGTCCTGCCTTACTAGGTTGGGAAAGTTTTCCTGAATAATATCCTGAAGCGTATTTTCCAGCTTGGATTGATTCTCTTCGTCACATTCAGGTACACCTATCAAACGTAGATTAGGTCTTTTCACATAGTCCCATATTTATTGGAGACTTTGCTCGTTCTTTTTTATCCTTTTTCTCTAATCTTGTCTTTTTGTTTTATTTCATTAAGTTGGTCTTCGACCTCTGATATCTTTTCTGTTTGATCAATTCGGCTGTTAAAACTTGTGCATAGTTCACGAAGTTCTCGTGTTGTGTTTTTCAGCTCCATTAATTCACTTATATTCCTCTCTAAATTGTGTGTTATTGTTAACATTTCGTCAAACCTTTTTTCAAAGTTCTTAGTTTCTTTGCATTGGGTTAGAACAAGTTCTTTTAATTCCCAGAAGTTTCTTATCATCCACTTTTTAAAGCCTGCTTCTGCTAATGGAACACAGTCTTTCTCCATCAGGCCTTGTTCCGTTGCTGATGAGGAACTGTAGAGGGAGAAGCGCTCTGATTTTGGGTATTCTCAGCCTTTTTAGGCTGGTTTCTTCCCTTCATTATAAATTTATCCATCTGTGGTCTTTATAATTACCGTCTTTATAATTGGGTTTCTGAGTGGACGTCCAACTTGTTGATTCCCAGGGCTAAAATCTGAGCAACCCTCTGCGCCGGCCAAAACAGCGGCGTTAAGATTGATGGTGCTTTTCTGACTTTGCACCAAGAACTGCTGTACCAAGGCAGCGGCAAAACCGCCTCACCGGACTCAAGAATCACGCTGGCGACCCGTGGGGCTCCTCCGCTGGGAATCTCCTGGTGCGTGAGCAACAAAAATTGATCTGAAAGTGTGGCGTCCTCTCGTTCTCCGTGCTTTCAGTGGGAGCTACAATCCCGAGCTGCTAGTGATCAGCCATCTTGGATCTCTCTCTCAAGAAATTTTTTTATTTTCCTCTTAATTTCTTTTTCTTTTCTTTTCTTTTTTTAGATGGAGTCTCATTCCGTTGCCCAGACTGGAGTATAGTGGCACAATCTCAGCTCACTGCAACCTCTACCTTTCAGGTTCAAGAGATCTCCTGCCTGAGCCTCCCAAGCAGCTGGGACCACAGGCGTGTGCCACCACACCCAGCTAATTTTTGTATTTTTAGTAGTGATGGGAGTTTCACCATATTGGCCAGGCTGGCCTCAAACTCCTGACCTCGTGATCAGCCTCCTGACCTCACTTGGCCTCCCAAAGTGCTGGAATTACAGACACGAGCCACCACACTGGCTTCCCTCTTAATTTATTTACCCAGTGATCATTCAGGAGCACATTGTTTAATTTGCATAGTTTTCAAAGTTTCTCTTGGTATTGATTTCTAGTTTTACTCCATCATGTTATGAGAAGATACTTGATATAACTGCAATTTTTAAAAATTTGTTGACTTGTTCTGTGGCCTAACATAAGGTCTATCCTGGAGAATGTTCATGTGCTGATGAGAAGATTGTATATTCTACAGTTGTTTGATAAAATATCCTGTAAATGTCTGTTAGGTCCGTTTGGTCTAAAGACCATTTTATGTCTAATATTTCTTTGTTGATTTTCTGTCTAGATAATCTGTCTACTGCTGAGAGCAGGGTGTTGAAGTCCCCCACTAATATTTTATTGGAATTTATCTCTCTTTTTAGATCTAGTAATATTTGTTTTATTAATCTGGGTGTTCCAATAGTGTGCATATATATATAGACAGAGAACTGTTATATTCTCTTTCTGGATTGATCCTTTTATCATTATATAAAGACTTTCTTTGTCCTATTTTACTGTTTTTGCTTTAAAGTCTGTTTTATCTTATATAAGTATAGCTACTCCTACTCTTTCTTATTGCATAGAGTATCTTTTTCTATCCCTTTACTTTCAGTGTGTATGAATCTTTGCAGGTAAAATGTGTTTCTTGTAGTCAGTATATAGTTGGATCATATTGGATCATATTTTTTTCATCCATTCATCCAGTCTCTCTCTCTCT
>NW_016107339.1:13135095-13144431 GCF_001604975.1 Cebus imitator | reverse complement strand
TGGTTTTTCATCCTCATTTGTGTGTCTGCTTAACAGTGAGTTCTATATTTTCATATGTTTTCATGATGGTAAATGTCATCTAGTCAATTCCAAGTTTAGAAGTCTCTTATGCATTTCTTGTAGGGTCAGTCTAATAATGAATTTCCTCAACTTGTTTTTCTCAGGGAAAGACTTCATTTCTCATTCATTTGTACAGGATAATTTTCTGGGTATAGTACAACTTACTGGCAGTTTTATTCTCTCAGCACTTTGAATGTAACGTATGATTTTTCTTCCAACCTGTAAGGTTTCTGTTGTGAAATCCACTGTTAGTGTGATAGGGGTGCCTTTATAAATGACTGAATGCTTTTCTCTTGCTATCTTTAGAATTCTGTCTTTGTCTTTGACTTTAGACAGTTTGAATATAAGGTGTTGAAAAGAAGACTTTTTTGCATTATATCTGTTTTGGTATTTTTTTGTTATATCTGGATGTCTAAATCTCTTGCTAGACATGAGAAATTTTCACCTATTATTGTGTTGAATAGGTTTCCTAACCCTTTTGTTCTTTGTTTGCCTTCTGGGACACTGATACTTCAAATATTTGGTCACTTCATGGCGTTCTGTATGTCATGAAGGCTTTGCTCTTTTTCTTTTTAAAAAATTTTTTATTATTTATTTGTTTTTTAAAGACAGGGTCTCTCTCTGTCACCTAGCCTGGATTGCAGTGGTGTAATCTTGGCTCACTAAAACCTCTGCCTCCTGGGCTCAAGAGATCCTCCCTCCTTATCCTTCTGAATAGCTGGGACTGCAGGCACACGCCACCATGCCTGGCCAATTTTTGTATTTTTTGTAGAGATGAGGTCTCACTATGCTGCCCAGGCTGATCTCAAAGTCCTGGACTCAAGCAATTCACCTGCCTCAGCCTTCCAAAGTGCTAAGATTACAGGTGTGAGCCACTGTACCCAGCCCTGCTTTGCTCATTGTTAAAAGTCTTTTTTTTTTTTTTTCATTATTTTTGTCTGACTGGGTTATTTAAAAAGACTTTTCTTCAAGTTCTGAGATTCTTCCTCTTCTTGGTCTAGTTGATTGTTAAAACTTTCAAATGCATTTTGTATTGCATTCAAGAACTTCTTCAGTTCTAGAATTTCTCTTAGGTTCTTTTTTATGTTATCAATCTCTTTGGTAAATTTCTCATTTAAATCTTCTATTGTTTTTCTGATTTATTTATTTTGTTTCTTGGAGTTCTCTTGTATCTTACTGCACTTTGTTAGTGTCACAATTTTGAATTCTTTTTCTGGGACTTTGTGAATTTCTTTTTGATTGGGCTCTGTTTCTAGAGAGTTATTGTGTTCCTTTGGAGGTGTCATATTTCTTTGCTTTGTCATGCTTCCTGTGTCCTTATATTATATTTGTACATCTCATGTAATATAGTCACTTTTTCCAATTTTTTGAGTTTCTTTTCGTTGCGGAGACTTTTTCCTAAAGATGTATGTATGGTATTGCTTGGGTAGGGCACTTTGGCTTTCACTCTTGGTGTGTGCAATAGTGTAATCTCTGTATAATTTCTTTGGCCTTTCTGTGCACTAGGGAGCCTCTCCAGACTCCTGGCTAATTCCTGCTAAATGGTCTGCCTTAGTTCTGTTCTGTTTCTTTACTTGCTTTTGGTGCTTCCTGTCAGTTCTTTGTTGAATTCCAGTGTTATCTCTTAAATGATCTGTTTAAGGTGGGATTATCAACTCACTATTTTGGTTCCTCAACATGGAAGAGGCAAGTACAAGATGGTTGACTATTTTGAAGCCTCTTTCTCCAATTAGAAGATTTTTGCCTTCTAGTAATAGGACCTACCTCCTTTAAGCTAACTAGTATTTAGACATTCCCAGCAAGTCATTCTGTTAGGCTGACACAATGACTGGTGATACAAATGAATTACCTTTGTCCTATTTCTCATGGCCTGCTGCCTCTCCCTGCAGAAGTTGATAGCTTCTAGGAAATATGCTTTCTTAAAATACTCATTTTCTATTTTACCCAGCTGTGTCATTGTAGAAATTTCAGAATCTAGCGACTCAGATCAACAAATGAGAAATAATTGCTTTCTGGGTAATCACTCTGTAATTCTCCTCATATACATATTAATAAAATGTGTATGTCTTTTCCCCAACTAAAAAAGAAAAAAATGAAATAACTGCTTATTCTTTCTTATAAGTATTGCAGTGCCTTTCATTGATAGAAATTTTGCCCTTGTTTCTGAATATTTATGGGTTTTATATGAAATGCTATAATTTTTAAAGATCAGTTCTTTGGCTTTGGTTTTTTAATTTGTTTTTTCTTTTTTTTTTTTTTTTTGACAAGGTCTTGTTCTGTCACCCAGGTAGGAGTGCAGTGATGCAGTCATGGCTTACTGCAGCCTCAACCTCCTGGGCTCCAGCAATTCTCCCACCTCAGCCTCCCGAGTAACTGGGATTACAAGCATGCTCCACCATGCCTGGCTAATTTTGTATTTTTAGTAGCGACAGGGTTTCTCCATGTTGGTCAAGCTGGTGTCAAACTCCTGACCTCAGATGCTCCACCTGGCTTGGCCTCCCAAAGTNTGACAAGGTCTTGTTCTGTCACCCAGGTAGGAGTGCAGTGATGCAGTCATGGCTTACTGCAGCCTCAACCTCCTGGGCTCAAGCAATTCTCCCACCTCAGCCTCCCGAGTAGTTAGGACCACAGGCACATGCCACCACACCTGACTAATTTTTATTTTTTGTAGAAATGGGATCTTACCATATTACCCAGGCTGATCTCAAACTTCTGGACTCAAGCGATTCTCCCACCTCAGCCTGCTAAAGTGCTGGGATTACAGGCATGAGCCACCATACCTAATCAGATCAGTTACTTGGAAAAAGCTGGAGAATCAAATCTAAGTCAGAGTTTGCCTCAAGGAAAAGAAACAGCTGGCAACTTGGAATGCAAGGGGTTGATGACAGGTTAGAACCTGTGAAGCAGAAGTATCTCAGAAGTGCTCCTCAGAGAGTAAACAGCTCTTTCTCTAACAGTTTCCAGCTCAGTAAAATTTAGAAAACCTTCTAGGAGGCCAACCAGTCTTTTCGATCCAACATTAAATTGTAAAAACAGATATGGAAGCCAAATTTTACAGTAGATCTAACAACGTAGCTAATTGGTATTATGCATCTGAGAAACTGAACAGGCCTATGAGAGCTGTAGCTAGAAGAAAAGTAAAGACTTCAGACTCCAGCACCAAGCAGATTTTCCTTAGCAATTTACAACCAGGCTCCAAGGAAAAACTATTTTAGCACACACCAAAACTATTCCCGTGTGCTGACAGGTATGGAGACTTCTACTTACATACTGTTTGATTATTTCCTAACTCGTTTCCATGCACTATTTCTATTTCTTCTCCTTAGTTTTACCTTGCACGGGTTTGCTTATTTTTTATTCATACCTATTTATCAATCCTAAAATACTAAAAGGATCCAGGCAGGGAAGCTCTAATTGGTGGCTGCGTGGAGTGCTACTTCCCGTGAGGCAGCAATTCTAACCCTAGTTGACATACACTTCAGATTTTCTCAACAGCAGAGGATGTAAACTTCCCTCTAATGCATTTTCCCACTACCAAACAAAACTATTCTCTTGATAGTGTGTGCTGGCTTCTCTTTCCAGAATTCAAGGATACAATATCTCTGTTCATCACCTCTCCTTTCCCTGTAATTCACTCAAGACAACCTCAGTACCTCTATTACCTGGTCACAAGTGAGGATGCCTTGCATTCAAGTCTCATTGGCTGGGGGGAAAGTCATTAAGCAGAAGTAGTAATTCTTGTCATTAAGCTTTCTCCAAAGCTGTTCCATCAACATTTTACTCTTACTCTTAGAGTCTAGCCTCGATGCCATCTGATAGACAGTTGAGTATTCAACAGCCCCTTTCTGGGACAGAATTTTTTAGTCGACTGTGTATTTTAACCCTGAGCAATGGAGCTCCTGGCTAAGAGAGAGAAGGGAAAAGAGAGGGAAATGCTGCAATGTTACCTTTTAAGAGAGGAAATTGAGACAAATAGTTTTTATGGGGCTAACACACAGCCTCCACTGTCCCACAATAAGAGCAATTGAGCTTAAACACCAGAAAAGGCTTTTCTATATGAGTTAAAAACAGAAAGAGAGAGAAAAAGGGAGGATGGGCTGCAGTAATCTTGCTTGAAGTTCTCTCACCCTAAGGAAGAACCTTCTGTTCCTCTGTCATACACAAGTGCTTAGGGCTTACATGAGCTCCATCCACACTTTACTAGGAGCAGATCATCCTACTCAAGACAATAAAAAAGGAATCAATCATGTATTTTATGTATTTAGAGGCACGTGAGTACACTTTTCTCATAAGTGAAGCAGCACACCCCTGCCTGACTTCCTAGGACCTCCATAACTGAAGTATAGTCATGAGTCAGAGATTCTTAAACCAATTCTGGTTCTGCTTTTTTCACTTCACCAGACCAAACTTGACCAGATTCTTTAATGGCTCCAAAATCACAACCTTTTGAACTATTTTACTCTTGTTTTCCATTTTCCTTTACACCACTATCCAGGTGGTACAGATTTTTCTTAAAAAAATCTATGTCTGAGTGTACAGAACTTCAGCTGAAATCCAAGCAGGGAATGGGAAATCTATCACTTTCCTTATTACAGAAATATTGCTGATATTAATGCAGCCTAATGTTATATTAAGTCCTTTGACAGGAATCTCAAACTATTGGATCTTATCCGATTGGTGGCCAACCAGATAGTTATAAATGAGATGGAGAGATAGGTCATCCTCTTCACATATTCCCCTCTTCCTTACCCTATTTACCCCAAGATGCTGAGGCAGGAAATAATGCACACTCCTTTGTGAACTCCTCTTCCATTTCCCATTTTTAAATAGAAACATAATTAAGGCATAGTCTTCAGCCCTTTGCTCATCTCTCTAAACTCATTTTCCTGCAGATCTCAGTCACCCTCATGGCATCAATCATTATACCACAGAAATCCCAGCAGTGTACAGTCTCTGGCTTCATCTTAGTAGATATACTGGGTGCATCCATCTGGATGTTCCAGCATTACCTCAAACTCTGTCCTTAATTTTTCTGTTAGAACCATCTCTTCTCTACAAACCAGGCTTTGTGTTTAGCATACACATCTGGGGTCCAGTTTAAGAAGGCCACCTTCTTTTTTCAATAAATGTATTATATAGTTAATCATTTTGTTTATATAGAATGTATAGAACCTGTTCACAGAATATCAAGCATTGTGTATTTTTCCTGTAGGAAACATTTATTCATTGAATTCCACTCTTACATTTAGATAATTTAATAGTTTTATGAAGGAAGTGAAATGCCCCCCTCCCCCGCCCAAAATTGAAAATGTCAGTGCTGGTTTTCATGGACACATTTTATCAGGTGAAGTAATTTCCTTTTATTTCTAGTTTTCTATGACTTTTTTTAAATCATAAATGAACAAATGCCTTTTTCTGCATCCATTTACATAATTATATAATTTTTCTTTTGTATTCTGTTAAGATGTGGAATCACATTGATTTTTTTGAATGTTAAACATGCCTTCCATTCCTGGCATAAACTCTTATGATCATGTTATATCATCCTTTTTAATATATTGTTAAATTCAATTTTATAATATTTTGTTATATATTTCTGTGGCTATGTTTGTGAGGGATATGTGTCTTTAGTTTCCTTTTCTTTTTCTTTTTTGTATTTATTTTTTTTCTTACGCTATTTACCAACTGAAATTTCCTTTTCTTTTAATGTCATTGTTTAGTGTTACTATACTGGATATGTAATTTATTGGGATGTGTGTTTTCTTCTGCTCTTTTATTGAAAGAGTTCATATTGAGTTGGTGTGGTTTCTTTCTTAAATGTATAATATAATTAATCAATGAAACCATCTGACCTGAAACCATTTGACCTTCTCTGTGAGAAGGATTTTTTAAATTACAAACTTAATTTATTTCATTGATTCAGATTTCTTCTTGATTTAGTTTTGGTAGTTTGAATTGAATTGAATTCCTGATATAGGGGATTTGAATCTTATCTCTTTTTCTTGATCCATCTAGCTAGAGATTCATGAATGTATTGTGTTTTAAAAACCAGCAATTGACTTTGTATATTTTCTCTATTGTTTGTCCATTTTTATTGCATTTATTTCTGCTCTTACTAATCTTGGGATTAATTTGACCTTTTTTTTTCTAGCTACTTAAGATGGGAGTATAGATGGTTGATTTTAGAGTTTTCCTCCTTTCCAATTATATAAAGTTATAAATTATTCTCTAATTACTGTATCATACTAATTTTGATATAGTGTGCTTTCATATTCATTGAGTTCAAAATATTTTCTAATTTTCCTTCTGACTCTTTTTAAATCCAGGTGCTATTTAGCAGTATACTTTTTAATTTCTAGGTATTCGAGACGTGAAAGTTATTTTTCTGTTATTGGTTTCTAATTTAATGCTACTGTTGCCCAAGAATGGATTCTGTATGATTTCAACAAAGACATTTATTTAAATGTGTTTTTGACCCAATTCTGTTGTGCAGAATATTCTTGAGCATTTGAAAAAATGTATATTCTGCCACTATTGCCACTATTGGGTGGAGTATTCTGTAGATCTTAATTAGATCACATTGGTTCATTGATAATGTTATTTAAATCTTCCATGTCCTCATTGAGTTTTTTTCCTGTATATTCTTTTGTTAATGAGTGCTGGAATTAGGAATTTGTCTATTTCTGCTTTTATTTTTACTATTTTTGGGATAATGTGATTTAAGACATATTTTCTAAGAACATACACATTTAGGATTGTTCTATGTTGGTAATAAGATGATCCTTTTATCATTGTGAACTATCCTTCTTTCTCCTTGGTAAGATTTCTTATTCCGAGTTCTATGTTTCTGATATTAATACAGCTACCAACATTTCCATGGTTGGCCTTATTTTCCCATTTTTTTTAACTTTAAGTTCTGGGATACATGTGCAGAATGTGCAGGTTTGTTACATAGGTATACATGTGCCATGGTGGTTTGCTGCACCTGTCAACCAGTCATCTAGATTTTAAGCCCTGCATGCATTAGGTATTTGTCCTAATGCTCTCCCTCCCTTTGTTTCCCACCTCCTGACAGGCTCTGGTGTGTGATGTTCCCCTTCCTGTGTCAATGTGTTCTCATTGTTCAACTCTCACTTATGAGTGAGAATGGGCAGTGTTTGGTTTTTGGTTCCTGTGTTAGTTTGCTGTGAATGATGGCTTCCAGCTTCATCCATGTCCCCCAAAGGACATGAACTAATTCTTTTTTATGGCTGAATAGTATTCTATGGTGTATACGTATTTTTCCATTCTTTTGCTTTTTACCTGTCTTTGCCTTCATATTGAAAAGGGCATTATATAGATAGCATAAAGTTGGCCTAAACATTTTTTTGTGCATTCTGACAATCTTTGCCTTTTAATAAGAGTGTTTAGACCATGTGTATTTAATTCAATTATGAGTATGATTGTTTTAAACTCTACCATCTTACAGTTTGTTTTCTCTTTATCAGATTTTCCCTTTTGTATTTCTTTATTTTGAATTAATTATGCTTAGTACTCTATTTTATCTTCTCCATTGGCCTCTTAGCTATACCTCTTTTTTTTCAGTAGTTGTCAGGAGCTCAAAATATTCATTGCAATACATTCTACCTTCAAATAATAACATACCACTTCACATGTATAAGAAACTTACAACATTACACTTCCCTTCTATTCTTTGTGTCATTGTCATCATGTTTTACTTCTGGGTATGTTATAAACCCCCAAATAATTTTCACTTTAAACAATTACCTTTTTTAACTCAAAAATTAAAAACTAGAAAACATGTTTATATATTTATCTGAATTTTTACCATCTCATGCTCTTTTCATTTTAACATCTAGAGAACACTCATAAAGAAACAAAATCCTTGCTCAAATAATGTATTTTTCTTCATAATCACCACTATTCTCAAACCTTTGAAAGCTCTGTTAATGATGATTTAAGTTCTCCCACATGGAGTGACTATGGCTGGTAAAAATTGCAGTGAATGAGGGCAGTTTCTTATATTATTTCTTGGCTCTTAGTTTATCATGTAGAAAATGTCTTCCATGAGATATTGCAATAATTACAATCCAGCCTTGGGAAGCAAGCTCAGGGGCTGTGAATGGAATCCACAACTGCTTGAAATCTTGATCTAGACAGACTAAATCTCTTCCCTCAGAGACTTCAAACACTGCAGCCTTCAAATTACATCCAAGAAAAACTTCACCCAAGTAAAATTTCCCCCTCAATATCCTTTCTCTATCCCATCCTATCCTGTAGTTAGGGAAGAATGCAGGGCTAAATCAATATCCTTAGACCTTTCCACTCAGGTGGGATCAGAACCTTTAGTTACTCCATCTGCAACAGAACTTGAAACCACACTTTCAAGAAATAGTATTCACATGTGACCTGGTCCTAGACTTCCAGTAAGAATGACTCAGAGTCTCCCAGCTCTGAAATACTATAGTATTTTTGGTCTTAGGGTATTTTCAGGAAGGTGACAGTGAAGGGTTCTTCAAAGGAGGCCAGAGGATAGAAGACTCAATGAAGGGATAATCTCCATATCAGTGCTACAGAAGTGTTAACATTCATTCATTGCCTTCTCTTTGTTGGGAACTTTACTAAGGCATCACTGCTTTAAGGTAACAGATAAGGACAGAGCTTGAAGGGTCAGCAATTCAGTCAGCCACTGGGTTAGTGAACACGTGAAGTAAGAAGAAAGGCTGGGATGGAGTTTGTAGGGCAGCTGAAGTTCAGATCTCTCCTAAGTCCTCTTCTGTTCAGATATTTTGTCACCTGCAGCAACACACACAGTTACTGTCATTCCTGGGTTCAGTACTGTAAGCCCACACCCATATTCCCCACTCTCTTTATATCTGATCTTTCCAGTTCTCTACACTGTTCAGGTCCCAGGGAGATGGTGGTCATCCCTGCACGTGCCCTGGTCCTCCAAGTGAACAGCACATAGGAGCCAAGGAGTTCCCTAAAGTCATCAAATTTAACCCCCAAACCCCAGCTGACTGAGGGCATCCCACATGCTTCATGTCTCCAAAATATCCTGACAAGGGGAAGGGCCACATTACTGAGGGCAGAGAAGAAACTTAACTCTGGAATGAGACTTGGAATGGACAAACATCCAAACCAGGGCTGGGCGCGGTGGCTCAAGCCTGTAATCCCAGCACTTTGGGAGGCCGAGGCGGGTGGATCACAAGGTCAAGAGATTGAGACCATCCTGGTCAACATGGTGAAACCCCGTCTCTACTAAAAATACAAAAA
>NW_016107339.1:13125786-13134937 GCF_001604975.1 Cebus imitator | reverse complement strand
ATATCAATGAAGGCAATGAAGGAAGGATACTTGCTTGCATTGTGTAAACTGCTCTTTGAAAGGATTTCAAAGCCAAGGTAAATTTTTTTAAATGACCTCTATTGAACATCTGACAGTGGTACTCCTTCCTGGAATTCTTTAATTCCTTGGCTTATGTGACAACATATTCTCCTAATTCTTCTGCCACTCTGCTTCTTCTCCATTTTTGTTAAATATTCCTCTTTTGATAGCTTGTTAATCATATATCTTTGCATTAATTTTGCTTTTTCAAGATATTTTGTTATACTATGATTTACTTTTATTACTGAGTTCTTCTGGTATCCCCCAAATTTTGCACCTAAGTCAAGTGCATTCCTGACATCACCTTAGTCTCAACCCTCCTTTTCATACTTCCTCTTAACATCTGACATTCTCCATTCACTTCATTCTGTTATAAATCATTATAGATATAATTATAAATGTGTGTGAACAAGGAAAAATAAAGAATTTTTCCTACTTAACAGTAGAACACACTACAATGTTACGGTAGTCAAAACACCAGGACACTGGCACAAGAAGAGACAGAACAGTGTAACAAGAAGAAACTCAGATACAGGCCCATCTGTAATGGGAGCTTTCAGTATAGCAAAGGAGACACCACAAACTTATAGGGAAAAGGTGAGCTATTTAGTAGTTGTAGGAACACTGGCCCATTATATAGAGACAAATAAAACATGATCCCCATCAAACACAAAGGTGAATCCCAGATAAATTAAAGTAGTAAATGTGAAATTTAATCCAATAGGAGATATTTTAAGAGTATCTTTGATATAGTATGGGAAAAATTTATTTTAAAAAAGACACACAAACAAAAAAACAGTTGATGAACTTCGTTACAAAATATCCAGGATTTCTCTTCAATAAAGGAAAACAAGGAGAAAGTTGCCAGAAGTCAGATTAGGGGAAAACATTTGCAATGTCTAAAACTGACAAGGGACTACTTACTAGCAGACTATATAATGATCTCCTGCAAATCAACAAGAAAAAGGTAGAAGCCCACAGTACAAAAATGGGCAAAGAATGTGAACAGGGAATTTATAGAAAAGGAACCCCCAAGTGGCTAATCAGTCCCAATTATAGCCCCAATTATAAGTAATTAAAGAAATGTAAAATAAAACAGCATACTTCTTTATGCACATGAAACTGGGAAAACTTAGAAAACTGGATAATGTGTAGTGTTGGTGTGCATTTAGTAGTTGCAAGACATTTCAGGTACTGACAAAGGAAGTACAGATGAGTACAGCCATTCTGATGAGCAGATGAGCAGTACTTAATCAAATGAAGGAGCTGCATCTCCAGCAATACTGCAATCCCTTTCTAGGATACATACATTCCAGGGATGCAGGTCAGGTCCACATTCATATGCAGGTCCATGTGAGATACAAGTATTGTTTGCAATAGTAGAGAACCAGGGATAATCCAGGTATCCCAGAAGCAATATAGATATGTGAATGATATGATTTAGATATTTGTCCCTTCCAAGTCTTATGTTGAAAATTGATCCCCAGTGTTGCAGGTGGGGCCTGGTGGGAGGTATTTGAATAATGGGAGAGACTCCCTCATGAATGGCTTGGTGCCCTCCCCAGGGTAATGAGTGAGTTCTTACTCTATTAGTGCAGATGAAGCCTGTTGTTAAAAAGAGCCTGGCACCTCTTTCTCTCTCTCTTTCTCCCTCTCTGACCATGTGAGGCACTGGCTCTCCTTGCCTTCCACTATGAGTAAAAGCTTCCTGACTCCCACAACAGAAGCAGATGCCAGTGCCATGCTTCTTATACAACCTGCAGAACTGTGAGCCAGTTAAAGCTCTTTTATTCATAAATTAGGTAACTTCAGATATTCCTTTATAGCAATGCAAAATGGACTAATGCATGGATGTATAGAGTAGAATACTCTGGAAGATTTGGAAGAAACAAACAAAATGTTCAAAATTAGACCTATAATTTATCGCCATTTTGGTTAATTAGAAATACATGTACACTGGACACTACTACATATTATACAGGATCTATGCAAATAAAAGAAAACATCAAATCCATCAAATTGTTTACCTATGAGGTAGGGGTAGGAGGTTAAATATGGGAGTAAGGACTGGGGATAAAAGGGACCAAATAAATTGAGAGAGAGAGCTTGGAGGCACCAATGATGATAGTATAATTAACTGAGACATTATTAACCTTTTGTACCTAAGGTCCAGCATGAATGACAATTATACTAATGAATTAGATGTGGCCACCTGCATGGAAATTCATTATCTAATGCTAAGAGAATTCCCAAAACATATAAAATATAAAACATGGTGAAGATAAACAGAAAACTATAAGATCTCAGGAGGGGCATTTTTTGAGTGAGCATTGCCATGGAATGAGTCCAAGTAGAGACAGTAAATAGTGACAGGCACCCACCTCACTGTGTTGCAATTATATATGGAAATATAGATCTGGCTCTATTACTAGACAATAGATTCTTGGAGAATTTAAACTTGGTCTTTTCCTTCACAGAATAGGATGTATAGGACAGTGGATAAACAGTCTTGGATCCAGACTTTCTGGATTGGAAGCTTGCCCTACTACTTCATAGCTGTGGGAACTTGATCAAGGTGCTTAAGGTCTCTATATATTTGAAAAGATATAAGTATCTCTCATGTGAAATGGTGAAAATAATAGTACCTACCTCAAAGACTATTTGTGAGAATAAAGTGAGTTATTTATGAGGATAGCACCTGAGCATATTAACTACTCAGTTATCAATGTTGTTGGTTTTAGCTGTTTTTTTATGGCTGAATGCTTTTAACCCATTAGGTGATCAATGAACATTTATCAGATTGAATTTTTCCTCCCTTCCTTACATTCTACAGATCCTAGGGCCTCCTCTTTACATTCCCACCTTTACAGTATTTCACAGGGGCCCCTGGGCCCGGGGGTCACGGCCAGAATGCAGAGATTTTATGATGAGGATAGTGCCCACGATGATGCCCACTAGGCCCAGCACCAGGCCCAGGGCACAGAGCACAGTCTCCTTCGTCTCAGGCATCTGGATTGGCTCTTGGGCCTCTGGGGAAAGAATGAAGAAATAGGGTCAGGAGGTGCAGTGAGGGTGGTCCTGGTCTGGGATGGGTGTGGGAATTAAAGATTCTTGATCAATTAATTGGACGTTAGGACGAGGAGAGGACTGAGACCTGTCCAGTGGGGAAAGCTGGCGCAGAGGACACCAGGTCCTTGGAGTAGAGGATGCCAGGAGATTATGGAGAGAAAAGGAGCTGCATACCCCAGTGCTTGAGGAGTGGCTGGTCCAAGCCCCAGTGTTCTACCCTGCAGTCATAGACGTCCTCAGCTGAGGGCACAAAGGTCAGGTAATGGAACTTGTGGAAGCTGTAATCTGTTCCGGGCAGGAAGAGGCTCTCGGCAACACCCTCAGTGACCGGCTGCCCATTGCACAGCCATGTGACGTTGAGCACTGGTGGGAAGAACTTGTCAATGTGGCAGATGAGGGTATTGGGCTGGCCCAGCTCCACAGGCTCCTTGGGAAACACGGTCACCTCAGGGGGATCTGGGAGGAGACAGGACCAGGTTAGGCCCCTGTTCTGGTATGAATCACAAAGGCTCCACCTCTGGGGGTTAATCTACCTCAGCCTTAGATTTTATGGTGGCTCTGGGTTCCTGAATCACAGAGCGGGTATCATACTACTGACCAGCCTCACCCTGCTCACCTTTCTGTCTCCTGAGAAGGAAGGACACAAGCCCTTGCTGTAGTGGGATCAGCCCATGGCCACTAGGAGAAGGGGAACACACAGCAGGGGGCACTTAGGCTTCCTAGTCTGAGGGTGGCAGAGGGGCCCTCTCATCCCTTCCAGTTGGGCTACAGAAAAGGTAAAGATAGGCAGTACCATTGGTGGCCTGAGTGTGGTTGGAACGCTGGATCATGATATTCAAGTTGCTTTTCACTATAGCAATGTCAGCCAGTGCGCCCTGAGCATCAAAGGAAAAGGCTCGGCCAAACTCCTCCAGATGCCAGACAGTCTCCTTCTTGTCCAGATCCACATAGAACTGCTCATCCTCATCAAACTCAAACATATACTCCCCTGTTGGTCTCTGCGTCTGTACAAATGTGACATAAATTGACACATGGTCCGCTGCATAAAGAAAGTGGAGAAAACATGAAAAAATATCAGTATGAATAAGCAAGTGGTGAAAGCTAGAGAAGGAATAAAGATTTATGAATATAAAAGGAAGCAGTTAAGAGGTCAAAGGAAGGACATATGGGGAAGAAGGAGCAACACCATAAAGGAAATAATACAGAGCAGATGAGCAGTTATAAAAAGAACGGCACAAAGAACAAAATGAAAAGTTTATCATTAATAAGTCAAGCTGCTTCCTGGTCTTTGAAAGTCTGGGCATCCTGACCCTACACAATAGTCATAGAAACAATGACAGCTAACATTTGTTGAGCATGCACTTGTGCCTAGCATCCTTCCAAATACTTTACATAGTTCACTCACTGAATTGTCACAATAACCCCATGAAGCAAATACATAGCATACTATTTTACAGATAAGGAAATGCAGAAAGGTTAAATATTAATAACTTACTAAGATCACGTGGCTACTGATGGAACCGGTAGAGACCTTCTCTCCCCTTAAGATCTTAATTCTAGGACACAGATATAAAATTGTTTTTAGGGTCATGGAGGTGGGGGAGTGGACATTTTATTTTTCTTATTACGGAAAAGGGAGAAAAAATAGAAAATTGAGAGGAAGAAGAAAATATTCTTCAAATTTTAGTGCTTTTGATAGTTTCTGTCTCAGTTTATGAAGCTGAAACTGTAGAATATATAGCTTTGTTGATAATATTTTTCATTTGAGGTATATAAATTCAAAAGTACAGTACAGTTATCTTGGCATTTGTTCCAAACTTGTTTCCTTTTTAAAAATATTTTAACATTTATTTTATGTTCAGGGTACATGTGCAGGTTTGCTATAGAAGTAAACTCATGACTCGGGGGTTTAGTGTACAGATTATTTCATCACCCAAGCACTAAGCATTCTAAACTTTTCTTACATTTATATTTTGATTTTTGTTGTAGAGGCCAACTAGAAATTACTGCCGAGTTTGAAATATATGTAGGATTTAATTTATTTTGTTTCTTAGCCTTTATTAGTTTGCAAGAAGTAGCAAAGATAAGAGGATAAAAGCAACTCTCATCATTAAAGAAAACAATGAATGTGTATGTGAGAGCCTGGGTTTAGAATGATAAATGCATGAGTGGGAAAGGACTACACGGCTCATCTGCTCTCACCGCCCCACTCACAGATTTCCCTGTGAGTTTGCAGCTCTGACATGTGGGGACCCACTCTGTGCTTACAGTGACAGGGAGGATAGGACCTAAGTGTCTGCAGGATAGGACCTGTATCTTATTTTTCACTGAGAATGACTCCCTGTCACTGTAAGTGGCCAAGCACAGAGTGGTATTTCAAACTAAACAAAATAAATTAAATCCTGTAGGTATTTCACAAGCAAACTTACCTTCCACCTCAGTTTAAAAGACTCAGAGGACTAACCAGGAAAAGAGAGTAAAATAAAAAGACACAAAAATCCTCTAGCAATTGGAAACTCACCTTAATACGTGAATGCCCCTTGTACTTTTTAAAATGCTTTTTAAAAAACACTTCCACAAGTTCTGCAATCTAAAGATTATCCAGATGTGAAACAGATTATTTTACATCAAAATATCATTTCCATTCAGACAAAAATATGTATTAAAAGACCATATGTCAAATGCTGTTAGATGCTAAATATTCAAATAAAAATAACACGTAGGTCCTGTTCTGCAGACGCTTACAATTCACAGAAGGAAACACAAGTGACAAGACAATGGCAGGTTCAGAAGGATACGTGCAGATTTGTGGGCATACACAAGATGCGATCAAACAACTCGTCAGAGACGGCTTCCTGGGGAACCAATGGCTTCAATGTAGGCATTCAGAAAACAAGGCAAAAGCCACTTCTCACAGGGAGAAGACGGCCTGACTGGGAGAAGACACTGAGTTCACTGTGGGGCCATTGCGCTTAGAAGATGTGAAAGTCATTTAAGGAGAAATAATACCTAGACATTTATGTATGATGGGTGGTCTCAGGAGAGGAGTTTAGGCCAGAGAACTGAGAGTCATGATGGGCAGGTGCAGATTAGATGAGATTTTCCAGGAAGAGTGGCAAAAATCAGAATTGCAGAGATCTCAGGGTATGATGAGAGAACATGATAATTAAGAGGTGATTTGAAGGATGGTAAGGAGGATCCAGAGAAATAGGAGAAAAATAAGGACAGGGTAGTTCATCAGAAAGAAGTGATTACAGTGCAAATGTTATTAGTAACTCAAGTCAGAGGCACTGAGAAGAACCCACTGGATTTGAGCTTCTGCAGAGGTTCCTGATGGCCAAGGTGAGAGGACCCTCAGGGATATACTGGAGACAAGTCAGAAGCTTAGCTCCAAGTGTGAGGACACAGACAGAGTGTCTCTAGGATGCAGGTAAGGTTGTTTTTTATCAGTTGGGCTGCTCTTATGTTTTTAAGGTAAAGGACGTGTTTAAATGTTAAGAGACAAGAAACCACTGGGGAGGGAAGCCCTGAAGAGGCAGCTTAGCTAATTAGGAATTTCTACCAAGAATCCTAAAAAGTATTCGAATCTATGACGATACATCCATTGCGGTGTTTATTAGGACATAACATTAGAAATAACCCAGGTGACCATGAACAGTGCAATAGATACTTCTGGTTCTCCCCAGCCTCACTTCTTCTTTATTCTACACATCTTCAATAAAACCGTCTGAGGCCAGTGTGCATCTTGTATGTTATGGATTCTAACCTTCCCCATCACTAGATTTGGGGATAACAGTATCATACATAGGCTTAATGTCATTCTCTCTGATGTCAGCTGCAGGAAGAAAGAGCATTAATGCACCACGGTTCATCTCTGGCTGAGTCCTTGTGGCTATCCAAAGTCTAGGCCTCCCCTGCAGTCCTGGATGTCTCAGGACCTGAATCACAAGGCTAACAAGGCCATGCAACACTGCTGTCTTGAGAGAGGAAAGCTTGTGACCACCCACAAAGACCCAGGAAGGTCCCTAGGGTCCTAGGAGAGAGGGAGGATACAGGAACACTCTTAGCACTTTCTCTCCTAATGCTGAGCTCATAGCTCCGAGTTCCTGTAAAGCAGCCACAAAAGACAGAAGCTGGGGATCCCAGAGAGATACGAGGGGTACGGGGGCCCTGCAGGGCCCTGGTAGAAGGTCGCTGTGTGCAGGAATCTGGAGAAGGCAGTGTATGATCATCAGAGCTGGTTCTAAACTTCAAACTTGGCTTGTTGATCTGCTGTGTAACCTTGGAAAACGTAATCATTTTTTTGAGCTTCCGTTTTCTCAAAATAATTTTTAAATAAAGGGAATAATTTCTACATAAAGGGAATAATATCTTCATTGAAGATCCCTGTGAGATGTAAATGGGGAAAGAAACTATGCAGGTGTCTGGCAATTCTGGCTGCTATTGCTGTTATGATGATGAGGGCCAGAGGGAGCACAGATTATCGCGAGGGTCAGATAGATTTAGGGGCTCACTGGAGCCCCTAAAATCTCTGACTCCTGAAGCAACAGTTGATGTGAGCCTCCCCCCATCACCCCAATGCTCTTGCATCCCCCTGAGCACTCACCCTTGATGGCCCCAGCTCCTCGGAGACTCAGGAAGAAAGCCAATGAGAGGGCTCTCAAGATCACAGCTCTGGTCTGGAAGATTCTGTCTTCAGTGCACATGTTGTGGGGTCTGTAATAACTGTGAGCACAGGAACAGTGATGAGGAACGGAGGCCAAGTGGAGGCAGATGAGACTCTGAAACTGTGGGCTTCTAGCACCTGGAAATGGTCAAAATGGGTGGAGAGGAGTCAGCATGGCTGGGCTTCACCAATCAGAGAACTCATAGAGCTGGCGTCCTCTGTTGCTGGGTAAAGAGGATGCAGGAAGGTGCCGGGAAGACATGGGAGAATTTTAGGTACCAGTGTGGTCAAGAGAGCTCCAGTTCGCGGTTCACTTTCAGAGTTAAAGAAAGAGACTTAAAAAGATAAGTCACACTTTCTTCTGATGGCAGATGTTTTCCATTATGTTCCTTCTCCCAACCCCTACCCCCATCCCAGACAGTCAGATGATCTTGGATGTTTTTGGGTCACCATATTTTAAAATAATGTTTTATGTTATGTTGTCAAGTTTACAAAAATATTCTGCTGATAATTAAGGATGAATGTGCTATCTAATAAAATATATAATTAATCTTTCTTTCACGTCCATCTCCCTGAGGTATTTCCTTTTTATTTAATCATTTCTGCAGAAGTGTTATAATTTCTATCTAGAAGTTTTAATTAAGTTGAATGAATCTGATCTTTAAGTATTTACCTATTCCTGGTTACCATTGTTAGTGAAATTTCTGGATAATTTTTATTATTCAGATTTCTTAGTATTTAACTTTTCCTGGTATTTAAACTATGTAATAACATTTTTATATTTAAATTACTAGTCATGTTATTTCATTTTTCTATAAATACCCAGAACAGGTTACCTATGGTAACATTGTGCACCAATATTTTGATCTTGTTTTTAAGAAGGGTTTCTCTAATGTTTTTCTGTTCCAGGTAAAGTTCATTTTTTAATTTTATATTCTCTTTACCATATTTAAGAAATTACTTTTCTAGTCTCATTTTAAGTATTTCAATTTTGAGCTATTCCTTTGATATACATAAGGTCACAAAACATTTAATATTTAACGTAATGATGAAGTACATATATTACATTAATATTTTTTCTTGTTTGTGGTAGCCTTACCTTGCATAAATAATAATACTAACAGATTAGTACATGGGAGATGCTGTTATTAGTGCTCTGCAAACATCACCTCATTTAATCTTCACATTAAACCTGAGGGAGGTATTATTAATGTCTACTCTAAAAATAAATTACCTGAGACATTGAGGAGTTAAGTATTTGTCTAATCATCCAGGGCAGGTAAGTGACAAGGAGAAGTGTTCAACCCAGGCAGTTACTAAGGAAACTGAGCTTTTTGGCCAGGCGCGGTGGCTCAC
>NW_016107339.1:13037490-13125691 GCF_001604975.1 Cebus imitator | reverse complement strand
AAAAAAAAAAAAAAAAAAAAAGCCAGGCATAGTGATGCGTGCCTGTAATCTCAGCTACTCGGGAGGCTGAGGCAGGAGAATCGTTTTGAACCCGGGGGGGCAGAGGTTGCAGTGAGCCAACATCACACCATTGCACTCCAGCATAAGCAACAAGAGTGAAACTCCATCTCAAAAAACAGAAAAAGAAAAAGAAAACTGAGCTTTCCTCCACAATCCTCTCTTGGCCCCTCAATCCTGCTGGGCACCTACTACATAATTGTTTTATTCTCTCGCATTTTACATGCTAGCCTACTATTTACATTTTTATATTTATTTAAGTAAATGATGCCAATTTGATTATTTTTGAAATTAGAATTGATCCAAGAAAGGACTGAAAAGCAGGTACCTCAGTTTTCCACTGACTTCCAACTTTCCTGCTTAGATCCTTCCTCCTAGACCCCTCCACACCCCTCCTAAGACACACCTAGAAGGGACTGACATCGTGTCGCCTCCTCATTTTTCAGGGTAACAATGTTGGAATCTCAGTGTGGTCCAACGGGATCACATTTATAAGTACCTAAAGTAAGAAGCAACGTTCTTTGAAAGTTTGTAAAAATATTCACTATAAACAAAATAGAATCAGATGCTTTGAAGGAAGTGGGGTCTTTGATAATTTTTTTTCACTGTCTTCCTTATTTACTGGTCAATTTGTATTCTCTATGGACTTTATTTTTCCAAAGCAATTTCAGACCTGTTGATCTCATTTGATCTTAAGAGCTTTGCTATAAGGCAGATTATATCATCCCCATATTGAAGGCAAGGAATTGAAATCCAAAAGAGGCAGCGTCCTTAAAGCTGCTTACTTACATGGTAGGGTAGGTGGTGTGTCCATGCTCCCAGTGTAAGGTTCCCAGACTGAGCCCTGCTGACCCTGTTAACAGCCCTATGGAAGAAGCTGGTATCCCCTGTGCATCTCAGGACTCACAGACCTTTGGGAGAAAGTAAGTATGAATGGGTGCTAATTTTAAACACACCCTTGGACAAAGGCAAGACAGGCAGACTCCAGGCCTCCTTTGAGTTCTGGAATGGGTACTCTAGTCCCTCTAAATGATGTCACCGAATGGCCTTTTACACACGGAGATAGCACTTCTTCCACAATAGCCCATGTCCTGTGTGTGTGTGAGGTGTGACAGAACTGGGGAAATTATAATCCCCGTAGATGGGCCAGCAGAATATCTGAGATCACCTTCAGAGCAAAGGAAACACATCATCTTCCCAAACCTCATGACCTATCTGACTGCTTAAAATGAGTATCACTGTCCTCCATCTGTCATCTTAAGTGCATCACAGGCTTTATATTTTCAGACCTTTCACACTAACCGTCTGCCCGGTGAGTGATGACTCATACAAAGCTCAGCGTCCATTGGCTCTTTTCTCAGACTCTGTCCAATCCCAGGGTCACAGGAGACTACTTGGTTCATGGTCTCTAATATTTCAGACAGGAGCTCCCCTTAGGGAGTCCTTCTTTTCCTGGCTGCAGCTCTTTTCATTTTGCCACCTTTTTCCAGCTCCATGATGGTTCTGCAGGTTTCTGGGGCCCCCCAGACAGTGGCTCTGATGGCATTACTGATGGTGCTGCTCACACCTGTGGTCCAGGGCAGGGCCACTCCAGGTAAGAGCACAGCTGCCATTCCTGAAGGGTCTGGCTCAGGGAACAATTCCTAGGGGACTTTATCTTTAAGGGATAAGACTCAGACAGGCTGTGAGGGCTCCTGCCCTAAGCCAGTGTCCTCCCTTCCTAGCTAGAGAAAGAGGCTCATCCCCAATAGGGTAGGTTGCTACCCTACAGCCCTATTCTCTCTCCAAGGACATGGGTACAGCAAACAGAGAGAGGTGCCCGGTGGCCAGTATGCTTGTCTTTGGGGAAATGGGGTCAACAGGTCCAGGATAACCTTGGATGGACAACGTTTGCAGAGAGAGAAGTTGGCAATTGCAGGCCCCTGGGACTGTTCACATCTGCTTCCAGCCTGGAGGGTCTCAAGCAGAGAGCCCTTACTTGGAGTGTCCAGGCTCTGAGGGTCACTGAGGATTCAGTGCTCATGGATAATGCCTCTCATTCTCCAGGGTGCAGCAGGAGCCCACACCCCTTGGACAATGAAGGCAAGATGGGAGGGAGGGTTGGGGACAAGTTCTGGCCTCTGAAGGCACTCTCTTTAAAGGTACTTCTCCCAGCTTCCCCAGTACTTGGTTAGAGTATTGGGGTGGGTTGAGACTTGTAGGAAGAATGAGATGAGGACGTGGTGGGTGCATGAAAGGGATTGAGTGTAGGTTATCAAACAGCAAAGGAAGCAGTAACCAAGTAAAGAATCTCTTCTTCCCGCTGCCTCCCTGTGGCTGGTGTAATATTAAGGCTTCTATGATCCATGTTTTTCTCTCAACACACTCTTATCTTTCTAGCCCAAATTTACACCAACACCCTGAGAGGAAGGACCGCAAAATAGGTGCCTTAGTTTTCCACTGACTTCCACCTTTCCTGCTTAGATCCTTCCTCCTAGACCCTCCACACCCCTCCTAGGACACACCTAGAAGGGACTGACATCATGTCACCTCCTCATTTTTCAGGGTAACAATGTTGGAATCTCCTGAGGACAGCCCCTCAAACCCCAAAGCCCCTCACCTATTACCTTGGGCTCATAGTCTGGGAAGGGGTGGAGAACTTGCGCTTGTAGTCACAGAGAGGTGCTGAGAACTAACCAGCAGGATGGCTCAGCCCTAGGAACTGGAGAGGGGTGAGGCTGGGGAAAGAGGAGGCTGAAGCAACACTGGTGACACTGAACAGTCCCCAGCAGGAGGGGAGGGAACGCAGCAACCCCATCCCATAGGCAGAGCTGTTGTGTGGGATGAGGGGCAGTGTTGGGAGCCACCAAGGAAACCCAGAGGTGAGGGAGAAGAGAGCAGAGGGGGGCATGTGATGGTGGGCAGTGAATGGGTAAAGGGGCAAAGGCTGGGTTGAGGTTGGTAGTGGAAATGAGATGAGGCAGTGGAGCCATGTGACAGGGACTGAGAGTGGGTTACCAGAGCTCCCTGCATAGAAGAATGTTCAATCAAAACCTGCTGGAGGGAGAGCTGGAGCCAAAGGTCAGTGGGTAGAATGGGCAGGGCCGATTCCGCAATGCTCTGCATGCTCCTCCAACTCCACACACATCCCCATCCTCAAACAGGGCACAAGAGAAAAGGGCCAAGGAGCCAGGATGTGGCTTAAAGAGGCTGGGGGAGAAAAGCTTGGCTAAGACAACGCATAGGGAGCTGGAGGTTTTTCATATATCCTCTTTTGAGTGAAGAGATGAATTCACTCAGATCAATAGTTTTCAAACTGTGCTCTGGCAACTCAATTATTAAGGGTTCCACAAGCAGGATAAAATTTCTTACATACAAAAAAACGAAGGTTTCAAATTATACCACAAAGCCCCTCATCACTTATGTCTACTTGGCAGGTAAAATTCCACTTAAAAAGTTAAATGTATATATTTAAAAAAAAAAAAAAAAACTAAGACTGGGTAAAATAAAAAAAAAAAAGAATCAAGTGTTGCAAAGAAAAATTTCAAAACTCTTATTCTTGAGTGAAAAATGTTCTCATACTGGTGAATGAGGAGGAGAAACAAAGACTAACAAATGAAAATGGGAAGATCCACACTCAGAGCCGGACAATTGAACAGGGAGCGGGGAGTGGGTGGCAAGAAAGGAGGAATCTGGACTCAAGGGGCTGGGGTAGGGGCGCTGGGCCTGGGAGTTTAGGGGGCTGGAGTACAAGGTTCCAGAAGAAGAGGCAGATCTGGGTATCTGAGTGAAGACCTGGGATCTGCCTTAGCAATGACAATGGACACGGAAGGTGGACTCCATGGTGTCCCTGAGCCCAGCCCCACCCCTTCTCTACTATCCTCTGCCACCAGCTGTGCAGCTTCTGTGAGGGGCGGGGTTAATAAACTGGAGAAGTTAATTTGCAAAGCATGAGACAGATGTGTGGAACAATCACAGCACCTTAATTTCCCCAATTGTGCCCAAGAACAGAGCAGGCCTGAAAAGACTCAAACAGAAAGGAGCATGCGCCGTGTCACTGATACTTCTGTGTAGACACATGCCTGCCAGGCACTGCTCATGCACTCCCTAGGAAGAACAGCATGTGGGAAAGGCTGCCAAATTTCGTTGTGTAAAAATTACGTCAATGCTCTCTTCCTCGGCGCTGTCTACAGAAGTGGCAGCCATGTCCTCCTCCCCAACATGGCCTCCCTCAGACTGCTCATGAAGCCCAAGATTGTCAAAAAGAGGACAAAGAAGTTCATGCAGCACCACTCAGGCCGATACACCAAAATTAAGCATAACTGGCGGAAACCCAGAGGTGTTGACAACAGGGCTCATAGAAGGTTCAAGGGCCAGATCTTGATGCCCAACATTGCTTATGGGAGCAACAACAACAACAACAAAAACACACATGCTGCCCAGTGGCTTCTGGAAGTTTCTGGTCCACAACATCAAGGAGCTGGAAGTGCTACTGATGTGCAACAAATCTTACTGTGCTGAGATCACTCAAAAGGTTCCTCCGAGAGCTGCAAAGCATTGTGGAAAGAGCCACCTAGATGGCCATCAGAGTCACCAACCCCAATCCCAGGGTATAGAGTGAAGAAAATGAGGAGACAGCTCAGGTCCACATTTTGTGTTTAAATAAAACCATTAAAAATTGCCCAAAAAACATTACATCAATGCCTCTAAACCCAAAGGACTCCAGCCCCGCAGGTCACTGGTTGTTGTGGGGATTTTCATTGATTAAGATACTTTCGACATCTTTTGACACCAAGTCTTTCTGCAGCCATGTTAGAAAATTATCTTTCAGAAGGGCCGGGCACGGTGGCTGACGCCTGTAATCCCAGCACTTTGGGAGGCCGAGGTGGGCAGATCATGAGATCAAGAGATCAAGACAATCTTGGTGAAACACGGTGAAACCCCGGTCTCTACTAAAAATACAAAAATTAGCTGGGCATGGGAGTGCATGCCTGTAATCCCAGCTACTTGGGAGGCTGAGATAGAAGAATTGCTTGAACCTGGGAGGCAGAGGTTGCAGTGACCCGAGATCGTGCCACTGCACTCCAGCCTGGCAGCAGAGTGAGACTCCATCTCAAAAAAAATCGAAAATTAACTTTCAGGCTATAGAATGTTTCTTTTTTCTTTTTTTTGAGACAGAGTCTTGCTCCGTCGCCAGGCTGGAGTGTAGTGGCGCTCTCTCGGCTCACTGCAACCTCCGCCTACAGGCGGGACTACAGGCACGTGCCACAATACCCAGCTAATTTGTGTTTATTTATTTATTTATTTTCAGACGGAGTCTCACTCTGTCACCAGGCTGGGGTGCAATGGCAAGATCTCAGCTCAGTGCAACCTCTGCCTCCTGGGTTCAAGCGATTCTCTTACCTCAGCCTCCTGAGTAACTGCAACTACAGGCGCCCACCACCACGCGCATCTACTTTTTTGTATTTTTAATAGAGATGGGGTTTCACCGTGTTAGCCAGGACGGTCTTGATCTCCTAACCTTGTGATGCCATCCGCCTCGGTCTTCCAAAGTGCTGGGATTACAGGCGTTGAGTCACTGCCTGCCCCAGAGTCTTTCTTATACCAAAATTGAAGAAAGTTTTAAGACATATATTTCTACATTTTCTAAATGCAAAACAACAGGAGCAGGTGGAAGAGTTCTCAAGAAAGTGGCAGAGAAGACAGAGGGCCTAGCTGTGGAAAAGAGAAAGAAGGAAAGGAGGGCTTCCTGGAGGAAGTGGCATTTAAGCCAGGACTCACATCAGGATGGAGATGTCAGGCAGGGAGTTAGGTTAGGGGCAGCAGCTCTGCCCTCCATGTCCCCAGCTCCTTCCTCCCCTGCTGTTTCTCCCAGGGACCCATAGGAAACATCTCCTCCTTCTCCTCCAGCCCCCAGCAGAAGGAACTGCCCTCCCCTCAGTGCTGGCCCCTCCCTAGTGATCACTCAGTCCCCCAGAGCAGTGAGTCTCATTCATTCCAGTAAATCCTCTCGCTGCTGGTGAGAAAACTGAGGCCTGGAGAGGCTCTGCGACCTGCCTAGGACCACAGAACTCGGTAGCAGGAAAACTCTTATTTTAAAATCCAGGCCTGAGTGGGAAGATTTGGGAAGAATCGTTAATATTGAGAGAGAGAGAGAGAGAGAGAGAGAGAGAGAGAGAGAGAGAGAGGATTAGGGGAGAGTGCTCCCCCGCTTCATGGCCGCCCCTTCCCGCAGAGAATTACATGCTCCAGGTCAGGGACGAATGCTATGCATTTAACGGGACACAGCGCTACCTGGAGAGAAACATCTACAACCGGGAGGAGTTCGTGCGCTTCGACAGCAACGTGGGGGAGTACCGGGCAGTGACAGAGCTGGGACGGCCTGACGCGGAGTACTGGAACAGCCAGAAGGACTTCATGGAGCGGAAGCGGGCCGAGGTGGACACAGTGTGCAGACACAACTACGAGCTGGACGAGGCTGTGACCCTGCAGCGCCGAGGTAAGTGACGGCTTTGGGCCAGGGGTCCCAGGACAGCCACAGGGGCTGGGCCCAGGGCTGGGTGGCAGCCAGGCCAGCCTAAGGGACGTTAGTGCTAGGCAGCAAGGGGACTTTGGGCTGGGGATTCATGGGGAGAACCCATCTGGAGCATGTCAGGGGAGCCAGCACGGGGACCTGGACTGGGCTGAGCATGGAGTGAGGAGGATGGGCACAGAGAGACCCTGGGGACATTATCAGGCCTGGCAGCTGACTGCATGTGGGGCGAGGGAAGGAGGCCACAGGACAGCCTGCAGGGGTGTAGTGTGGAGATGGAGGTGCAGATGGCACATCAGGCCACACAGAGAAGAAACCTGCAGGGAGATGGCAGGGTTTGAGGTGCTGGAGGGGCCAGATGGATGGTCTGATGGGCAGATAGAGAGACGGGTCTGCAGCCAGGGAGGGGCCTGGGCTACATGAGACCACACAGGGAGAGGGGACCCAGGGGCAAGAGCAAAGGTCTGGATCCTGGGAACTGGAAAGATGTGATTTGGCCAAGAGAGAAAGGCCTGTGAATAAGACAAGAAAACAAAGTGCAGTGTGAGAACAGGCCTGCAGAGGAGAGTTCTGGAAGCTGAGGTAGGGGGCCGCAGCAGCACAGGGGAGAGCGGTGCCGGTGACTTGGGAAGGTCAGAAAACGGAAGACGGAAAGTGGGTTTGGAAACCGGGGCCGCCTGGGGAGAGCAGGTTGGCTGCAGGGGTGGGAGCTGGGATGAGAGGGAGTGAATGAGGCTGAGTGTGGAGCATCCTCCTCGGGGCTGAGATGGATTTTACTTGTCTTGGGTTCCCCATGGTTGGCACAGGGCAGTGTTTGAGCTCATTCGTCTCTTCCTTCAGGAAGTCTGGGTGTAAAGGGATGGAGAGAGGTGAGGTGTGGGCAGTAAGAGGATTTCTCAAGGATGAGACAGGAGAGGCTTGGAGCTTGGGCTTCCTTCTGTGAACATGTGAGGTGGGGAGCCTGCTGCACCAACCTGAGGGACCCGGGGGAATAGCGTCAGGGGATGGGAGTGAGCCCTGGACCTTTGTCCTGGAGACAGGAATAAATGAAGGGAGGAGGAGGAGGCTAGGGAAATCACAACTTCGATCCCCTTTTTTTTCTGGAAAGTGGAAGGAAGTTCACCTGCCAGGAGGGAGAATGTGGACACATTGGGTGGGGATGAGGTGAGTGACATGGGTTTAGGAAAGTCGCTGAGGTAATGGTTGAGAGAGGTGTGCAAATAAAAATACTGAATTGGAAAAAACTGTTACTAAGACTTTGTAGAGGCACAAATCAGAGACATGGCAGCATTCTTTTCATGGTAATCAGCTGCCAGATTGCAGAGACCTGATGTCAGCCTAAGCAGTGTGGATGTCTCCTCAGGGCTCACAGGTCCCCAACCTCACTGCTCAGAAGACTCCTAGAGATCCTCTGTGTTGCACAGATGCCCAGACTCACTGCCCTGAGACTCAGACTCCCTGGGTGGGGAGGTCTGGGGAATCTGTGTTTGTAATCAGCTCCCTAGACATTCCCATATAGCCAAATAAGTATTGTCAGAACACTGAAGATTTTTGAAAAATGAAAAACAGAGGGGTAGAGCTGTGCCTTCAGAAGACTACTAAGGGTGTTGGGTAGAGAAGGGACCAGAGGCAGGGAGATGAGGCAGGAAACTGCTGTTATTGTCAGGGAAATTGCAATGAAGGCATGAATTAGAACAGGGAAAACACAGAGGCAGGGGAGAGGCGAGAAGGAGGAGGAAGGGAGTTGTGACAATTGCAGTGTGGATGCCCACCCAAATCTAGAAGTAATTGAGCAAATGTTCCTGGGCGTTAGAGAAGGCAACTAGAACAAACAGGAATCCTTGCCCTGGTGAAATGTATTTGAACTGGGTCAGAAATGAGGCCTTTGGGTATCAGGCCTTAGCTCCAGCGCCCCCTGGAGGTCTCCGACGTGCTCCGGGCTGACCGGCTCCTGTCAAAAAATATTGAGCAAGATGCTTCTCATGGAATGTTCTGGGACCTTAAAACAGACACCCAAGTATTCCGCCTGATTTCATGGTTCCCAGGAGCTCTATGGGGAAAAAATTGTACGTAATTACAGAGGTGATTGAAGTAGTGAGACACAGGTGTCCCTGAAATAAACTCACACTGAGGGAAGAAGAGGCTGGGAATGTGGATCAGTCTGTAAACAAGGCAAAAATAGCATAGGGAGTAAGGGTGTGCGTCAGTTCAAGACGGCACTTTTACCTGGCCCAGCCCCACGTCAGGGTATGTGTTCTCCAGGAAGTAGAAAGGAAAGAGCTGAGTGTGGGGACATAGAAGACTAGTTTGAGACATTCCTCTGAATGAGCTGTTCTCTAGGACCCGTTGGCCCTTTTCTGTGTTTGTTTTTTGTTTTTGTGTTTGCGTTTGCGTTTGTTTTGAGTCAAGTTCTGGCTCTGTCTCCCAGGCTGGAGGGCTGTGACGCAATCTTGGCTCACTGCAGCCTCAACCTCCTGGACTCAAGTGATCCTCCTGCCTCAGCCTCCCATGTAGCTAGAACTACAGATACACATACCACCATGTCCAGCTAATTTCTTTTTCTTCTTGGAGATGGGATCTCACTATGTTGCCAAGACTGATCTCAAACCCCTGGGCTCCAGTGATTCTCACCGCTCAGGCTCCCAAAGCGCTAAGATTACAGGCAGGACCACCATGCCTGGCCTTTTCTGCCTTTCTGAGGAGGAAGAAGGTACTGGTGGCAGAGATCCAAAAAAAAAGTTGCCGGCAGCAGTGAGGAAATTTACCTGCGAACGAGCTGGGGCACAAATACAGAGATGCAGAGGGTGCCAACACCTGGTTATCTGTGAGACCTTCACAGGACCTAAAGACACAGCTCAGAGGAGGAACTTGGAAAAGGACGGATTTCTACTGCTCAAACATGTAGAGGCTCAGGATAGTATGTGAATATGAAGATTTTAGGTTTTTGTAGGTGAGGTCAAAAAATACATAGGTTATTTGCAGAATAAGACACATCTAGCCCTCTTCATTTTCTTTGTATTTTCATGAAATAAAGTAATTAGATTAATAGGCCACCATCATGCCATTGTCTGCATATCTTCATTTCAAGATATTATTTGGGTAAATTTTGCATCCTTTGTATCAAGAAAGAACTTTGAAAAGTTAGGTAGTTTCACAGTTGATTAAATATTCTTTGACCAAATTGCTTTTAGTTAAAATTTCTCCTGAATGTGCTAGAGTGCTACCTCTGTATCCCTGCCATTCCCCTGTACACTTATTATTTTATTCAAGATCATGCATGCTGTACGTGAAGGTCTATTTCTATCTTTTCAGTGCTACCCTTACCCACTAGGCTAATCGCATTGTTCCTATTTTCGACATCTGGGAATCAATTACATAGTGAACATGACTAACAAATAATAATCTGGTCAGATGCAGTGGCTCATCCCTGTAATCCCAGCACTTTGGGAGACTGACCGAGCGGATCACTTGAGGTCAGGAGTTGGAGACCAGCCTGACCAACATGGTGAAACCCTGTCACTACCAAAAATACAAAAAAAATCACCAAGTGTGTTGGCAGGCACCTATAATCCCAGCCACTTGGGAGGCTGAGGCAGGAGAATTGCTTGAACACAGGAGGTGGACGGCCTGAACCCCTCTTTCAACCTCAGCCCTCAGGTGAGTGAGGAAAGAGCTAATATTGCGCTGCTGCACTCTAGACTGGTGACAGAGTGAGACTTTGTCATGAAGAAGAAAGAAAAAGAGAAAGAGAGAAGAAAGAAAGAGAGAAAGAAAAAAAGAGAAAGGGAGGGAGGGAGGGAGGGAGGGAGGAAGGAAGGAAGGCAGGCAGGCCTCAAATGCTATTTCATTATGTTTCTTCCCCATTCCTAGTCCAGCCTAGGGTGAACGTCTCCCCATCCAAGAAGGGGCCCTTGCAGCACCACAACCTGCTTGTCTGCCACGTGACAGATTTCTACCCAGGCAGCATTCAAGTCCGCTGGTTCCTGAATGGACAGGAGGAAACAGCTGGGATCGTGTCCACCAACCTGATCCGTAATGGAGACTGGACCTTCCAGATCCTGGTGATGCTGGAAATGACCCCCCAGCAGGGAGACGTCTACACCTGCCAAGTGGAGCACCCCAGTCTGGACAGTCCTGTCACCGTGGAGTGGAGTGAGTTACTCTTTAATGACTCTCTAGACCCCACCTTTGAAAAGCAGGGGACTCTCTGGCTCTGGGGTCCACTCATCTAGTCTTCTGCATCTATACCCTGGGGCCATGTCCAACCCCATCCTTCTTCTACACCAGCTCCCGAGCATAGCTTTAAGCCGGGGCAATGGAGACTTCCTGACCCTGGCTTAGGGGGTCCTGAGGATTCATAGTTCTCCCCCTTGTCAGAGAATCTAAGGACACAGACACCTTCCTGAACTGACCTCACCCATGGGAACAGTTCTCCTCCTTCAGCATTTCAGCCTATTGTGTCATTCTGAGAGGCAACTTCCAGAATCAGCATTTGCCACCTTGTTGAGGTCACACCCTATGTTCCAGATATGAGGGTGGCTCTTTCTGAATTTCCTCTTATCCAGGGTTTTTCCCCCTCACTGTCCTTGTCTCGATATTCTGCATCAGGCTCCAGAATCTCAGGCAGGACGTGGGTAGGGGTGCAGCTGGAGAAGGTGACACTGAATCTGGGTCTGTCCTTCCCAGAGGCACAGTCTGATTCTGCCCGGAGTAAGATGCTGACAGGAGCCGGGAGCTTCGTGCTGGGGCTCCTCATCTGCGGAGTGGGCATCTTCATGCACAGGAGGAGCAAAAAAGGTGAGAAAGCCTGCAGGGTGAGCAGGACTTACCTTCCCCTGCCATATTCACACATATTCCGTGGTGAGGGGTTCAGACAGAAAAGAAACGTCAGAAAGCTCTAGAGGCCACTGAAGTCAGATAGTCAGGGAACAAACATGACCTATAGGTAGAGAGGTATCCCAGGCTGGGGTCTTAATGCAGCCAGATGCATGAGGTCCCAGGTACTCAGGCTCCTGCGGGGCACCCATTGAGTGGTGGGCAATGGGAGTTGGTGGGATAGAAACGTTTCTCTAATTATCTGAGGTGGTTTCAATGGCTGAATACATAAACTTTCCTCTTTCATTTCAGCTCAACGAGGATCTGCATAAACAGGTAATATTCCCACTTTGATTTCCTTGCGGGGTGGGTTGCAGGAGGATATGACTCTTTTCTGTGCATTGTGACACTGAGGCTCCTCTAGGAAGAGAATCTCAGGCCTGAACCCCTCTTTCAGTCTCAGCCGTCAGGTGAGTGGGGAAAGAGCGCTGCATGGCTCCATTCCTGAAGGAAGCAGAGATCAACTGTGTTCTATATCAGACTTAGTCTCAGCCTCTCACCGTAATTTTTCTCTCCTGGGCCTTAAAGGAAGGAGGCCAGCCACCTGGGATAGTTTTTCCTTCACCCCCCACAGGGTTCCTGACCTTGCCGAAAAGACTAATTTTGTTAGCCCCAGCCGCTGCTTCCGGGACAGACACCCAGCTCCCCAAGAGGACGCTGCTGCCAAGAAGTTGCTCTGAAGCCAGTTTCTGTCATTCTGCTCTTTGATTCAATGCACGGTTTCTCTCACTGAATTCTTCTTAGTGCCATAAATAATCAAAACCCAACATGAGTGTTTGTTTCTTTCAAAAATAGGCACCAAATCATCTCTCATCACTTTTGTCTGAGGGTTTTAGTAAACAGTAGGAGTTAATAAAGAAGTTCTTTTTGGTTTACACATAGGAAAGAAGAAAACCATGAAAATGGGGATAGGTTAACTATTGTATAATGCAGCCTGTTACACGTGGCACTATTCTGAATTTAATGTATTTCAGTGAGCTGACCCCAAATCAAGTTTAGTGTCTTCATCCATTTAGGTCCCAGACCACTGTTCTTGTCTATTCAGTGGTGAGCAGACTGCAAATCTGCCTGATAGGACCCATATTCACACAGAACCGATTCAACGTATAACTGACTGAGACCACGTTTTATCATGACCATTAAGAAATTAAATGATCGGGGCGGATCATCTGAGGTCAGGGGTTCAAAACCAGCCTGGCCAACATGGCGAAACCCCATCTCTAAGAAAAATAAAAATAAAGAAGTTAAATGATCATCAGAATTTAAAATTATAAATATAATCTAATACACCTTAAACATTTACTTTGCATGTCATCACAAATACTCCTTAACCAAATATGGCTTGGCCTTTGAATGAATCAAGTAGTCGTCATTTATCCTCTAGGTCTGCATTCATCCACCAGCCTAGACCTCCTGTCTTAATTTTCATATAGACAAAATGCCTCTCCATTAAGGAAAGAGCAAAGCAATACATGTAGCACTCTTTTTCAAACACTGGTCTTTTTTTCTTTTTCTTTTTTACAGTCCAACATTGTTACATGTTTTGTGTCTCATGTTGTCACCTTTCAGTCAAGGTAGAGGACGTGTTTGGTGTAAGCTTTCTCTTTCACATAGGGGATGGATTCTTCACTCCTGATACACAGAATGAGCGCTCAGCAGCCCTCTGACACATCCAGTTGATGGCTTCCCTCTCCAGGGCATTTTATCAGTGTCTTCTGGGCCTTTTGTGTCCCTGGGCACTTGTCCCTGGTCAATTCCCACAAGCTACTTTGCTCCTCTCTCCCTCTTCCCCTTGCAAATAATGCCCTGCATCCAGGGACCAGCTTCCTCCAGTTCCAAGAGAGGTGGGGCTGAAGGTACAGACTTGGGCGCCACTGGCACAGATATAAGTAAATATGGCTGGAGTCTGCAGAGAGGATGGACAAGTGAGGAAGTCAGGAAAGAGAAGCCACCCACAAGGACATCCAATCATGTCTCACATAACCCTCTTGGCCTAGGGAGTAGGACACAATCATTTTTTCTTTTTAAAATGTACTTATCCCTGATTAGCCTCATTTCCTCAAAAACTATAAAGCAAAATACTGCTGCCTTGTTTTGTGTAGTAATTTCAGCTGTCGCATGAGGCCACAAGGACAGTACATAATAAATAAATGAGGACCCTTTATCTGTCTTATTTTCCCTTCTGGCTTCACAGCCAACTTGTGAGAAACCTATGCAGCAAAATTAATATGATTTTAATCCAGGATTCAACGATGGAAGGAGGTCATGAGAATTGCAGAATGGCCTCAAATTGAGATCACTGTGAAATCCTGATTCAAAGCACATAAATCCTACCCTCAGAGCCAATGATCAGTCAATATCACAAACCAAATCCAATCAGAGTCATTCTGTTTCATGCTTGTCGCCTGTACCCATGTTACAGGTCAGGGCAGTACCCAGAGTGGAGTGAGCAATCTCTGGATTAACACTTGGCAGGATCAGAAACTGAGGTGTCTGCACCCACGTTACAGGAACAGGATATGTGCTGCTAGGGAACTGAGGGTATGAGGAGATGAGGAAAAGCCCTGGAGTCACAGAAAGAAGGCATCGGATGTGTCTCACTCTGACATATGCAGGTATTTATTAAACTCTGGGATTTCTAAGAAAACATGCAGTGCAGAGAGAGGTCCCAGAGAAGACCAGGGAAGAGAGACCATCTAAACTGGGGATGACCTTGTCACTACACTTCAAATTTTAAGTATTTATAGAGTGTTTTCTAGGAGTCAGGTCCTTTACTGAGTGCAATGTGCAGCAGGATCAAAGGCAGCCAGGAGGTAGAGGAGTCTTGAAGTCAGTCATTAAAGTTGAAGAGCAGAGATTCAAAGGAAAACTGGGACCAGAGCTTTAAACGAGACCTGAAGCTGGTGACTCTTTTGTGTTGGCCTGTGACTCAGAAAGATTGACACCCGCAGTAGAACAAACCCAGTGGACTTAGGACTCCCAGCTGAGTGTTGTATCTCCGATCCCTTTTCACCTGGTCCCTTCATTCTTTACTCCTCACAATCCCCTAAGGAGAAGGTGGTCTATCTAACAGATGATGCTTCCGCAGTTGGTGATCAAGGGGTACCCTAAGCTGAAGTCATTTCACCCTCTCTTTGTCACCATTCAAGTAGCAGTGAGGCCCAGCCAGGGGATGGTGAAAGTGGAAGGAGGTGGGAGTTGGGCATGGGGTGTGAAGATGTTCCTTAAAGGGGTTCTAATAACCACTCGTACTACCAGGCCAGTCAACACTTATCATAGTTGACGCCCTTTGAGCATGTCATATTGTAAAGTGTCCCTGAAATTCCTGCTCACTTGGCTTATAAGATGAAACATCTTCCTAGTTCTCCTATCCTTCTGCTTATTCAAAGTCTTGTTGAGCGAGCACCTTCCCTTCTATTCCTCTTACACAGTAAGAATAGGATCAGCTGTGCTAAAGTAACAAATACCTGGATATTCAGGTTTAGCTCACACTACATGTCCAAACCAAGACTGCTGGGAAGCTCTGCTCATCATCTTAGGAAGCCAGGCTGACAGGCTTTCTCCTGCACATCTGCTCCCAGAATCTCCCCAGCAGAGCGAAGGGAACCTGAGAAATCATTCACTGACTGTCAGTGATCCCTCCTAGAAAGAACATACTTCTCGAATTTCATTTTCCGACATAAATCACATGGCTGCAACTAACTTCGAAAGAGTGGGAATCCTTGAAGGTGGAAAACATTTAAGAAGTACGTGTTAAATAAATAATAAAACACTTCTACAAGAAGTGTTTATGGAGGACCTACTGTGTAGCAGGAGCAACGCCAGGCATTATGGGTATAAGCAGTCTTCAACTCCTAAAAAGTTTACAAACTACCTGCTGGCCTAAGGAGGGGCGCAGGGATGCTGGCAACAGTCTTTTTCTTCATCCAGGTACCACTTACATGGGTGCTTGCATTGATAATCATTCAATGTACATTCTATTGGTTTGTGTGTTTCTTCCAAATGTCCCAGTGTTCACCATAAAAAGGGCTTAAATAGGGAAGTAAAGGAGAATTTGGGAATTTGAAGCAAAAGCAAGAAGCCAATGAACTAAGCACAAATATTGAGCTTTGATTATGATTAGAATAAGAAACATAATAGATGACATAAGAAGTAGGACTTTTGCAACAGAAGTGTAACTAGTAAACAAAAAGCCAGACTGAGACACTCCCCCAAGGACAGTATGATAATAGAAAATGTAAAAGAAAAGCAAAGAGAAATAAAGGATAGAAACAGACATCTGACATCTTGATAATTAGACATCTAGAAAGTCAGGGAAATAGTAGAGGGAGAGGAATAACTGAAAACATGATAGATGTTTCTAGAAAGATGAAATAACTTTGTTCAAAATGGTACACACAATGTCAGACTAGTTATTAAACAAATTTGTTAGGGGAAAACTAACTGAAAACAAATGAGCTAATTAAATTTAAAAGATGGAAAAGTAGAAAAACAGCTAAAAGTAAATATATGTAAGCAATAAGCACAAGGACTGAATTCAATGAAATATAAAAATAACAAAGACAAACAAAATCAAATTTTGAGGCAATGAAAATTTAATGAGACCTCTGGCAAGACTCCTAAGGAAAATATAATACATTCAAAATGAAAAGGGGAAATGGCTATATGTACACACCTTTAAAATGCAAAATCTTACGACCAAGCCTATACCTATGAATTTGAAAACTTAGATAATATGGATACTTTTTTGAAAGATATAAAGGTCAAAACTACAGGAAGAAATAGAAAACTAAAATGGAGAAGGGAAAATCAAAGAAATTGTCATGGGAAGCAAAGAATCGCCTTCCAAAGAGCCCTGTCCTGATAATATTACAGTTGGGGCGTCCTCCCACATTTTCATGAGCAGACCATGCCTCTTACATGCGTGGTTCTAGAACACAGAATGAAACAGAGTTTTTGAGATCATTTTGTGAGGCTGGTTCATTCATATTTCCAAAGCCAGCTAAGAATAGTACAAAAGAAGGGAATTACTGACCAATGTTACCCATGTCACCGAATCCAATAGGACACTACAAAAACAATTAATTTTGACCAATTTAGATTTATTCTAGGAATGCAATAATTCTTCAGTGTCAGAAAACATATAACGCAGTTAACACATTAGTGGACACCACAAAATTCATATTAATTTAAACTGAATTCAGCTCAAGACATAGACAGAATTTAATCAATTTCACGACATGGTAAAGACAGTGAACCGAAAATCCATAGCATATATATTTATGAAGAAATTAGGTGCATTCCCTTTGAGATTATACAAAGGATCGATGTCCTTTGTTGTTGGAAATGCTTAACATAGCATTGGAGTTTCTGAACATCGCTATGTGTACAGAAGAAAATCAAGGCTTTGAAAAATGTAAGAAGACAGATTGTGACTGCAGATGATACAATCTACATACTGGATAAGACTGCAGCCACTGCCGGCCCACAGCCTGGTTTCAAATCCAAGCTCTGCACTTTGAAGCTGTGTGACCTGCACCTTTCCTGGTATCTGATTCCCTGTCTGTAACATGAAATAAATAAGAATCCACCTCCACATGTAAGTAAGTGAACACAAGCCTGGCGCAGTGGCTCTTGCCTGTAATTCCAGCACTTTGGGAGGTTGAGGCAGGCAGATCACGAGGTCAGGGGTTCAAGACCAGCTTGACTAACATGGTGAAACCCGGTCGCTACTTAAAAATACAAAAATTAGCCAGGCATGGTGGCGTGCACCTGTAATCCCAGCTACTTGGGAGGCTGAGGCAGGAGAATTGCTTGAACCTGAGATGTGGAGGTTGTGGTGAGCCGAGAGTGAGCCATTGCACTCCAGCCTGGGTGACACAGCGTAACTCCATCTCAAAAACAATAATAAAAAACAAGTGAACGCATGACAAGCACTTAGAATAGTGCCTGGAACATAGTAAGCAACTGAAGGAATGTAATTTCTCATTACATTTGTTGTTTCCCATTACATTTGTTAATGTTTTTATCCAGCCTAGCGGCTCTAAAACATCAGTGCTCAAGGAAACCCTGGTGAAGTGTTGCTCCTTCTCATTCTTCACCCCTAACTTGTTACCTCGTCTTTTCCACTGCATCCCTAATACACCACTGAGGTGAGTCACAGGAGCCCCTGGACCCAGGGATGCTGTCAGATCACTCGGTCTTCGAGACGATGGTGCCATTGATGACCCCCGCCAGCCCCACCACCAGGCCCAGGGCGCAGACCCGCATCTCCATGGTTTCGGGCACCTGGATCTGTTCTGGGACCTCTGCGGCACCAAGGGAAGATAGAGTTATAGGGTACAGAGAGAGCAGGGGCTGGCCTGGGGTGTGGGAGGCGCTGGGTACTTGAAACCATGAGATGGTGACGTTTGGATAAGTGACCATAAACCATGGGATTGAGGAAAGCAGCTGCTGAGGAGAAATGGGTCCAGAAAATAAAAGTGGTGCTAAGGCCGTGGTGGCGGAGGGAGGGCGCTGGGGACCCCAGTCCCAGAGGAGCGGCTGGTGCAGGCCCCACTGCTCCCCCTGGCGGTCACAGATGTCCTCGGCCGTGGGAAGGAAGGTGAACGTGGCAGATGAGGGTGTTGAGCTGGCCCAGCTCCACAGGCTTCTTGGGAGACACGGTCACCTCAGGGTGCTCTGAAAAGGGATAGGACCCAAGGAGCCTACTGCCATTGGCTGAGTCTCAAAGGTGCCACCACCTGAAGCTCTATATTCACCAGATTAGGGGCCCCCTTCCCAGGCCCACCCTCCTGCTCCCCCAGGGCTTGTGGACAGGGTTATAGCTTGTCATGCCCCTGACCTGGCCCCCTCGGCCCAGCCTTTATCTTGAGTAAGAAGAAAATGGCTGCTCCTCTGCTGTCCTAAGCACCCAGCTGTGTGGACCCCGCACTGCTCACTCTAGGGGAAGGGGCTCACTCATGAGTGGGCATCATGGCCTGTAGTTCTCTGTGTGGCAGTGAGGCCCTCCCATCCCTCCAGCTGGGCTAGAGCGGAACAGGCAGTACCATTTGTGGCCCAGTCCTGTTTGGACCATTGGATCTGGGCGTTCAAGTGCTTCCTTGCCGTGATGATTCCAGCAACACCCTTCTGAGCGCCAAAGTCAAAAGAGTGAGTAAACTCTGGTAGATGCTAGACCATCTTCTCATCCAGGTTCACGAGAACTGCTCCTTCTCATCAAATGCAATCACACACTCCCCAGAGGGTCTGTGTGTCTGCACAAACTCTGCATATGTTGACACAGGGTCTGCTGCATGAAGGGGAAGAAGATGGAGAATGGGTGAATATGTAGGCAACTACACAGAATGCAGAAAGCAAGAGGTAACAGGAAGGTTATTGGGGACACGAAGGAATAACACAGAAAATGAAAAAGACAAAATGAAAGAAAAGGAAAGGAATGGGAAGAAACAAAGACAGAAATGACCCATGACCGATTTAGGTTGTTTCTCTTGTCTCTAAAGACTTAAACGTCCACCTACAATAATGGCGATATTGAACACAATAAGATGATATTTATTGGGCGCTTACTTTGTGCTAAACTTATCCATTGAATCTTCACACACCCATGTAGAAAGAATTATTTTGCATAATAGCGAACTGACCACAGAGATAAAGTAACTTGTCCAAGTCACACGACTCCTGGTAGAAACAATACTGAGTAGTCCTCCTACCCCATTCCCATAGGATCTCAGAAACCCTACAGGACAATACATTAAAAACTACTGACATAGCCACAAAGCAAGGCAGGCAAGTGGAAGGATGGAATAAATATTTCAGAGTGGGAAAAAACTGTGAAAGACATTAAAAGACCTCATTTATAGACTTCAAGTTACATTCTTACTTTTCAAATTAAAATGATACCTTGTATAATTTTATCCACAACACTTACATTTTAGGCAGAATACATTTAAAAGTATTATCATTCACCTAATATTCACAAAATTGTCTTATGAAGTGTATGTTTTCAAGTGTAGTTTCACCTGGAAATAAAAGTTGTTGCATTTGAAACACCTGTGGGATAGTAACTTAGCTTTACCTGATGTGAAAGAAGCAGCCACTGCTTGATAACAAGAAGTAAATTATTATTACAGTAAAAAAATAAAGATGAGGGAGTTTGGGGTTCAGACTGGAAGAGGAAGTGAAGTGAAATGACACTGCATGGTTGATGATCCCTAAGCGAGGATGTTCTCCCAGTCCAACATGGGGAAAACCAGTCCTCCACTTAGATGCATAGAGAGACAGCAAGTTCAGTGTCACACATGGATGGTGAGGGTCCTCCACTGAGTTTAGGGTCTAGAGAATTACTCACCTACAGAAATGAAGCCCAAAGGAAAAAGAAAAATACATGGTGTATAGATTGGGCTACACACATGTAATTGGTTCAGCTTAGGCTACTTTATATTTATTATATCTACAAAATCTGAAAAATAAAGTACTGCACATTTTGAAGCCAATTCCACCCTCAAAATGTTAATTTTCATTCAGTTAAATAAATGTTTATTGTGAACTTTCACTCTCCAGGTAATAAGAATGTAACTCAAAAGATAGGAACTTTGTCCTCAATCTGCTTGAAATCCAAGAACAAAAGGGACAAAGAAAAGACGATTGCCACACGTGTGGTTTGATAGACACTCAGTATCACAGAGTTTACACAGGAGCTACTCAGGAGCAAAAGAAGGCATTAAAGTTACAACACGATTTCAGAAAGATTCCTAGGGACAGTGTTCACCTGAAGACAGCAAAACACAGAAGGAGGAAAATGGCATTTCCAGCAGGAGAAGCAGACTCAGGAGCAGAGAGGCATGAATTTGCAAGGAGAGCTACAGTTCTTCAGTGTGACTGAGCCAGAGGGGATGTGGGCGGGGCTGCACTGTGACCGCCTGTGTGCTGATGGCAGGTGTCTGCATTTTATCCCACAGAACACGGGAAGTTCTCAAGGTTTTCCAGTAGTTCATAAGCTGATCTAGTTCCTCTTTCATATGCATTTATTTAGAATTTTGCTCCTATTCAAACGGGTCACACAGTGAAAAGAGGAAGGGAACTAAGTAACATGGATCGGGCAGCAACAGATACAGTGCCTTGTGTTCTACATGTGTGAACTCATTTAGTTCTCACAGCAATTTTGCAAGGTAAATAGTGTTACTGCTATTTTGCTTTTCAAGAAATGGAGAGTTAGAAGGTTGTGTCTTGCCCAAGACAACCTAGTAATAAGCCGTAGTGCAAGGCTGGAATCCCTACCTGTGACATGTTCCTTTTCTTACCCATATGACCCCCCACTATATCCTTCTGCGGTTATATTTTAATATGTCCTGTTCTGAGTGAGAGATACATTCACTCAGATCATTGACTTTCAAATTGTGCTCTGGGTAACTCAGTTGTCAAAGTTTCCACAACAGGATGAAGTTCCCCTTATACAAAAAAATTAAGGTCTCAAATTCCACCACACACTCATGACTTATGCTTGCTTTGCAGGTAAAATTCCATCTAAAAATTTAAATGTAGCCTCCAAAAATGCTGGGATTACAGGCATGAGCCACCGTGCCTGGCCAGTGTCCTTTCTTATAGACGTATATACATGATGCTGGCTAGAGTCCACTGCAGGGCAGAGGGCTCTGCTGGAGGGATTTTTGTAGACAGCTCTTCACTTCAGCTCAGCAGCTTTGGTCGTAAACAAGTTTGTTTTCCATTATCATAATTTGATCATTCTTGTGATGAATTAAATGCTAGTTCTTAAAGAACTCTTTTATTTCTGTATGTGGATCTAATGTTTACCTTGGAAATTTTGCAAAATACATGTAATAAATAAAATATATTTTGAAAATAAAAATTTAAATGTTGCAAAAGAAAGTTTCCAAATTCTTACTCTTGACTAAAACATGTTCTCTTATCTGTGAATGCAGAAGAGAAACAAAGACTAACACATTAAAATGAGAGGATCCCCACTGAGAGTGGGGCAGTTGAGTGGTGAGGGGTGGACTAGAGGGGTTAGGGGTGATGGGCCTGGGTGTGTAGGGGGTTGGAGCCCAAGGCACCAAGAGAAGAGGCCTGTCAAGATATCTGAAGTCCTGGGATCTTGCCTTAGCAATGACACTGGAAACTACAGGCCAAGTCTATGGTGGCCCTGAGCCCAGCCCCACCCCTTCTCCTCTGTCCTCTGCCACCAGCTATGCATCTTCTGTGAGGGGTGACGTTAATAAACGTGAGTTGTTAACTTGTAAAACATGCAACAGGTGTCCAAAACAAACCTTAGTTTGCTGTGTGAAAATCAAAGCACCTTAATTTCCCCTCTGTCACCAGGAACAGATCAGGCCTGAAGAGGCTCAGAGAGAAGCAAGCAGACACGTGCTGGGTCATAGCTACTTCTGTATACACATACACCTGCCAGACACTGTCCGTGGTGCTCCCCAGGAAGAACCGCAGGAGGAAAAGGCTGCCACGTCTTTTTATGTAAAAATGACACCATCAATGCCTCTAAACCTAAAGGAGTCCAGTCACTTAGTTTTCTGGTTGTTCTGGTGATTTTCATTAAGATATTTTCCAGGCGTTTCTAGATCAAGTCTTTCTACAGTCATGTTTGAAAAGTGAAAATTAACTTTCAGGCTACATTGTCTTTTCTACGGCAAACTCGAAGACGTTTTATGAAATGTATTTCTACATTTCCATCATGCAGAACAAGAGCAAGTTGAGTATTTCTCAAGAAACTGTCAGAGAAGAGAGAGCGCCTAGCTGTAGAAAGGGAAAGAAGGAAGGGAGGGCTTCCTGGAGGAGGGGCATTTGAGGCAGGACTGACATCAGGTTGGAAATGTCAGGCAGGGAGTTGGATAGGGGCAGCAGCTCCACCCTCCAAGTCCCCAGCTCCTCCCACCCCTACTTTCTCTGCCTGAGGGACCCCCCCCCCCGTGACATTCTGCTCCTCCCTGGGACTCCACGTGAAATGTCTCTCTCCCCCTCCTCCTCCAGCCGCCAGCAGACCGGGCTGCTTTCCCCTCAGCGTGCGCCCCTCCCTATGATCACTGAGCCCCCCTGAGCAGTGAGCCTCATTCTTTTCAGTAAATCCCCTGCTGCGTGGTGAAAAAACTGAGGCCTGGAGAGGGTCTGCGACCTGCCTAGAACCACAGAACTTGGTAGTAGAAAAAATCGTATTTTTAAATCCAGCCCTGAGAGGGAAGATTTAGGACATAGCTAATACTGGGAAGCGGGGAGAGGTGGGGGTGATGCCACCCCCAACAACAACCCCCTACCCGCAGAGAATTACGCACCAGGAACGGCAGGAATGCTGCGCGTTCAATGGGACTCAGCGCCCTGTGGACAGGCTCATCTACAGCCGGGAGGAGTAGGTACGTTTTCACAGCGCCTGGGAGACTTCCTGGCGGTGATGAAGCTGGGACGGGCCGAGTACTTGAACAGCCAGCAGGACTTTACGGAGCGGTAGCGGGCCGAGGTGGACACGCTGTGCAGACACAACTACGAGCTGATGGAGCCCCTCATCCGGGGCGCCAAGGGGAGGGCTGCAGACCAGGGCTCCCGGGGCAGCCTTGGTGGCCGGACCAGGGAGTAGGGGCAGCCAGGCCGGCCTAAGGGACTTTAGTACAGTGGGGGAAGGGGACTTTGGGGCTAAGGGTTGATGGGAGGAGCTCATCCGGAGCTTGTCAGGAGGGTGAGCATGGGACTTGAACTGGGGTGAGCTCGGAGTAAGGATGGGGGCGGAGACCCCTGGGACTTTATCAGGACTGGCAGCTGACCGCATGTAGGGTGAGAGGAAAGGAGGCCACAGGACAGAGTACAGGGGTGTGGTGTGGAGATGGAGATTGTGGGTAACACCTCTTCTGGGCACCAAGAAGGAGAACTGTCCAGACCCCAGGCACAATTAGTGCCTGAAGAATCCCTTAGTTTATAGTGTTATTGCTCAGCTGTTTCCTTTATATAATCCTTTATATATAATCACATATTAGTTTATAGAATTACGGTGTGAAATATAACTTACTGCCTACATATATCTAGTTTATATAATCATATTTAATATTTATATCTAGCATACTTGGTTCTATATAATCTTTCTATATAATCTATAGGTATTGTAGTCGCAGCTGTACTGACACATTTAGTGCTGATTTATATAATCCTTCCATATAACCATAGAGTAGTTTGTAGTAGGAGGAACAGAACAGAAGCAGTACATGGGAAAACAGCCAGACCAGGACGAGAACCAAAGACCCAGGCGGTGGCGTCCCTGCCTGAAAGGGCATATGCTGTATGGCAGGCTCGGAGCAAGTGCCTCTCCTCCTGATAAAGGAGTTGTAGTACCTTGCATCCAGTTCCTGTGGAAAGTAGGCCTCAGGCCTGAGATCCTGGAAATAACCGAGGGAGAAGAACCCCTCTGGTGTGACCAGACACAGGGGCTGTACACCTGTCAGTCTTTTCTTGCTTCTGTGCTAGCTCAAATCATCCTCCCATAAATATCTTAGAAAAGAGCACAAGTCTGTCAGCTCCCACTGCATTAAGCTTACAGTATCCTTCTATTAGAAATCCTTTGAAGTCTCCAGCCCCAGATAAGAAGTGTTGCACATGACACCTGTTGCACACAGCCCATCTCCTTTCCTCGGTGACCTAATGGGGGTGGAGCCCTTTTCTTTACATGGCCCTCTACTACTGTGCACAGCACAGCCCCCTACTGCGCACAGCCCACCTCTCCAACCAGGTGACATAATGGGGTGGTCCCCTCGCTTGTGACTCACGTGATTATGTATGCTCTATTACTAAGCCTACAGATGACGACCTCACTCACGACCCTGCCCCCTGCTTGTACCTAATAAATACAGATGCTTCTGGGCATTTGGGGCTCTTGCTGATCTCTGCTCACAGGTGGTGTGGCCCCCCAAGTCCAGATGCTCTTCACCAGCTCTTCAGTGTCCTGTCTCTACTTCTTGGATCCTGCACCTCAACATAGCATAAGGGACACCCCACGACCCTGTGGGGACCCAACAGCCCTACAGAGATGGTGATGACACAGCAGGCCAGACAGAAGAAATTTGTAGGGAGGCACTTGGGTTTGAGGTGCTTGAGGGGCCAGATGGATGGTCTGATGGGCAGGTAGAGAGAAGGTCTGCAGCTGGGGAGGGGCCCGGTTTCATGAGACCAAACAGGGAGAGGGGACCCAGGGGAAAGAGCAAAAAACTGGATCCTGGGAACTGGACATTGTGATTTTGAAACGGATCCATTTCCTGGGGTGTATGCCCTGGCTCTTTGTCATGGCCGAGAAAGAATTCACGACACGGACACACTGAGAAGTGGGTTTAGGAGTGGAAAGTGTCAGCCGGGTACGGTAGCTCACGCCTGTAATCCTAGCACTTTTGGAGGCCGAGGTGGGTGGATCACCTGAGGTCAGGAGTTCAAGACCAGCCTGGCCATCATGGTGAAACCCCATCTTAATTTTAAAAAGGAGTGGAAAGTGTAATAGACAGGAAAGAAGAGAGAGAAAATCCTTCCTCATGCTGAGAAAGCGGGTTGCCCAAGAGAGGCTTTCCGGTTTGTGGTGGAACGAAATCTGTTTTGTACAGAGGCTTGAGGAGGCGGTGATTGATTTACATAGGGCTCAGGGGATTGGTTTGACCAGGTGTGTCATTTACATAGCCCATGAAAAGACTGACCATCCCACCCTAGACTTTCATTATGCAAATGTGGCCTCCACCTGGTGATGGCCAAGATGCCTGTGCACGTGGTTTTACCTGGAGGCTGCCATGACACCTGTAAAGGTGGTGACAAGGAAAAGAGTGGGAACCTCCACACTGGATGTACCTGGCTTCCAGGTACCGCTGCTTCTAGTTTGCACATCTATGCCTGAGCTTTCAGGCTGCTTTCTGTTAGAGAAGAAATGTTTGGGGGCTGCTTTTTATGAAAGGAAAATTCCACTGAGAACTTTTACCCTTTCTAGCTGCCTAAAAATAATTTTTTAATAACTCCTGTATTGTTTCCTCCCTCAGGAGACGTAATCATAACTGCTGTTAGGGGGTGTTGGACCAATGATTCTTTCTGGCTATTTCCTGCTGAAAGAGGGTGTCGTGTGGGCAGGCTGCAGTTGGGGCTTCTGCTGAGGTTGATCTAAGTCTTCTTTGAAGAATGGCATGTCCACGTGTGGCTAGCTGTTTGCAGCACCATTTGGAGTTTGATTACCTCTAGGTCAAAAGAGATAAATTTTACAAGAAGGTTTAAAATACAGGGTTAGCATATGAGTATTAAGATTATCACTATTAGTAGGGGTCCTACAGACCAAAACTATGACAATAGAGTTTGATACCTGATAGTTCCACCAATGAATTGTAATACTGACTTGCCTCCACTAGATGTCGCTGTACATTACCAGCCGCTTTTATATAAAAGTTAACATTTCCTTTGAGAAAAACGTATTATTTCCCCCTTGACTTGCTATTAGGGGATAATTTTAGGTTTAGGTCTTTTTTTATATAACTTGTGGTATAATTGGGAGAAATACATTATTGAGTGGCTAAAATAACTTTAGCGTTAATCTTGGCAGTTCCTTTCCTTTAATTATTAAATTACTTCTTGACTTTCACAGACCCTCTTACAACATTCTCCAACTTTCTGATTTGTCTTAAACATCTTTCCTTTAAACAAACAACCAATCATTTCCTTTTAGGACAATAATTTACCATCCGAGATCCTTTCTTATATAAATCTCTTCCTTCATAACCTTCTTTCCATAGCTTAGAGTGCACCATATTACAAATCTTCAATAAAAAGTTCCAACCAAGTTAGTGATAGTAAAACTTTCATCCTTACTTCTTGCCTGTAACTATTATTCCTGCTATAAGCAAAGCAAACTTGACGAAATCCTTCCTGCAATTATTAATCCTGTCATAAAGATGGTAATTAGGCAAAACACTACAGCAATTCAAATTTTACAACCAGAATTCCACATTGTGGGTACCACAGTGTACAGTTCTATTGCAAATAATAGCATGACTATAACAATTCCCACAAAAGTGGTGTAGTAAATAATTTCCTTTTAAAGCTTCACTTGCCAAGATATAACATTTCTTTTTGAGGATTTACAGAGTTACAAATGCAGTCCCATGTATAATTAAAATCTCCCTACAAATATGCATTAAAAAGAAGTTTAATATTCGGCAGTAAATTTTGAGAGGAAAAGTAGAAATGATAAAGGGTGTCTGGTGAGGCAGGAATGGGGCTGAGTAAGATGAGTAGCCCTCACTCATTTACTTACCTTTTATGATTTTCGACTTAAGATCTTCTATTTCCCCACACTGATATTCAGGACGTTCGTCTGGGCTGTCAGGGGTTGTTCCCTCAGCTCTTCAGGCTTTGACTTGAGTGTGATGTATTCAGAAATTGATACCTGTAGCTCTTACTGCTGAGGGGGTTGAAAGAAGAACTATGTAGAGCCCTTCCCAGCTTGGCTTAGGGAAGGAGGGAAGAGAAAGATGAGTTTTCACTTCTACCAAATTTTCTTGCTAAGTAAAGGTAGTCCAGTTTCCTGAGGTTGGGCTTTTGCTAGTTGTATCAATTCCTGTTGGATGTGAGCTAGAAAGGTTACATGCTTAACCAACTTTAAGGTTTTCTGTCTGAAAACAATCTCTGAGCACATTGATAAGCTTTGTCCTTTCCTTATCTGCTTCCTGCAGAGCTGCCTGCTTTTCAGCTGTGTTTAGAGTTTGGTTTAGGAGCAGCATAACATCCTTCCATGTGAGGTGAAACGCCTCAGTTAAATTCTGGAAAGCTTCTATATACCTATTGAGATTGTCAGAAAATTGGCATAAGTCTTCCTTTGCTTGCCTAAGGTTCTGTAATGAGAATGGAACTTGTGGTGACCCCAAACAAGGGGAATTCTCAGATGGTTCCCTTGGAAATTGCCTTTCTAATTCTGAGGGATTACTTTCTATAGGCCTGCCTGATATGCCTGTTAAAAAAGCTGGGTTGATCTTACAATGTTTGCAAAGGTTTAGTAAAAATGCTATTCCCTTGTGCAAAAGAAAATGAGTCACTTTTCTCTTCCAAGGCCTGAGGTTAAAGGAGTTCCAGTGTTTCAGAGTGCATTCCAGAGGGGTGCAAGCTGAAGCTGGTCTGTTACCCATCTAGAAAAAGAAGTCAGAATAAAAGTGTCCTTTTAGCCCCTATTCTTTCATTGTGACCCAGGGTGGAGAGGAAGACAGTGGGAGTGTCCTCCCTACTGTTTTCTCTCCTTGGTTCCTGGGTCCCAGCAATGTGTTAAATGTGCCACCCATGGTTGTAGGTGTGGCCCTCCAAGCCATGGAACTGGATAAACTGATGGGATTAACCACACTTTATCCACACAACCTTAGCTTATCCACCTTATGTGATCCTCTTTGACATCCCAAATTTGTGTGATCTGCCTGGCTCCCCAAAAAATGGATCTCCAGAGAGACTGTGCTGTCTTTGGGCAAGACTCCTTTAACGGAGGCAAAGTGCTACGTTGCCTGCTATTAGGGCCCATGCTAAAGCATTTACCCTTCGCAAAATGGTTCCAGTTAACATCCAAACTTAAAATCCCCTTGCTAATTAAGTACTGTTCTAATTGGAGACAGAAATAAACATGGGAAACTAATGACAGTTTTTCCTGCTGATGGGACAGTATCAGAACTAAAGTTTCACTATGGAGGACATTTTACTCCTAGCTGTTGAAGACGGAACTTTCCTGTTCACAGAAGAGGCTTTTCTAGTGGCATGAAAAGAAAGAATTTGGAAGCTGCAGTGTTTACCGTAAAAACCGACAGGGTGCCTGATGAAGAGAATTTCTATTTTCACTAGGTGATGCTGTTGGCTTAGAAATACCATGTGCTCACCAGAGACAGGATAGAGAGCGAGACACTTATTGAGTTACTACCTGTGGCATTTGCCAATCTTTCCTAACAGGACTGTTTCCCTGAACTGTAAAATTTCTCACACATTGCACACACAGAGAGGACAGGAGACATAGTGACTGTGGATAGAAAGGAAAGGAAAATTTTGCAACAGGATAGCTAGAGATCCATTACCAACACCTGGACAAGCTATGAGCCTGGATTCAGTCCAGAAGCCCTTGAATAACACCAAAGGTGTGCCCTGGCCAGAAATTTTCAGTTGCCCCAAGACTTTTCCCAGCCTCATGCAACGTTGAAGTTCCCCATGAAAGGAAACTGGTATGAAGAGAGACTTGAAATTAAAGGACAGATTTGAGGTTTGCTCTATACTCACCACTTTGATGTTTCTATCTTCCATTCTGATTCAGATCCCGGATGAGCTCCCAAAATGAAACAGCTCCATTGTCTGCAGTATATACCCTGGTTATTTGTCATGGCCGAAAAATAATTCACAACATGGAAAAACACAGGTAGTGGGTTTAGGAGCAGAAAGTTTCATAGAAAAGAAGAGAAAGAAAAAAAGCTTCCTAACGCTGAGAAGGTCACCCAAGAGAGGGCCTCCAGTTTGTGGTAGAGCGCAATCGGTTTTGTACAGAGGCTTGAGGAGCCAGTGATTGATTTACATAGGGCTCAGGGGATTGGTTTGATCAGGTGTGCCATTTACATAACCTGCAAAAAGACTGGCCCTCCCACTCTAGTTTTTTTATCATACAAATGTAGCCTCCACCTGGTGGCACCCCTGATAACTGTACACGTGCTTTAACCTGGAGGCTGCCATGACACCTGTAAATGTGGTGACAAGGAAAAGAGGGTGGGAACTGCCATACTGAATTACCAGGCTTCCAGGTACAGCTGCCACCATTTACATATAAAAGCTCCTAGTTTGTATATCTATGCCTGAGTTTTCAGGCTGCTTTCTATTAGAGAAAAAATGATTTGGGGCTGCTTTTTATTAAAGGAAAATTCCACCAAGAATGTCTACCCTTTCTAGCTGCCTAAAAATAATCTGTTAATAACTCCTGTATTAATTTGGCCAAGTGAGAAGTCCTATAAAGGAGACCAAAAAACACGAGTGAGCCTTGCACTAAACAAGGACCTTTGTCCTGGAGAGAGGACAGAATGGGGGAGGGGGAGGAGGAGGCTCAGGAGGTCACACCATTGATCCCTCTGTTCCTCGGAAAGTGGAAGGAGGTCCTCCGATAAGAGTGAGAAGGTGGACACAACGAGTAAGGATGAGGAGAGTGACATGGGTCCAAAATGTTGCTGAGGTGTCCAAAGAAAACTAATACAATTTGCAAAAACTGTCACTAAGACTTCATAGAGGCCTAAATCAGTGACATGGCGGCATTTTCTTTCATGGTAATCAGCTGCCAGATTGCAGAGAGTCCTGATGCCAGCCTAAGGAGTGTGGGTTTCTCCTCTAGGCCCACAGGTGCCCAATCTCACCGCTCAGAAGACTCTCCTGGAGACCCTCTGTGAAGCACAGATCCCCCCAGACTCACTGCCCAGAGACTCAGATTCCCTGGGTGGGGAGGTCTTGAAGATCTATATTTTTAATCAGCTCCCAAGTGATTCCCATGTAGTAGATAAGTGTCAGAACACTGAAGCTTTTTGAAAATCTTCAGAAATATTCAAATGAAAATGACAAGGCTGGAAATCTGTTTTTGGAAGATGGTGAAGTAGGTTGGAGAGAGCAGGAGCCCGAGGCAGGGAGATGAGGTAAGAAACTGCTATTATTGTCCAGGGAAATCATAATAAGGGCATGAATTAGAATAGAGAAGAACACCAGGGTAGGGGAGACAAGGGGAAGGAGGAGGATAGAAGTTCTGGCCGTTCGTGTGGATGCCCACCCAAATCTAGAAGTCATTGAGCAAAGGCAACTAGAACAAACAGGAATCCTTGCCTTGGTGAAATATATTTGAACTGGATTAGAAATGAGGTCATTGGATATTAAGCCTTAGCTACAGTGCCCCGTGGAGGTCTCTGATGTGCTCCAGGCTCACCAGCTCCTATCAAAGTGCCTCTCGTGGAATATTCTGGGACCTTGAAACAGACACCCATATATCCCATGACTTTCATGCTTTCCAGGACACCTATGGGGTGAAATTTTACTTAATCACAGTTGGGATTCAGACACAGGTTGACCAGTCTGATGCATATCGAGTTTATAGAGGTGGTTGAAGTAGCGTGAGAGCCAGGTGCCTCTGAAATAAAACCACATTGAGGGAAGAGGCTGTGAATGTGGATAACCCTGGACACAAGGCAAAAATACCATAGGGAGTAAGGGTTGTGGGTTAGTTCAAGACTGTTTATTTATCTGGCCCAGGCCCACGTCAGGGCATTTGTGTTTTCAAGAACAGAGTAAATAAGGACCTAGAAGCTCTGATTTGGAATATTCCTCTGATTGGGCTGTTCTCTAGGGGCAGTTGGCCCTTTTCCGCCTTCTGTGGAGGAAAGGGTACTGGTGGCTGAGGTCCAAAGGAAAGGCTGCAGGTGGTAGCATGGAAATTGACCTGCAAGCAGCAGAAAAAGAGGGGGCACAAATAGGTGCTGAGGTACAGCTAACACCTGGTTATCTGTGAGCACCTCAGTGGATGTGACAACACAGTGCAGGGGAGGAACTTAGGGAAATTCTACTACTCATGCATGCTGGGGCTCTGGATATTATGCAAACAGGATGATTTTGAGTTTTTGTAGGCAAGGTCAAAAAATCCATAGCTTACTTGCAGAATAAGTCATGTCAGGCTTGCTTTATTTTCTTTATATATTTATGAAATATAGTTATTGGATTAATAGACCATGAGAATGTCATTGTTTACATATATATATATATATATTAATTTCAAGAAATTATTTGAGCAAATTTTTCATTCTTTGCATCAGGATAGAGAGTTGAAAAGATAAGGTAGTGTCACCACTGATTAAATATTCTTTGTTCAGGCCAGGTGATGCTGGTGGCTCATGCCTATAATCCCAGCACTTTGAGAGGCCGAGGTGGGTGCATCACAAGGTCAAGAGATCAAGGCCATCCTGGCCAACATGGTGAAAACCCATCTCTACTAAAAATACAAAAATTAGCTGGGCGTGGTGACGACGGCCTGTAAACCCAGCTACTTGGGAGGCTGAGGCAGAAGAATCGCTTGAACCTGGGAGGTGGAGGTTGCAGTGAGCCAGGATCACGCCACTGCACTCCAGCCTGGGCGAGAGAGCGAGACTCAGTCTCAAAAAATAAAAATAAAAAATAAATATTATTTGTCCAAAGGCTGTTAGTGAGTAACTTATACATAAGATTTCTTTTAAATGTGCTACAAACTGGTAAGCTTGTGTGCCTCCTGTTCTTCTCAATACTATTTCTATAGTTTCAGTAACGCCCTGATCCACTGGCCTAATCACATCATTCCATTTTTTTGTTTTTTGGTTTTTTGTTGTTGTTGATTTGCTTGGGTTTTTTATTTGTTTGTTTGTTTGTTTGAGATGGAGTTTCACTCTTGTTGACCAGGCTAGAGTGCAATGGCACGATCTGGGCTCACCGCAACCTCCATCTCCCAGATTCAAGCAATTCTGCTTCAGCCTCCCGAGTAGCTGGGATTACAGGCATGTGCCACCACGCCCAGCTAATTTTGAATTTTTAGTAGAGACAGGGTTTCTCCATGTTGGTCAAGCTGGTCTCAAACTCCCGACCTCAGGTAATCTGCCTGCCTCGACCACTCAAAGTGCTGGGATTACAGGCGTGAGTCACTATGCCCAGCCATCATTCCTATTTTCAATATCTAGAAATCAATTCCATAAAGAGCATGTCTAAGAAATAATAATCTCTTGGCCAGGGGTGAGATTAAAAGAAAAAAAAAAGAAATAATAATCTCAAATGCTATTCCACTTTCCTCTTCCCCACTCCTAGTCCAGCCAAGGGTGAACGTCCCCCCCTCCAAGAAGGAACTCCTGCAGCACCACAACCTGCTTGTCTGTCACATGACAGGTTTCTACCCAGGCACATTCAAGTCCACTGGTTCCTGAATGGACAGGAGGAAACAGCTGGGGTCGTGTCCACCAACCTGATCCGTAATGGAGACTGGACCTTCCAGATCCTGGCGATGCTGGAAATGACCCCCCAGCAGGGAGATGTCTACACCTGCCAAGTGGAACACCCCAGCATGGACAGTCCTGTCACCGTGGATGGAGTGAGCTACTCTCTGATGACCCTCTATACCCCACCTTTGAAAAGCAGGGGACTCTCTGGCTCTGGGGTCCACTCATCTAGTCTTATATGTCTATACCCTGGGGCCATGTCTGACCCCAGTTTTCTTCTATACGAGACCCTGAGTATAATTTTAATCTGGAGGCAATGGAAACTTGCCTGTCCCTGGCCTAGGAGGTCATAAGGATTCATAGTTCCTCCCCTTGTCCAAGAATCTAGGGATGCAGACACTTTCCTGAACTGACCTTACACATGGGAACTGTCGTCACCTTTTGGCTTATTCTGAGTTATTCTGAGAGGCAATTAACTGAATCTGCATTTGTCTGTTGTCCAGGTCACACCCTCTGTTCCAGAATTGAGAGAGTGGGTGTTTCTCAATTTCCTGTTATGCAAGGTGTATCCCCTCACCCATGTCCTCATGCTGATATTCTGCATTGGGCTCCAGGATCTCAGACAGGACATGAGCAGGGGTGCAGCTGCTGGACGTGACACTGAGCCTGGGCCTGTTCTTCCCAGAGGCACAGTCTGATTTTGCCCCGAGCAAGACGCTGATGGGAGCCATGGGCTTCGTGCTGGGGCTCATCATCTGTGCAGTGGGCATCTTCCTGCACAGAAGGAGCAAGAAAGGTGAGAAATCCTGTGAGGTGACAGATACCTGCCTTTCTCCTGACTTGCTCACCCTTCTTCTATAATGAGGGGCTGAGACAGAAAAGCAATTCCAGAGAGCTTACTGAAATCACATAGTCAGGGAACAAAGACAGCTTCTAAGGAGAGAGGAATCTCAGGCTGGCATCCTAATGCAGCCAGACGCATGAGGTCCCAGTTACTCAGGCTCCTGCAGGGCGTCCACTGAGTGATGGGCAATGGAAGATGTGATGGAAGCATTTCTCTAATTGCCTGAGGTAGTTTCAATACCTGAATACATTCTCTTTTCTCCTTTCATTCTAGTTCAACGGGGATCTCCACAAACAGGTAATATTCCTGCTATGATTTCCTTGGGGGAGTTAACGGGAGGACATAAGTCCTTTCTGTGCATTGTGCATTGCAACACTGAGGCTCCTCTAGGAAGAAGTCTTGGGACTGAACCCTGTTTCAGTCTCAGCCCTGGGATGACTGGGGAAAGACCACTGCTTGGCTCCATTGCTGAAGGAAGCTCAGATCAGCTCTATTCTTTATCACCTGAGACTCAGCCTCTCACCATTATTTTTCTCTCCTAGGACTTAAAGGAAGGGCACCAGCAACCTGGGGTAACTGTTTTTTACCTCCGCAGGGTTCCTGACCTTGCCTGAAAGACTAATGTGCCTTGGAACAAGCATTTTCTGTTTCTTTAGTCCCAGTATCTGCTTCCAGGACAGGCCCCCAGCCTCTTAAGAGGATGCTGCTGCTGAGTAGTTGCACTGAAGCCAGTTTCCACCATTCTGTTCGTGGATTCAATGCATGGTTTCTCTCATGGGGCTTCCAACCTTTCTCCTTAGTGCTATAAATAATCAAAACCCAACATGGTTGTTTTCTGTTAAGAATATATACCAAGTCGTCTCTCACCACTTTTTCTTGAGGGCTTTGGCAAACAGTAGGAGTTAATAGAGAAGTTCATTGTGGTTTACACATAGGAAAGACAGCCATGAAAATGGCTATGTCCAAAGTATTGTATAAGGTGGCCCACTGGATACGGACCTCTCCTGGATTTACTATATTTCAGTAAGCTGCCCCATAATCATGTTCGGTGTCTTCATCCACTTACGTCTGAAACCACTATTCTTAGCTATTCAAGGGTGAGCAGACTGCAAATCTGTGTTATAGGACCATATTGACATAGCACTGATTCCACATACAACTTACGAAGAGCCTGTTTTAGCATTACTGTTAAGAAATTAAATGAGAATCAGAATTTAAAATGATAAATACAATCTAATACACTTTAAACATTTTCTTTGCATGCCATCACGAATACTCCTTAACCAAACGTTGCTTGGCCTTTTGAACGCATCAAGTAGAAGACACTTAGCCTCTAAGTCTGCATTCCTTCACCAGCCAGGCCTCCTGAGCTATAATTCATACAGAGAGAAATGCCCCCCCACCGCCACTGTTGAAAGAGCAAAGCAATATGTGCAGCACTCTTTCAAAGACTGGTCTTTTTTTTACAATCCAAAATCGTTATGTGTTTTGCATTTCATATTAAGTTACTATAAATCAAGGTAGAAGACATGTTTGGTCTAAGCTTTCCTTTTAGTGTAGATGAATTTTTTTTTTTTAATAGGCAGAGTCTTACGCTGTCACCCGGGCTGGAGTGCAGTGGTGCAATCGCAGCTCATTGCAACCTCCGCTGCCCAGGTTCAAGTGATTCTTGTGCCTCAGCCTCTTGAGTAGCTGGGATTACAGGCACCCACCACCAAGCCCAGCTAATTTTTGTATTTTTAGGAGAGACGGGTTTTTACTATGTTGGCCAGGATGGTCTCAAACTCCTGACCTTGTGATCTGCCCACCTCAGCCTCCCAAAGTGCTGGGATTACAGGCATGAGCCACTGCACCTGGCCCAAGGATGGATTCTTAACTCCTGATACACATAATGAGCACTCAGTGGCTCTCTGATACATCCAGTTGTTGGCTTCCTTCTCCCTGACTTCTCACAAGCAGCTTCTGGGCCTTGTGTGCCCCTGGACACTTATTCCTGGTCAATTTCCAAGAGCCACTGTGTTCCTCTCACTATCCAATCAGAGTCATCCCCTTCCATTTTTGTCCCCTGGACACATGCTACAGGCATGGGCAGTACCCAAAGTGGAGTGAACAATCTCCAGACTAACTCTTGTAGGATGCAAAATTGAGGTATCTGCACCCATAACACATAATGCACCTGTATCCTACAATTACAGGTCCAGGATATGCATTCCTAGGGCACTGAGGATATAAGGAGTTTACATGTAAGAATATAAGAGGTCCATGTCCACATCTCAAAGGCATCAGATGTGTCTAGCTCTGACACACACAGGTATTTATTGAACTCTGGGATTTCTCAGGAAAAATGCAGTGCAAAGAAAGGTCCCAGATGAGATCAGAGCATACAGACCATCCAGTGTGGGCACCACCTTGTCACTATACTTTAAATTTTTCATATTGATTGAGTGATTGAGTCAGACTCTTTGCTGAGTGCTACGTAGGCAGGATCATAGGCAGCCAGGAGATGGAGGGGTCTTAGGGTACATCAGTCATTGCGGATGAAGAGCAGAGATTCAAAAGAAAGCTTGGCCTGGAGCTTTAAAGGAGACCTGAAGCTGGTGACTTCCCTGTGTCCACTTCTGACTAAGAAGGATTGACGCCTGGAGTAGGACAAACACAGCGGGGTTAGGACTCCCAGCTTAGTGTCGTGTCCCCCATCCCTTTCCATCCTGTTCCCTTCATTTTCTGCCCCTCACAGCCCAAGAGGAGAAGGTGGTCCACCCCACAGATGTTGCTGCCCCAGGTAAAGATAAGGGGTACCCTGAGGAGACGTCATTTCGCCCTCTCTTGGTCTCTACCTGTCAAGTGCCAGTGAGGCTCAGCCAGGGAATAATGAAAGTAGAAGGAGGTGAGAGCTGGGCATGGCGTGTGAAGCTGCTCTTTGAAGAGGCTTCAGTAACCATTTACTACCAGGCCAGTGTATACTTACCATAGTTGACGCTTTTTGAGATTCTAGCATTGTTAACTATTCCTGAAATTCCTGATCCCTTGGCTAATGTGAGAAAACAGCCTCTTCATTCTCCTGCTTCCTGAAAAGTTTGCAAACTACCTGCTGGCCTGAGGAGGGGCACAGGGAAGCCAGCAATGGTCTATTTCGGTACCTAACTACTAGTTATGTGGGGTTTGCTCTGATAATCATTGCATGTGGTTTATATTGGTTTGCGCATTTTTTATAAACATCCTCAATTTCACAATAAAAAGTGTTTTAAAAGACAGGCAAAGGAGGATATTGGTAATGTGAAGCAAAAGCAAGAAGCTAGTGAATCATGAGCAAGCCCTGTATTCACCAGATTAGGGGCCACCTCTCCCAGCCCCACCCTTTTTCTCCCCAAGGGCTCCCAAACAGAGCCACACTTTCCCATGCTCCTGTCCTGGCCCCATCAGCCCAGGTCAGAAAAAGGAAAGTGACGTATTGGTTATAGCTGGGTGTATTCTTGTTTGAACACGGTTTGAACAGTTGGCTACATATAATTGGCCAAAACTCTGTGATTGGCACAAGTGTAGGCTACGGTCTGTTTGTACATCCACTTGTTATAGTTCATGATATACAGAGAAACCTTTAGGCCAAACTTAAAATATGTAAGGAGGCAGCTTTAGGCTAAACTTGATTTAACAGAAGAAATTATTTTACATATTAGGGAGCTGACCACGGAGGTAAAGTAACTTGCCCAAGTCACAGACTCCAGGTAGAAACAATATTGAGTTGTCCCCCTCCCTCACTCTGTTAGGATCTCAGAACCCCTAAAGGACCAGACATTAAAAATACTGATATAGCCACAGAGCAAGGCAGGGAAGTGAGGGGGATGAAATAAGAATCTTTCAGAGTGAAAAAAAAAAATTGTGAAGGACATGAAAAGACCGCCAGAGTCTTAGCGCTATTTATAGACTTCAAGTTATGTTCTTACTTTTAGAAAAATGGTACCTTACATAATTTTATCCAAACACTTTCATTTTAGGCATGGTAAATTTAAAAGTGTTGTCATTCACATAACAGTCACAAAATTCCCTTGTCAAATGTATATTTTCAAGTGTAGTTTTACCTGGAAACAAAAGTTGTTGCATTTGAAACACCTATGAGATAGTATCTTAGCTTTACCTGGTGTATAAGAAGAAGCAAAAGCTTGACAACAAACAGCCTGTTATTACTACAGTAAAAGAATCAAGATGAGAGAGCGTGGGTTTCAGCCCGGAAGAGGAAGTGAAGCGAAACGACACTGCAAGGTTGATGGTCCCTAAGCGAGGACTTCCCCTCCCAGCCCAACACGGAAAACCAGTCCTCTACTTAGATGCATCCAATGACAGCAGGCTCAGATGGCGAGAGCCGCCACTGAGGTTAGGGGCTAGAGAATGACTCACCTACAGAAACGAAGCCCAAAGCAAAAAACAAAAAACATGACATAGGAGCAGGGCTAGAGAGATGTAGGTTGTTTACCCTAGGTTACTTTGTTTTTATTATATTCACAAAGTCTAAAACTAAAAGTCTGTGCATTGTGAAGCAAATTCCACCTTCAAATGTTAATTTTTGTTCTGTTAAATAAACACCTATTTTCAATTTCCACTCTCTAGGCACTAAAAATGTAGCTCAGAAAACATGGACCTTGTCCGCAAGCTGCTTGAAATCCAAAAACCAAAGAGACAAATAAAAGAAGATTGCTACACGTGTATTTTTTTTTAATTTCCATTGGTTATTTTGATCACCACTGACTACCACAAGGTATATGTTGGACCCACTCAGGAGCGTAAAGAGGGCATTTTTAAAAAATGAGATTTAAGGAAGTTTCCTAGGGATGGTGTTTACCTGAGGTTAGCAAAATGAGAAAGGGTAAATGGCACTTCCAGCAGGAAAAGCAGGCTCAGGAGCAGAGAGGCATGAAGTTGCAAGGAGAGCTGCAGTTCTTCAGTGTGACTGAGCCAGGGGGTATGTGGACCGGGCTGCACTGTAACCTGCCTTGTGTGCTGATGGCAGGTGTCTGCATTTTATCCCACAGAGCATGGGAAACTGTTAAGCATCTTAAGCAGGAGAATAACATGATGAGATCTGGGCTTGGAGGGTCAGCGGTAGGGATTATGGGTTGGAGGAGGCTGGTTTCAAAGCCAGACCCCACTGCCGGGTGTGCTGGCTCACGCCCGTAATCCCCGCACTTTGGGAGGCCGAGGTGGGTAGATCACAAGGTCAGAAGTTCAAGACCAGCCTGGCCAACACGGTGAAACCCTGTCTCTACTAAAAATACTAACATTAGCCGGGCGTGGTGACGGGTGCCTGTAATCCCAGCTACTCCGGAGGCTGAGGCAGGAGAATCACTTGAATTGGGGAGTGGAGATTGCAGTGAGCGTCATTGCACTCCAGCCTGGGTGACAGAGTGAGACTCCATCTCAAAATAAAGTAAAATAAAAGCCTTTCTGAAAATGGTGTTGTGAGGAAGAACATGAGGTTTGGCACTTAGGGGGTGGGTGTTCAGTAAATGGTGGTTATTGTTGTTGTTAGAGTGAGAGAAAGCAAAAAACGAGCCTCACACAGGACAGTAAGGAAGAGAGAAAAGAAACAGGAAAGAAAACAGCATATGTGGTCGCTTCCTCGCCCAGCTGAGCTCTCACCCCTGATGGCCCGGCTTCCAGGAAGCTCAGCAGGGCAGCCAGGGCGTTGGCCCGCAGAACCTGGCTCTGCGCTGACTCCTTCAGTCTTCAGGGTGCATCTGCAATGGCCACTGTGCGCCAGACCCCGTGGAGAACATGAGGCAGTGCAGGGAGGGAGGAGCTCCCAATCCACCACTCCTTTCCCTACCCCTGTCCAGGGAGAAAGGCTGGAGATGAAACAGCCTGATGGAGCGGAACCAACCGGAAGAGATCAGAAGGGGGCGCCTCTGCGGCTGGGGAAAGAAGATGCTAGAGCTGCTGGGAGGAAGTGGGAGAATTGTCAGGGACCCGTGTAGCCCAGGAAGCCCCTGCGCACTGCAGAGTGTGGGGTAAGTGAAGGAAACGAAAATTAGGACATCATAAACACCTTCCTCTTAATGGGATGTTTGGAAATACATTACACAAGTTGGGATTTTTTATTTGTAGTTACTTTTGTGAATGAATAATATTTCTTCATAGTTTTACATTGATTCTTTGCATCATAGAGGAATTCATTTGTTACCAGGTGATATTATATTTACACTTTTATAGCTTTGATAATTTTGGAGAAAATCTTTGATGTTTTCAAACATATAAGGAGAAGGAAATAATAATTATTTAATTAGTAATTATTCTTTTATTTCTTCTTCATATAAGGATGTGGTGAGGCCAGGCGCACAGCTGAATCAAATTTAAGAGTCGCCTGGCATGGTGGCACCTGTAATCCCAGCACTTTGGGAGGCCAAGGCAGGTGGATCACCTGAGGTCAGGAGTTCAAGACCAGCCTGCCCAACATAGCAAAACCCCATCTCTACTAAAAATTATCGAGGCCTGGTGGCATGTGCCTGTAATCCCAGCTACTTGGGAGGCCAAGACAGGAGAATGTCTTGATCCCAGGAGGCGGAGGTTGCAGTGAGCCGAGATCACGCCATTGCAATCCAGCCTGGGGGACAAGAGCAAAACTCCGTCTCAAAAAAAAAAAAAAAAAGAATTTGGTGGTACAAAGAACCTCATTTTAAATTTTGTGTTTAAGAACAATTTCTTTTTTCTCCTTTATTTTTCTTTCTTTTTTTTTTGTGTGTGTGTGTGTGTGTGTGTGTGTGTGTCAAGATCTCGCCCTGTCACCTAGGCTGGAGTGCGGTGGTGAGTGTGAGCCTCCACCTCCTGGGCTCAAACAATCCTCCCTCTCAGCCTCCCCAGTAGCTGGCAGCACAGGCACATGCCATCATGTGACTGCATTTTAATTCATGTAATTCCTCTTTCCCAAGTTCTCTAGTTTATAGCATGTACTTTCCTGAGGAACATAAAATCACATGTTATTGTCTGCTTTTCATCCTGAGAGGAAGGAGATAGTCACATGGCCATTTGATGCTTGAAGGGTTTGGTGATCACCAGGTCCAGTGAAGAGCCTCAGGATGAGTCAGTGTGGTTTTACCCAGGCGTGGAGTACATTTCTTGATAGTGATCAAGTCTCCTTATTAAATAGGAGTGCAGCTGATTGGGGATCTCCTCACATTTGCTTTCTTTCATGGTAGGTGCCCAAATTCATGCTGTACTCTCAGCAGCAAGGAGTGGGACCATTACTCCTGGTGTTCCCAGTTGGAATGGACACCAAGCCTGGCTTTGCCACTGAACACAATACAGGACTAATAAAGCAGGTCAGTTATTAGGAATATGCTTCCCAAATGTAGAAATCGACATAAGATCCCAATTTTAAAAACAGGTATAATAGCATAATATATTATTTTATCTATTTAGAGATGGAGTCTCTGTCACCCAGGCTGAAATGCAGTGGCATGATCTCAGCTCACTGCAACCTCTGCTTCCAGAGTTCAAGTGATCCTCCCACTTCAGCCTCTAGAGTAGCTGAGAGTAAAGACGCCCACCATCACACCTGGCTAATTTTTTGTAGTTTTGGTAGACAAGGTTTTACCATGTTGGCCAGGCTGGTCTTGGACTCTGAGCTCAAGCAATCCACCCACCACAGCCTCCCAAAATGCTGGGATTAGAGAATTGAGCCACCATGCCTAGCAGCATAACACATTACCGTTCTTTGTATACTATTTGCAGTAAGTTGTAGATACACACTTATTCCATAACTCTGTGTTCACCAGATCACCCCAACTCCCTCTCTTGTGGGCTGTACAGTGAAAATACATCCCCAGTTTCAAAAGAAATGTGTATAACAGATTTTTCAGCCATGGGCTTGCTTTTAGAATACAGTTTACTATGATTTTTATAACTCATCTTAATTGATGTTTAATACCAAGAGAGAAGACATATTTTCTTCAGTCATTTCATGGTATGATGTGCCGCTAAGTCCAAATTTTATATAATAGTAATCAGGAGGCTGGGCACGGTGGCTCATGCCTGTAATCCCAGTACTTTGGGGGGCCGAGGTGGGCGGATCACCTGAAGTCAGGAATTCAAGACCAGCCTGACCAACATGGTGAAACACTGTCTCTACTAAAAATACAAAAATTAGCTGGGCATGGTGGTGGGCACCTGTAATCCCAGCTATCTGGGAGGCTGAGGTAGGAGAATCACTTGAACCCAGGAGGCGGAGGTTGCAGTTAGTGGAGACTGCACCATTGCACTCCAGCCTGAGCAACAAGAGTAAAACTTCATCCAAAAAATAAAAAAATCAGGAAAACTTCTAGTTGCTACAATATTATTAGATTAAAATGAATTTTCAAAAATGCAGGGTCTTAACCAAGCTTACAGAGTGTTTCTTTCATAGCTAACCTTCTTGAATGTGACTACAGGAAATTTTGATGAAATACATTCGTAAATTATGATGACAAGTTGGTTTGTGGGGATTTTATATATTACCAGATACCAACGCCAAAGTAGGAGCTATGTTGGGGGCCCTCAGAGCCACCCCAGGTGAGATGGTTCCCTAGGAGGATTCACAGGGCTCATCATGCGGTCCTACACAGGGCTGTGATTTATTACAGAAAAAGGACCCAGAGCAAAGTCAGCAGAGGGAAAGGCACACGGAGCAAAGCCCAGGAGAAACCAGGCGCAGGCTTCCAAGGATCCTCTCTCCCCAGAGCCACACAGGACACACTTAATTCCTCCCACAAGGAGCGGGGGTGCCATGTGTAAAATACTGTCTACGAGGAAGCTCGTAACAGACCAGCACTAGGGCCTTTGAGCGTCTTTATTAGTCAGACTTCTTCAGAGAAACAAAATTTATTGGCTATATAGAGGAAGACAGATGAGAGGGGATTTATGATGGGAGTTCCCTCCCTGGGCTATAGAGGCTGAGGAGTTCCACATTAGGCCATCTGCAAGCTGCTGAGACTCGGGAGCCGGTAGCATGGCTCAGTCCAAGTCCAAAGGCCTGAGAACCAGGGGAGCTGGTGGAGTCACTCTGAGTCCAAGACCAAAAATGTGGGGGACTGCCGGTGCAAATCCCTAAGTCCAAAGGCCAGAGAACCTGGAGATCTGATGTCCAAGGGCAGGAGAATACAGGACTTCCTACTCCAAAACAGAGAGAGAGTGAATTCGTCTTTTTTCTGCCTTTTTGTTCTAGCCAGGCCTTCCGCTGATTGAATGGTGCCCACCCACATGGGATGAGGGTAGATCTTCCTTCCTTAGTCTACTGATTCCAGTGCCAACCTCTTCTGGAAACACCTTCACAGGCATACCCAGAAACAACGCCTTACCAGCTATCTGAGTATCCCTTAATCCCATGAAGTTGACACCTGAAATTAACCAGCACAGGGCTGATCTCATAGGCACCCTCTGCCTAATACATACCAAAATTCCAATCTCCCAGAAACAAAGCAGGTGTTTGGCATAAACCATATCGTTTGTACAAACAGTTTAGACATAGTGAGCCATTTTTAACCGTTCTGGGAACGGTGGGAACCCTACTGAAATCCAAGTTCCCAGGTGCCAGACAGATCCAATATTGTAAGCAGGTCCTTCAAAGGATCACAGTCAGGTGTGATATGTTAACTCATTTCTACACAGAAGTAAACCATCCATTCCACTGACAACTTTCAAAATGACATGAGTATCCGTTTTGTCATATATTGGGCAGAGCATGGTGGCTCACGCCCATAATCCCAGCACTTTGGGAGGCCAAGGCGGGCCAATCACCTAAGATCAGGATTTTCAGACCAGCCTGACCAACATGGCAAAACCATGTCTCTACTAAAAGCACAAAAATTAGCCAGGTATGGTGGCACACACCTGTAATCCCAGCTACTTGGGAGGCTGAAGCAGGAGAATCACTTGAACTCAGGAAGTGGAGGTTGCAGTCAGCCAAAATTGTCCCAATGAGCCCAGCCTGGGCAACAGACTGAGACTCTGTTTCAAAAAAAAAAAAAAAACATAAAGTTATATAATATACAGAAGATACTCTTAAATCCTACTTTTCTAGAAATATTGGTTATTATAGAAGATATAGGACTAAATTCATTTTAATGTTTTAATTCTGAAATTATTATTACAAATGTTTTTTGAATCCTATTAGCATGTAGGCAAGTTTTGGGAAGCTAAAGTTACAAACCAGGGATGCAGATGAGTATTCTGTAAAATTTTTAATTTTTGCGGAACGCCATGAGAAATTACCCATTTTGTATTCTATATTTCTTGTAGGAAATACCCATCTCTCAGTGTCCCACATAAGAAAGGGAAGTTGTCATTTTTATATATCCACTGTCAAACATCTTGGTAAAACAGAGGGAAGCAGGCTGGGCCTGGTGGCTACACCTATAATCCCAGCACTTTGGGAGGCCAAGGAGGGGAGGCACCTTGCCCAGCCAGGGCAACATGGTAAAACCCTGTCTTTACAAAAAAATTAAAAATAAATGTAGTCCCAGGTACTTGGAAAGCTGAAGCAGAAGATCACTTGAGCCTAGGAGGTAAAGGGTTCAGTGAGCCATGATAGTGCCACTGCACTCCAGCCTGGGCAACAGAGTGAGACTGGATCTCAAGAAAAAGAAAAATAAGAGGCAAGCAATCTATTTTGTACCCAAAGAATTTTACATGCAAGGAATTTGACAATGAATGAGCCTCCGTTGCCTAGGAGAGACTTCACTATTTGGAATTTTGAGAGGAAGGAAATACACAAACAAGCAAACCTGATCAGCAGAGGGCTGGGAAACCCGTGTTTATAATACTCGGGGATTAATTTAATATTGCCTTAAGCCATAATTAAAAGGGACTTAGTTTTAAAGTCATTTTGATTGCCGGCTGACTCAGAGTCCTCAACATTTTACCTTTTGCTTTATGAAAAGAACTAGTAGATTAACTTAAAGTTTGACAAGAAGGAGGTCTTCCTTGATTTTCTGTTTGACCAAGAATTTCTCCTAACATGGTACCATCAGAGTACAGTCAGAAAGCTGAGTCAACTCAGATTTCTCACCGTTGAGTCAAGTTGTGAAGCCTGCCCTCTTGGGAGTAGAGGATTTTCATACGGAAGCATTGTAAGTAAATAATTTAGCACTTATTTCCTATCCATTTTTATTGGATAACTACAGAGAATTAAAACTGTGTTTGTTTTGAATTCACAAAGAAATGTTTTAAAGCTGTGGAGGAAAAGGCCAGATTATCCATTGCAAAGCGTCGGAATTCAAAATCACGTTAAGGCTACAGAAATAGGAGCCTATCTCCACCTAGTGGGCCAACACTGAAATCTAGACTTAGAACAGGAAACGGGAATTGGTCAACAATTGGGGAATACTCCAGCATTCTTTACAAAAAAGTTAGAGAAAAGGTTAGGCACACACACAAAAAAAACACGAGTCAAAATAAATATGACCAAATACATAGGTTTTGGCAGCACTGAGGTTTCTATGATTTCGCTACGCTTTTAGCAGCAGCTGTAAAAATACACTAAGCATTGCTAGATTGCCAAAGAAATCCAAATTTTTTTTTGTTTTTTGTTTTTTTTAAAGCTCCTAACCTCTGTGACCTAATTATGTTTTTAATGAATTGAATGAAAAAAAAAAAAACATCAACAAAGACAAAATTTCAGTTAGACAGGAGGAATAAATTCAAGATATGTACTGTACAACACGGTGACTCTAGTTAATAACCGTATAGTGTGTACTTGAATATTGCTAAGTGAATAATTTTAAGTGTTCTCACCAAATACACAAAAAAGTAAGGTAATAAGCTTGATTTGGCCATTAAACAATGTACATATAAATCAATACATCATATTGTATACCATAGATTCGATTTTTGTCAATTAAAAAAAAGAATTAAATGAATATGTATATTTTTGTTGCAGAGATGTATGAGGGATTGATCAATAAAGACTAAAATATTTGTTAAAAGATACAAACTGAGGGAAAGCCTTCAACATCATATCTGAAAGAAAGAAGGTATACATAGTTAGACGGTCCTAGTATCTGCAAAGTGGGTGTGATCATCAGAGAGCAATACCTCGAGCAGTGCTGTCCCATACGACACTCTGCTGTTAGGGAAATGTTCTATATCCAGCTATCCAACCGAGCCGCCACCAGCCACAGGTGGCTCTTGAGCACTTAAAATGCTAGCAGCTGGTGCAACCAAGGGGCTGAAGTTTTCATTTCATTTTAAGTTAAAGCAGAACCACCTATAAGAGAAAGTGCCAGAGAATTGGAAAAATGAAAAAGAATTTGAGAAGCCAGTGGGCATGGAGCTAAAGTGTATGGTCATGGCTCATTAGATTTGGGGATGTCAGAATCCCAACAGCACAATGGGCTCACTAGAAAATTAATGAGATTACAAAACAGGTTAAAGGACGCATCAAAAATCGTCCAATTTTAGCAGATACAGAAGCTACAAATTTAGCAATAACTTTAGCAAACCCTCAACTTGTGCAATTTAACAATGCTAGCAACTGAGCCAAAGGGGAATACCAAGACAAAAAGCTTGTAAACTTTAAGAACACATTTCTCTTAGTACATACAGAAACAGGGCACTTCCACGCCTTTGATTCATTCCCCAAGCTTGAAGAGCTTGTCCTAAAACCAGATCTTCCCTCTCATATGACAGGACAAACAGCCCCAGTGTTCTTCCCTCCAGATCTGTTCCAGCCTGTGTCTGGAGATACTCTGCGCTCAAGTTAAAACGGCTTAGACAAAAGACAAGGTTTAGGAATTCCAGAAACTTTGGGGTATAAGATCAACGGCAGCTTTTAATTAGGAAAACCCAATCTAATAAGAAGGGCTATTTTGAATATCGGGGTATGTGCAGGGGAAAGAATCAAGGTGGAAGGTTATGAAGCATTAATGGGAAATAAAGAGAACCAAGAAAGATTCTACGGTGATTTCTCCTGCCCCTGGCCATGTTATCTGAACTTACCATTGCAGCTCTGGGAGCTGGAAAAGCTCTTAAGAACTTCTGGAATCCTGCTTTCCCACAAAACAATGTAATATGAAAGAGTGACAAATCCCTAGGAGATTATGTAAAATAACAATATGATAACATTGTTAGAGAAACCTGAGATAGTCCCACCAGTAGGACTCTTTAACAGCTCATCCTGGCCAGCCAAAGGGTAGGTGGAGCTTGGAAGTAAATTGTGAATTACACCAATATTAAGAAAAGCAGGTAATTCTGAAGTGGTATTAAGTGGCAGTGACTATTCTAATCACTTTACATATTAAACTCAATTATAAAAAATAAAATGTAATTAGCACTGTACAAGATATATTTCCTTAGTAGATCTTGCTAAATCAACCCTTGATTAGCATTCATGTATCCATCTGGCTGATGTATCCTTTTGAATCCCAATAAATTATATTCACCAACAGTCTGCTTTCACTTGGCAGCTCCAACCTTTACTAAATTGCCAGAGTAAATTCTCCCACTCCGAGGTACAATCCAATGAGCAATATTTAAACAGCCTAAATCCAATTCACGAATTAACATTGTTTTATTATCCTAAGGATACACATTAACCAGGAGTGACTTGAAAAAACTGTGTCCATGAGGAACCTTTTTGGGGTAATAGAAATATTCCTTATCTTGATTGTACTGGTAGTTATGCAATGAATATGTTCATCAAAACTCATAAGCACAAAAACAAATAAAAAACAACAACAAAAAACTCCTAAGCAACTGTACAGCTGTAGGGGATAAATTTCACCGTATTTAAATTATATCTCAGTAAACGTGATTTTTTTTCTTTTTTTTTTTTTTTATCTTTCTTTAGATGGAGTCTCGCTCTGTCACCCAGGTTGAAGTGCAGTGGCGCAATCTTAGCTCACTGCAACAGAGATCAAGAAGTCAAGAGCAGCTCTGCTGAGTGGTCGGTGTTCACACTCCAGGGACAAAGTCTGTGAGCCCCTGAGGTCCCCAGAACTGCTCTCACTCTTCCTTGCGGAGTCAACTCTGTCTTCAAATCCTGAGAAACCCAATATTTTTACAATCAATTCCTTTTGGGGGCTTAAGCTACTCTGAATCAGATTTTGCTATTTGTAACAAAAAAATAATACTAGTAAGTAGGGAGTCTTAACACTACTAAGATCAAAAGTGTAAAAGGGAGAGCAGGTGGGGCGTGGTGGCTCACGCCTGTAATCGCAGCACTTTGGGAGGCCGAGGTAGGCACACCACTAGGTAAGGAGTTCAAGACCAGCCTGACCAACATGTGAAACTCCTATCTCTACTAAAAACACAAAATTAGCCAGTCGTGGTGGAGGGCACCTGTAATCCCAGCTACTCAGGAGACTGAGGCAGGAGAATCTCTTGAACCCAGGAGGCAGAGGTTGCAGTGAGCCAAGATTGTGCCACTGCACTCCAGCATAGGCAACAGGATGAGACTCTATCTAAAAAAAAAAAAAAAAAAAGGGAACAGGAACATGCCCCAGACATCCACATCAGCAATAACCAAGACAAGAAGATGGAGCCAAGATAGCTTGAAAGGTCTCTCCCTTTTCTTTCCATTGCAAAGGCCGTCACTAAAGGGGGAATTATTCCCTTACAGAGCAAGTATTATCCCACTTTGCAGGTGAAGAAACTGATGCTGAGGTTAAATGTACAACTCAGAAGTAAAGCATCCCTGCCAAGATAAAGGAAGAAGTCCTGGTTGGAAATACAGAGAGGCCTGCACCAGCTAGAATCAGTGCCACTTTTGGCCCTAAGTCTGCTCAACCCACCCAAAACTAGACCACCTGCCACACAAACCCTTTTGCCTGAGTCCCTGTCTCCCCAGAGCCCCAGTCAAACAGGGTGCTATTTCTCCTCTTCTCTCTAACCTTAATGCCTCTGAAACATGTTTGTTGGGTTTGGGGTTTGTTTGTTTCTATAGATTTGCAGTTCAAAAAATAAGGAAAACCTGTAGGTATTAATAAAATAGCCACAACTGGAAAGGTATGGAATTATAAGAAATTTCACCCTGCATTAGTAATATGGGTATGCCTTATTACATGAGGAGAGCAGGCCCATTACCTGACCCAACAGTGTAGCCCAGTCCCCAGGGAGATGTGAACACAACAAGGGATATATCCCTATGACCCACATTCTTTGGCCCAAGGCTCTGTGGAGTCCAGGCTTGTTATAGGTAAAGTGGCCAAGACCTCGAACATGACCTTTACATGAGGTGCCATATAACCAATGTGGCCTTTATCTGTTGTACTTTGGAAAACCATCCATGTCTTAGGAACCAAAAGTTCTTCAACCTAGAGCAAGGCGTTTCTCAGGAAGAGAGCCAGATAATCCCAGCACTTTGGGAGGCCAAGGCGGGGGGATTGCTTGAGCCCAGGAGTTTGAGACCAGGCTGGGCAACATGAAACCCTGTCTACTAAAAATATAAATATTAGCTGGGCATAGTGGTGCTCACTTGTAGGCCCAGCTACTCAGGAGGCTGAGATGGAAGAATCGCCTGAGCATGAGAAGTTGAGGCTAGAGTGAGCCATGATTGCACCACTGCATGCTAGCCTAAGCAAGGGGAGTGAGGCCCTGTCTCCAAAAAAAAAGAGGCTGGTGGGGGTGGCCAGAGCAAAGTAAACAAAATAGATTGACCTGCTCCTGCCAACTGAGGAAAGGCCAGGCAGGGTGATATACTGGCTCTCACTGAAGCTGAGAGCTGTGTTCATTCTACCATCCTGGCCCTGTGGGGAGAGCCCTAAAGGAGATGCCCCTGTAGATATCCTCGGTCTTTATTCAAAGACTGGCAGGGCAGGTCTCCCCTACTGAGATGGCAGGCCACTGTCAGCGCCAGTTCCATGAAACTACCCAGAAGATGAGAGAAAAGATAACAGAAGGCCAACTGTCAGCACTCACTGTGACTTCTGCTTCCTCTAGGTTTGAGTTGAGAAACATAACTATGGCCTACACATGTGCACTCTCTGTGAACTGCACAGCTGGACAGAAGGAAGCTCCGGTGTGGCCCTGATGCTCCCTGCTGCCCACACCAAACTTGCAGGAAAAGGCACTAAACAACCGCAAAACAAGGCGGCCGCCAGCTACTACACACACACTCATTTCTGAGGCAGCTGGAGCCTTGGTTTGTTTTGTTTGTTTGAGATGGGGTCTCTCTCTGTCACCCAGGCTCGAGTAGAGTGACAGGAGCACAGCTCACTGTAACCTCAAACTCCTGGGCTTAAGTGATCCTCCTGTCTGAGCCTCCTGAGTAGCTGCAACTACCAGCACACGCCACCATGCCCAGCTAATTTTTAAATTATTTTTTGTAGAGAAAAAGAGCTGTGCGTAGTGGCTCATGCCTGTAATCTCAGCACTTTAGGAGGCTGAGTTGGGCAGATCACTTGAGCCCAGGAGTTCGAGAGTAGCCTAGGAAACCAGGCAAAATTCCATCTCTACAAAAAGTACAAAAATTAGTGATACATGCCTGAAGACCCAGCTACTTGGGAGGCTGAGGTGGGAGGATCACTGGAACCCAGAGAGGTCGAGGCTGCGGTGAACCATGTTCTTGCCACTCCACTCAGCCTGGGTGAAAGACTGAGACCCTATCTCAAAAGAGAGAGAGAGGGAGAAAGAGAGAGAGAGGGAGAAAGAGAGAGAGAGAGAGAGAGACTCTTGCTTTGTTGCCCAGGCTGACAGCCTTGTTTTGGACTCACTCCCTCCCCTATCTCATCTCCACCCCCACTTGCCCTGGTCCATTCAAAACTACACACCTCTTAAAAATCACGTGTTTGGTGGGATAAAAAGAAAAAAATAAAATAAAAATAAACTACAAACCTCAGCATGCAAGACAGCCAAGGGAGGCAAGAACAGCTCAGTGTAGCCCGTGGCTGTGTGGTGCTCCCAGGTACAGTGATGTAAGTGGTCTGGAAGTTATTTTAATTTTATTTCACAAGTTATTTTTTTTTTTCGACCATAAGTCACAGATGCTAAAAATATCAGCCCAAAGCTGAAAAGCAGCTCCAAGGGTGTGACAGGTCAGACCCCACCCCACAGCCCTCCCTCTACATATGACCGCCCTGCACGCCCCATCCCAAACCCTCCTCTCCTCCACCACCAAGCCAGAGCACAATTCCATCACATCACTTGCCTTTTCAAACACCATCAATGACTCTCTCTGACTTTTTGGGTTCAAATTCAACTCCTTCCACAGGCAGTCAATACTTTTCAGAACTTGGCCCCTCCAGCAAGAGTTTATGTTCTGCCCCAATCGAATCCAAAGTAGTTCCCTAAAGTCTCCACCTTTCTCTTCCTCATCTCCTCCCGCCCCATCCAGAAGCCCCCCTCGCCCACCAGCCAATGGAGACACTGCCAATACCCACAGGCCCGAAGAAGGCTGGGCACCTGCCTTGGTCACACCCAGCCCCACCCCAAAACCCCGCCTCTACAGCCCTGCCCTTAAACCCCTCCCCCTTTCCTTAGAGCCTGGCCCTGGCTTTCTGGAGGGGAGGAAGAAGTCAGCTGCCAGGAGAAGGCTGTGGGCCTGGCCTCCTCAGTAGCAACTTGGCACCGAATCCCTCATGAAACTGTTAGATGGCATAGGTTGGCAGCACTGTGTAATTAAATGGGCTGTTGTGGATTGGCCTGGGGACTTAGCCGCTGTGTATAAATGTTATTCAAGTAACTGTACAGCATTGTTTCCATGAAGAAAAGCCCTCGGAGCTCAGAGCATCTGACCAAACGTGACCTTTGGGAAAGTCCTCTTGGTGTTCTGGGGGTGACCTCTGTGGGTTTGGCTCCAGCTGCAGAGAGCACGCCAGAGAAACCTCAGCTCCAGCCTCGCTTGGCTGGGAATGGGTGCGGGCAAGGCAGATGGGGGGGGCACCTGTTTAGGTCTGATCTTCTCTTCATCTGACCCCGAGATGGAGGCAAGGGGGTGTCTGAAGTCCCTGGGCCTTGGATATTAAGGTGGAGGGCACGGGTGACCCCAGAAGCCCTACCCACCACCGGAACCCAGACAGATGAGATCAGGGGCTTCCTCCACCATTCAGTCTCCTGGGTCGGGGGGAGTGGGTGGGGGTTCAGCGAGTGACGGGAGAGGTAGCGTGCAGAGACGTCTAAGGGACCGGGATTATTCAGCTCACCCGGTGGGGTTGGAGCGCGGTCTTGGCGCGGGCACCAGTGGGCGGCAGAGGCAGAGGCGCCCGCGCCGAGGAGCGGCTTCCACCCTCAGCGGTTTTTCCGCGCACCCGACCGGGCCACGCTGGCCCTCCAGACGCCCACATGGGGGTTTCTGCGATCCACAATGAGTTGGGACCCGGACGGCCAAGCCGATGCTGTTGGGGACACGCTGGGAGGAAGTACGGGGAGGAGGGCGGGGCGCAGCCTACCCGGGCTCGGGCTCAGGGTGAAGGGCAACCCCGCCAGGCCCGCCCGGGGGCTGCTGATGCGAAACCGGGACACAAACGCGCGCACCCGTGAGCCTGGCGCCAGCGAGGAGGAGGCGTCCCAGTTGGGATGAGGCCCTGGAACACGTTTTAATGCAGCGCCCTGACGGGCAGGAGCCAGGCAATGCGACCTGGGAATGTGAAGCCCCACGGGCGCCAGCTAGGAGGTCCCTGCTGTGCCACCAGCCTTGGAAGAGAGGCCATCTCGGACACGTAACCCCAAGGGAGCAGAGCTTCTCAGTGCCCGGGAGAGGGAGGCTAGGGAACGGCGGGGGGGGGGGGGGGGGGGGGAGGGGGGGGGGGGGGGGGGGGGGGGGGGGAGCGGGGGAGAGATAGCAAGGGGAGAGATGCCAGATGGAGCAGGGGGGACAGTTAGGAATTGGGGGACACAGGCAAGGACTGTGCGTCTCCACCCAACACAAAGACTCGAAGTGTGTGCACGTGACTACACGAGTGTGGAGGGCCTGGCCACGGCCCTGGTCTTCATGACAGCACAGCACAAGCCTGAGGGGGAGGGATAAGGTGCCCAGAGGTACACGTGCAGTAAATGTCTTGGAAGTGGGCCTCAGCCTCCCCATTTAGAAATTAGACTGCGCTATATAAGGCTCCTTCTGGAGCTCAGGCCCACCCACACCCAGATGCAATCTCATACGGGTGTCAGAACCTGGGCCATAGGGACCCTAAACCCCTACCTGGTGTCCCTGGGGCATCGTTTGTAATTTTATACTAGTCACCCAGGCTTTGTAAACTCTGGGTCCTGACACCCCAGCTGGATAGGACCTGCAGCTATCTGGATTAAGCCATACAATTCTGGTAGCCATTTAGCTGGGAAGAGGGAGCACTGGCTGGGTATTGGGGGAGACTGAAATAACACAAGCAGTGACACAGACATCTGGGAGGAGACAATCACATTGTTTAACCATCAGTCAGCATGGACGCTGGGCACAGGGTCCTGGGAGTCCCTTCCATATGCCAGACATTAACCTTTTAATTGCAGGATCAGGGAAGGTGAGGGGTACCCAGGGGAGGGACAGGGGTGGCAATGAACATACTCGGTTGCTCAGGGCCATGGCAATTTACCAGCCAATATAGAAGAATTTTAATATTCCGCCACCTGCTGGATGCAGCCCTGCACACACCCCCACACTATTCCATTTCTTCCCGGGGGAAGCAGCCTGGTCCTTAAGCAGCAGGAGTGCGCCAGATCCAGACCAAGTGGAGGAGACAGTGGGCACGTGAGCCCGGGAGCCAATACCTGCGGGTTAGAGGGCCCTACCCTGGCAGAGTCAGAGCCCTGAGGCCAGGGAGACAGTCTATTCCAACTTTCACAGTGGGTGCAACAGCTGAGGTGGGAGGGAGGTGCGAGGGAAGTGGGGTTCAGACCTGAAACCCCCACAAACAGAGTCACTGAGGAAAGCCCTACTGCAAGGAAGTGGGTGCTGGAGCCCACCCCCAGAGCCCTGTCTCCAACGTCTGCTGATTTTTGTTGGCATTTCTCTTTTTTTGTTATTTTGTTTTCCCACTCTTTAAATAATTAATATAATTACTTTTAAATACAAAATGCACCATGTCCTTTCTCTTCTCTTCCATTTGTTTGGGGTGATTGGGAGGTGAGTTTTAAATAAGGACCTCAGCTCTCTAATGGGTCACAGGCTCCAGGTGGGAGGGCCAAGAGCCCTAGATGCCACTCCTCCCATGGGGTATCTGGGCAAACACTTCGCCTCTCCCCTGGCCTGCCCCTGACTGAGGGCTCTCTGCGCCCTGGCCCAAGGCTCTCTAGATGGTGAGGAGCCCTCTTGGGAGGTGGCACAGAGCTGATGTTGTGGGATTCCAGGTGGGCCTGGTTCCAATGGACAGGATCAGACAGAGAAGGTCCTAGCCCATGAAGCAGACAGGCCCCAGCAGCACCCCTCCCCGCCTCGGCGGGGCTCCGAGGTCTGAGAAGGAGGCATCCAGCACTGGCAGCTGCTCCAGCACAGGTGTTCGCACCTCCAGCACCGTCCGGCCTTGCTGTGTCTTCAGTGAGAGACGGGAGAGAAAGGGGTGAGCCGGGTGGAGGCACCCCACCATTCCCCAACCTCAGGCCAGGCTCACCTTCCCTCTGAGCATCTTGACCCCATCAGGGTGACTCAGGATGTATAGACTGGGAGTGTCTGTGTGCCCACGAGTGTGTGTTTGCTCCCCCCTCCCGACCATGTGCCTCTGCTGGGCAGCCATGTGCCAGTCTATGTACACGTTTCCATTACCCTGTGTAAGGCTGGTGTGTGCACCCAAGCGAACCTCACCCGGGTGGCTCACAGATGTCTGGCTTCCATCCTTTCCACCCTCCTTACTGGCTTTTGAGCTCCCTCAGGCATCCCTGACAATCCAGCAGGACGGACTCCTCCCTGCTCTCCCTGGTGCCCTGCCCAAGGGGTCTCTCTGCCTCCTTTCTCCAGCCTGAATCTGAGATCAGCCCCACACCCAGCTCTTCCTGTTCCCACCTGGCAGCCATCTCTGAATTCTTTGACATAGGGGCTGGTCTCCGGGCTCAGCTCATCCTCATTGGCCCCACGGAGTCTCAGGGGACCATCGCGGGCTGCTCCAGAGCAGGGGTAGGAGACGTCCTGGTGGGCTGAGACGCTGAGCAGCCGCAGGAAGGTGAGCTGGACCACACCCACTGGGGAGCCCTCTGAGTCCACGTAAGAGAACTGGAAGGAGAGAGACGGCTGGGGTCAGGGGGAGACAGACGGGCCTGAGGAGCATCTAATAGCCCCAGGATAGCTGAACCAGAGTCACGAGCAAGGAATGGCTGGGAGGCAAGGGCTGGGGGAGAAATGAGTGGGAGCCAGGAGACTGAGGGTACACGAAAGGCAAAGTAAGCATCAGAGGACCGATGAGAAGGAAAGGAAGGAGGAGCTAAGGAGTGGAGAAGGGGAGGCAGGCTCCAGGGGGACAATAGCCAGGGGACTGTCACCAAAACCCAGAAACCACTAGGCCCTGAGGGGGTGCACCATGGGGCAGGGGAGGGGCAGCCAGAGGGCAGCTCTGACCTGTGTGACGTCATCCCTGGGTGTCACACAGGTCTCCCCGCCAGCCGTGAAGTTGCAGAAAACCCGGAAGGCATCCCGAGCACAGCCCTGGTTGGGGTCGACCCAGTACTCCCCTGTTGGGTGAGGGAGAGGGGAGGTCAGGGCCACCCAGGCCCAGGCTCCAGGATGCTCTTTGTCCCCACATTCCTCTTCCCTCCCAGCCCTCCCCACCATGCTCTCAGTTTCCCGGTCCTCCTCCCTCCCAGAGCCCTAGAATATTCCATCCTACTGCTGCAGCCCACCTTCCTCACGTGATACCTCTGCCCCCAACAGTAACTCCAGGCCCTCTGACTGGAGGAGGTCCGAGTATGGGCAGCCTCATCCTGGGACAACATGTGGCTGCAGGCGCTCACATAGATTCATCTGTGCAGGTGCGTACAGGTGTGTACAGGTGTGTGCACACGTGTATGTGTATCTGCTCCTGCAGACACTGGGCTGATAACCAACTGGTACACACTGACCCAGATCAGTTGCTAAAATACTGGGATACTTCTGACCTGGTTGGTAAACAGCTGCAGTTCCCAGCCCTTCGGCCCTCACCCTCAATCCAATACCTTCTCCAAGTCTCCCCCAGCATCCATTCTGCTTGTTCAGTGCCCAGGCTATTGGGGAGATGTTTGTGCACCCTGAGGCCGGCACTGACCGTCGGGCAGCTCCGGGTGGCACAGCTTCAGGTCCTGGCAGGTGCGAGCAGGGCTGTCCTGGGTCCCCGTCGGCCGCCTCATCTGCTCGATCTCCTCCCGCAAGGAGTCAAGTGAGCCAAAGATCTCCTCCAGCCCCCCAGGACTGCCGGGGGCTCCCCCAGTCTGCATGGCCTCATCTTCCTGCATCAGGCGGCTTCCATCCACTGAGCGCCGAGTCTTCTTGGGCATCTGGATGGGCAGTGGCTGGATCACCTCGCCTGGGGGACCCTGGGTGCAGGGACAGATGGAGAAGGCAAGAGATGAGGTTGGTGTGAGAGTGAAGCAGGGCAGCAACGAAGCAGAGGGGGACGGCCTTGGGAGCAGCCGTGACTCCTCACTCACCGGGTGTCCTGGAGGGCCCTGCACACCTTTCTCTCCCTTAGGTCCAGCTGGGCCCTGACAGGGAATAAATGAGGTCATGGAGGGGTCAAGAGGTCAAGCACAGATCTAGGTCACAGAAGGATCAAATCAGCCTCCTGGCTGGGAATAAGGGGCTCCTTGGAGGGAGTCTGTTTGCCCTGGAGAGACAGCATCAAGTCCAGAGGGCATGGGGCAAAGGTCAGAGCTGACGGGTCACTCACTGTGGCTCCTTTAGCTCCTTTGGGGCCAGCAGGTCCCTGTGAAATGAGAAACAAGAAAGAGACGGTCGCTGCAGGGGAAGAACAGGACTCAGAGGAGTGGGGAGGCAAGGTCCCAAGTCCACAGGAGCCTCAGGTTACTACAGGAGGGGCAGGCCTGCTGGAGTACCAGGACATTCAGAGCCCTGGAAGTATGGGGAGGAGGTACTGGGGATGACAGGACAAATGGGGGACCCTGAGAAATATGCTTGTTAGGCTGGTGGTTCTGTGGAAGTCATTGGGAGGCCATGGGCCGGCAGCAGTGGGGTTGAGGGGACTCAGTGGAGGAACAAGGCAGTACTCACAGGGAGGCCGGGGGGCCCTCCAGGACCAATGGGACCGGATGCCCCTGGGATACCCTAGGAAGGGGAGGGGCTGGTTCAACTGGGTCCTCCTCCCATGCCCTCCTGAGCATCGTCTCCCTCACCCACAGCCAAGTCCCAACTCCAACTCCACCCTCCCCACCCCAACATGAACCCCACTCTCAACCCCCACACCTTCAGGGACCATGCCTTCTACTCACTGTCTCGCCCTTCTGTCCAGGGGAGCCTTGAGGGCCAGGAAGTCCCCGATCTCCCTTCTCTCCCTGCTCACCCGGGGGCCCAATCAGTCCAATGAGACCTGGGTGGCCCTACAGAAGGGAGCAGGCAGTTGAGAGAATGCACAGAGGAGTCATGTGGGGAGAAGGGCCAAGAGGACATGGAGAGGGACCTGGGCACAGGGCCCGTGAGTGGCCCCCATTGAGCAGGACCCCCGGGACTGGCTGCTGGAGGCCTGAAGCAGAGCAGTGGGCACCCGGGCCCCACAGGTTTCAAGGGTGACGGTGATGGGAGAGACACCTGGCAGCGTGTCTGTCTGTCACTCACCTTCTCTCCCTTGGCTCCAACATCACCCCGGAGACCAGGCAGCCCTGGGGGTCCCTGTGGAGAGATGGGAAGTCACTCTTTCGAGGTGGGACTAAGTTCTCCCCAACAGCCTCTACTTCCATCAGGGCTTCAGCTCTGCCCAGGGCACCGCCCTCACCCCCTACCCAGCCCAAATCCCGGTCACTCACCACAGGACCTGGGGGCCCAGCCTGGCCTGTAGCTCCAGGTCGGCCTTGCTGACCCTAAAGATTTGAGGGGACCACAGGGGTCAGGAGGAGCATCCCCACACTGCACCTCTCCCATGGCCCCTCACTCCCAGGCCAGCCCTTCCCTGCTGTGACTCACCACTGAGCCTGGGAGCCCCCTCAGACCATCAGGGCCAGGTTTCCCTGCTGGGCCTGCAGGACCCACCGGGCCTGTCTTCCCTGGGGCACCTACAGCACCAGGATCCCCCTGAAACACAAAAGGAATGTGTCTTGAAGGGCAGAAGAGTGGGGTACAGGCGGAGGGCAGAGGGTCCAAAGTGGAAGGGGTGAGGTGGGGAGGAAGGGCCAAACTCTAGGAGCCCTAGGGCAGGAATAAGTATAAGGGACACCTGTCCCCAAAAGGGCTCAACATGGGAGAGGTGGACATGGGGTAGGCATCAGGAGACAGAGGCATCTGAGGGGCGGGAGATGGAGGGGGTGCTCCAGCACCAGGGCAGCCTCTCTCTCACCTTGGCTCCCTTCCCTCCTTGTCGCCCCTCGGGACCAGGCGAGCCAGCAGGACCCTGCGGATGGAGTGGAAAGGAAGAGCACGTGAGGCCGTGGGCAGCCAGGCTCAACTCTTCCACCTTCCTCTCCTAGACACACACATACACATGCACGCACACATGTGCATACACAGGCACACATGCAGAGGGCTGATTCACAGACATGCAGAACAGATCCAGCTGTGACAGTTGTGAAAATACTGAGTAGTCTGTAGCTGTGGTGAAGAGCCACTTGCCCACACCCTACCTTGTGGCCCATCTCCTGCCCCAGCAACTAAAAAGGATCACCCCTGGCCCACAGAAATGCCAGCCAGCACCCTCCTCCAGTTTTCATTCTGCTTGTTAATAACCATCACTACCCCTGGAGAGGACATGCACACCAGAACCCAGGAACAAACATGCCCAAGGTAACACACACCCATCAACCCACCAGCTCCTACACACACACCACACCCAGGGCAATGCAGACACCAGGCATCTTCCCGCCCGGTCCACCTGCAATTGCCCAGCCTCCATCCACACAGTCCAGGCACTGCCTCCCAAGGTCTCAGGGGTCCACCTCACTTACCCGCTTTCCAAGTGGCCCAGGGGGTCCATTCTCCCCAGTGGGACCAGGGGATCCCTAGGGAGAGAGGAATCGGGGTGGCTGAGTGTTTAGCCTCCAGCCAAGGGACTCCTCAGGAGTGGGGCACAGAAAGGGATGAAGCTTGGGCTCAGGGGGGTGGTGGGGTCACTGGTCACTCACAGGCTGTCCTGGCTCACCATCCTCGCCTCGATCACCCTTAGCACCATCCTGGCCCTGCAGGGGTGAAGCAAGGTCAAAGGTAGGCCCCCAACCTGGCTGGCATCACCCCCAAAACTGTCAATCCTCCCATCCCTGGTGTGTGCCTGTAATCCCAGCTACTCGGGAGGCTGAGGCAGGAGAATCAGTTGAATCCTGGAGGCAGAGGTTGTAGCAAGCCAGATCATGCCACTGCACTCCAGCCTGGGTAACAGTGCGAGACTCCGCCTCAGAAAAAAAAAAAAATCCCCCCATCTCCTTGCCCGCCCTGCCATACCTCCAGCTTCCTAACACTCAAGCCCAGTGGCCATACAGAGGCCCCCCCCATAGACGCCCCACCCTTTTTGCCCCTTCTCTTGAGTAAGACTCACCCGAGGACCACTTTCTCCAGGAGGGCCAGGGTCACCAGGAAAACCAACGGGACCCTGATTCAGAGGGAGAACAAGAATCAGGGTCACAGCTCCCTGAGCCCAGCCAGCAGAGACTCCCACGGGCACAGGCCGAGGTTTCCTGCAGCCCTCTTCCACCTCGCACACTACAGGGCGTCTCTCACTTTCTCTCTGGATCCCAGACCCATGCATTCCTCCCAGGACACCCCATTCCCAGAGCATCCCTCCTCTCCCAGGCTCCCCATACTCCAAGATCCTCCCTCACACACACCCATATTCCCAGGTCCATCATTTGCAGGGCCTCAGAGGACTGAGCCCCACCACCCCAAACTCACAGGGTTCCCTTTGGGGCCATCATCGCCTGTGGGGCCTTTAGGCCCTGGTGGTCCTGGCTCTCCAGGCTGTCCCGACTCTCCTTTCTCCCCACGCTCCCCTCGTGGACCCTGAAAAACAAGCAGAAGGCACAGATGGTCCCAGGGGCCTTGAAGATCAGGAATGCAGCCTCTGCTTCCAAGACACCTTCAGCCATCCCCTACTCCCTTCAATGACAATGAGACACACACAGAAACTCAAGCCTATATAGGAAGTCCCCTGGTGCCCTTCCCTTCAAGGAAGGGGAAGGAGGGTTCACTCAGACCAGGGATCAGGCCTCACACAGGATGGCAGAGAGCAGACACTTGCTGCAGAAGAGTTCCAGCTCAAGGAGGTCACAGGAAAAGTGGAGGTAGGGTTGGGGGGGTGAAGGGGATTGGGGCGTAGGGCCTTGGAGCTGTCACTCACCTTGACACCTGGCTCGCCCTGGACCCCTGGAGATCCTGATTCTCCTGGTTCCCCCTGCAAGGAGATTAGAGTCAAAAACCTCCTCTCATTCCCTGGCCAAAAAATTCTGATATTCCCCACATCTCATTCTGTTTTATCTCCCCAGCCAAAATTGGCAGAAATCCAACTCTCATCACTGACTTCCATGACTGGTCCATTCCCCCTTCCCAGTTACCTTCTCTCCAGGAGGACCCAAGTTCCCAACACCTCCTGGGGGACCTTGTGGGCCCTGGAAGAGGAACAGAAATAGGTGTCATTGCTTAGGAAGGAGGTGCCATTTCAGGGGAAAGCCCCAGATGAGCAGCCCACGGTCACAGCAATGAGGCAGTGGAGGCCTCCCGGGGGGCAAAGGCTTCTCTTAGCCCCTGAGATGAGACCAGAGTTTATGGTCTGGGAAAGGGAGGCAGAGGACCAGACACATTGATCTGAAGGGACAGGGGCTGAGATGACTCACATCAGCACCATTCGGTCCAGCTGGGCCTCGAGGTCCTGGGGGGCCAGGTGGTCCCTAGGGGGAAACAGATACACCAGAGATGGGGAAGGGAAGTGAGATGGATGAGCATGAATGGGGGAGGGAGGATGAGAAGCAGCCAGGCCAGGGAGTCAGCAGTGGGATGTGGGGCGGGGGCTGGCCAGGCAGGGAGGTAACTAGTATGGGGGCCAGGGTCAGTAGGGTCACACTCACCATAGGACCCACATCTCCTGTTTCTCCCTTCTCCCCAGAGGGGCCTGGCAAACCCTGTGCAGGTACAGAAAACATGGGCCCAGGTGACCACCCCACCCAGAGTACAGCCCTAGACAGACAGGCCCCACAGTCCCCTCCCCTCAGATCCCACAGGCCCTCCAGTCCTCATCAGCAGGCTGCTGGCAGAGTCTGGGGCAAACATCACCCCATCCTGACCCCACCTCTCAGCCCCTGTTCCTATCGCCCAACTCACCTGTAGGCCTATGGGTCCTGGGGGCCCATTGAATCCTCTTGTGCCTTCATCGCCTTTGGCTCCAAAGTGTCCCTGGGGTCCCCGAGCTCCGGGCTCCCCATCTGCTCCCTGTAGGGTGGAGGGAAAGCAGGGACAAGGACACAGGGATGTCATGGGTCAGGTGTTCTCTATCCACAAATACCACACAGAGCTGGGTGCCAGGGCCAGAGCCCCTTCTCCCGCTCCCAGCCCCAAGGGCAGAGGGGAGCTGAGGGAGGACCAGAAGCTGCTGGGCCTTCGATAGGGGTGGAGGGGTCACTCACCGCTGCTCCAGGCTGCCCCACAGGACCAATGGGTCCAGGTGGTCCAGGAGGGCCCTGGGTGAGAGAAGAGAGTCAGAGACACCAAAACAGGGAGAGAGATCAGGTGGGAATGAGGTTAAAGGCCAAGAGGTTAGATGTCAAAGTCATGGACACTTACATGTTCGCCCTTGTTCCCTTTGGTGCCCTTCTGTCCAGGGTCCCCCACCTCACCCTGGGAGGAGAAGGCAGACAAGATATTAGAAAAAGGTAATGGGTAGAGTGGAAAGGATGATATGACAGAGGTCAGGGGTCATGGCCAGGTCAGCCAGCTCATCTGGAGAGAAGATAGGTCGGTGTCTGTGGGTCCCTCACCTTGTCACCATCCTCTCCAGCCACACCTGGAGGCCCAGCAGGACCAGGAAGCCCCACAGGACCCTGCACCCCATCTCGGCCAGTTGGGCCAATGGGCCCCTTCTCACCCTGTGAGATAAGAGGAAGGAGTCATGGCCTGCAAGTGACCCTCATCCTCAAACACCCCATGGGAAATTTGTCATAGCCCATCAACCTAGGCTCACAGGCCCCTCCCCAGTACCCTTCCCCAGGACCCCCACACTCACCGGGACGCCTTTCTCCCCTGCTGCTCCAGGGGGACCCTGCGGCCCTGGGCGCCCTGGCGGACCAATAGGTCCCCCTGATCCTGCTGCACCTCGTTCCCCAGGGGAGCCCTGAGAGAGCAGATGAGTCAGACCCCCAGGAAGGAGACCCCAGTCCACCCATACCAGAGAACCTCAGACCACAATTCCCAGAAGATCTCAAAATCAGATGCATTCTGGCTGCCCCTGGACAGCCTCTGCCCAGCCCCACAGCCCCTGCTGGTATCAGGATGCCACTCCCACCCCCTTCCTCACCCACCCCCTTTCCCAGGCCCTTTCTACCACCCTCTGGAACCCCAGACTCACTGCAGGGCCAGGGGGGCCAGCCGGACCTTCATTCCCCTTCAAACCAGGTCCACCCTATGAACCAGACATTTAGGGATGATGAGACTTCAGAGAAAGAGCAGGGTAAGGGCTGGGGAGGGAAGACAGGCTCAGAAAGATGGAAATGGGGAGTGACATGGAGGGGTCAGGGACAGGGTCAGGGAGGGAGCTCAGGATGCTTGGGGCTTGTGACAGACGGCAGGGATCTGGGAGTCACACTCACAGCAGTGCCTGGGAGGCCTCTCTCTCCTGGGAATCCCCTCAGACCAGCAGGACCATCCTTCCCTGGGGCCCCAGGGGGACCAGGGTCACCCTAAAAGGAAAGGAGAGGTGATGAGCCCCAGCCATGCTGCCAAATTAAACAGAGAGATCTCCAGCCCCCCTCAAATTACCAATTACCTGTTCCTTTCAGCACCCCAATCCCCAATTCCCCAAGTTCTCTTCTGCCTGGCCCCTCACTGACCTTTGTTCCTTCTTTTCCAGCTGTTCCAGGTAGTCCCTGCTCTCCAGGGGGCCCTGGGGGGCCTGGGTGACCTCTCTCCCCCATGGGGCCAGTTTCTCCTGCTGCTCCCTAGACAAAGTCAGAGAGAGTCCCCGCTCTCAGGCCCTTCATCCCACTGTCTGCCAAAAGAGTCCACCATGCCCACCCTAAAACACTCCTCCAAAACCCCTTTATCCCTGGCCCAAAACTCCTGGGAAATTCCCAGGTAGTCCTGGGCCACTGCTGGGTTTTCTCTGCCCCATGTGTAGTAGCTGCACCACCTATGTCTCTGTTGGGGAACTGCCTCTTCTGGGTGACAAGATGATGGGAACGCACCCCAAAAAAACTGAAGTTCAGGACCCCTGCCTGAAATCCCAGCCCCCACCATTGACCCGAGCCCCAGGGGTCTGGGTTAGGTGGACCTGGAACAGGAGTGTGTAACCAAGAGAAGAGGAGCAGACAGACTAATGCTAGGGTCTGGGATTCATTCTCTCCTAGGGACAAACCTACCTGAGGTCCCACCACTCCTGGAGGACCAGGGGGGCCGGTCTTCCCTTGGAAGCCCTAGGCAAGAAAGAGAGGAGAATGCAGTAAAAGCAGATGTGGGTGCTGCGGGCAGATTCCCAGGAGGAGGCATCCCAGGCAGGATCGCACGGAGCCCTGGGCCCTGGGTCTGAGCAGCACCACGGCAGGCTCCACCCTCCCAGGAGAACGTCCCTGTGGGCTTTGCAGACAGCTCAGGGGTTAGAGGGTCTGAGGGGGCCCCCCGAGAATGGGTAGCCAGGAGCATCACTCACCACTTCTCCTCTCTGGCCTGGGTGTCCCGGCAGCCCATCCTTCCCAGGGGGGCCCTGGAAGGGGTTCAGGTGTCAAATGAACTCTCGGCTGGAAAGGGGGCAGGGAAGAAGGACTCAGAAAAGCAAGAAGGGTCAGAATTAGGGGTCAACTCACCGGGGGTCCTTTGGGTCCAGGAAATCCGTTGGGACCCTGAGGTCCAGGAAGGCCCTAGGGACAGAGGTGGGGGAGTCAGGAAAAGGGGGCAGGGGCTGAGCAAGGGAACTCAGCTTCCTCTCTGGGGTGAGGAGGGAGCTGGCTCATCCAGGCTCCCTGGGGAGCTCAGGGGAAGGGGACTCTCAAGCCACTCACCCTCTCTCCAGGGGGTCCATGAGGGCCATCACCACCGGATGTTCCCTGTGGGGGAAAGAGAGTCAGGAAGTGGGAGGAGCTGCCTTCCAGCTGTCCCTGAGGTCAGGTGTTGAGGGAGAGCTGGAGCAGAGTGGGCAGGGGGCAGATAGAGCCCTTCGGAGACAGAGATGACTCACCTTAGCGCCAGACTTCCCAGTGGCACCCCGAGGTCCTCGCTGGCCCCGTGGACCCTACAGAGGGGAGGGGAATTGTCAGAGAAACCCAAATGCCCCTCTCTGGACCTTGAGCCACCTGTTTCTCTCCCCTGCACTCACCGTGGGGCCCCGTTCTCCCCGAGGCCCTGACTTCCCTGACAGGCCCTGGTGGGAATGAAGCAGAGAGAACATTACCCAGAGTGAGGCTCCCCACAGACCCCCTCTATACCTCTCCAGCCCTTCCCTCCTCACCCCTTCCCTGCCCCCCGGCTTACCCGGGCTCCCTTCTCTCCACTGGCACCAGGAAAGCCAGGAAATCCTAGGGACCCCTGGTGAGAATGGAGAAGGGGGGAAATTGAGAAGTTATAAAAGGTAGGGTTCAGGAAGGGGCAAAGGGGGTCAGGAGAGGCCACAAAGGCAGTGGCGAGGGAGACCTGAGCTCTGCCAAGAACTAAACAACCTTGGACAAACCCCTGATGCTCTCTGAGCCTCTTTTGTCATATGTAAAACGGGGGTCAGCTAAATTCTCTCTGGGTTCCCCCTCTGCTCTGCGTACTTGCTTCCTGGAATCAGGGATCAGGGAAGGGAAGAGGAGGAGGGGCATGGATGGGGCATGGCGTCACCTTGGGTCCCTGACGTCCAGGATAGCCAGGCAGACCAGGAACACCCAGCTTGCCCTGTGGAGAGACAGGGAACCATCAGGAGTGAGAGGAGGCCCAGATGCTGCTCCACCCTAGAGACCTCAACCTTCACATATAAGGACCAGCCCCCATCCAGCAATGCACTCCACAGACCCCAGCCTCTAGCCCCTCATTGCCTGTCCCACAACTGCCTGATTGACGTTGTCTCTCCTTCCCGTGAGTGGATTTTCCCCAACTCTAGTGCTGGGATCCCACCTCCCCTGTGCCTGCAGATGTATCAGGCCCACTGTGATCTAGCTGCCGCTCACCTGTCAACTTCAACTTCATCTACCCCATGAGGGAGGTGGGATCTACCCCAGCACCCACTCCTGCTCCACCAAGACCAGTACCCCAGCAGGCCCTTTTCCCACCACCCCCCAACTCCCGCCCATGCCACCTTCCCCAGATGCTCCAGGGCTCATCCTAACCAGGCAGCTGCAGAACAGGGTTTGGGAGCAGATTCTGCAGCCAGACTGCCAGGGCACAACCCTGGCTCTGCCCTTCACTGGCCATGTAATTAACAAGCATCCCTGTGCCTCTGCAAAACCTCAGCAAAACAGGACTGTCACATGCCTACCTCACAGGATAGATAGCACACATCAGCACAGCACCCGGCACAGGGCAAGTGCTGGGGCGAGTCAGCTCTGGAGACCACAGACCTCACTGCTATTAGACTCTCTCATCTCAGAACTCCTGCTGCTTGGAGTCTGAACGCATGTTCACTCTGCCTGGAAGCAACAGCTACTCTCTATGCCTCGTCTCCATCCAACACTTCATGACAGGAAACTTTCCCTGATTTCTTATATATCCCCTCTGCCCATCAGCAGCCAGGAGGTGCTGTTTACACAGGGAGAAGTATAACTAATTCATGGCCATCTTCAACTGACTGGCTGACTTCAGCTGTGGGTACCCTCCATGCCCCTCCTGTTCCCAATGCCCATACTCCAGAGGACCAGGGCACAGATCCCTCATCCCATTACCTTCTCGCCCATGAGCCCCGGGGGCCCAGGGTCTCCAGTCGGTCCAGTGCGTCCCTTTGGCCCCTCGGGACCATCCTCTCCCCTGGAACCAGGGACTCCAACCTCGCCCTGTGTGAGCAGGAAGGACAGGTGAATGTCGGGGACTGGAGGTGGGGTCTGGGCCCAGAGGAGAAATGGGCATCAGGGAGGCTGAGGAGGGCTGGCGGGATCCCAGGAGCCACTGCAGGACAGGGAGCCCACAGGGTGGGGATACTGTGATTGGAGAGCAGGCATGACATAGACCATGGGGTTATCATCCTGTAGGGGTCAGGCTCCCAAGGGAACACAGCACTGGAACTGGGGAGTCCAGAGACTCGGGAGAATATACTGGTGCTTGGGGTCTCCAGAGTGGAGGCTCAGTAGGACATGGAATTGGGGCCAGTGTGGGTTCTCTACTCACCCTGTCACCTTTCACGCCTATGTCACCTTTGAACCCGGGAAAGCCATCCTCGCCCTGAGAAAGATGGAGGTGAGAGGACACCACAGATGACAGAGGGCTGGGGGCTCTAATGGGGATTCCGAGAACATAGATGGAAGCATGGGCTTAGGAGCTGGAAGGCAGCGCAGGGCAGGCTGGAGGGAAGGCAATGAAGAGAGGAGATGGCGGGACTGAGGTGCTGGGAAGCTGGGGACATGGTGCTCACCTTCTCACCCTTATGACCCTTCAGACCCCGAATTCCATCTACGCCCTAGAATTAGAGAGAGGATAGAGGTAGGAGAGTGATCAGGGGATGGAGATGGGTTGAAAGGACTGAGCTCCTAAGATTCCAGATGGCTCCCCTGACCACAGCGCTTTGTCAGTTACCTTGACCCCTCGAGGTCCTGGGTATCCTAGAGGACCCTGAGGTCCAGAGGGACCCTGGAAGAAGAAAGAGAGGCATTTATAAAGGGGCCTCAGGGCATCACTGTGGGGGCCTCCAGGGGTGGGAGAAACGGAAGTAGCAACATTGCTGTCTGGGTAGGGTTACAGGGCACAGGAATTGAGAATGTGGCAGAGCCACATGAATGATGAGACAAGGAAATCTCAAGGACTTTGAAGGTCTAGAGTCTGGGTGGAAGTTCCCTCAGGGGATAAAGACATGGAAGATCTCACCTGGTTTCCTTTGGTTCCAGGGGGACCTTCTTTCCCTGGGTGACCCTGGAAGTAAGGAATAGAAAATGTGACCTGTGGCCCCTGTCACCCTCTCTGCACCCCTCCCTACACTTCTCCCAACCCAAATTTCCTGTGACCTAGTGAAGCCAACTGTCCACGGGCAAGCACCACCAGTGACCTTTCTGTGCAAGGGTCACTGGAGTGGGAGGCCAAGGGGAACTGGATTCAGAAGTGGGGGCCCACTCACCGGGGGTCCATCTGAGCCAGGCATGCCAGGGAGCCCTGGCTTCCCTTGAGGACCCTGCAGGAAGACAAGGAGGTTCAGGGTCACTAGAGGGGTCATGTCTGGACACAGATAAAATCCCAGCAGACATTTTGGGTTCTCCCTACATCCCCACTCCAAATCCCCTGTCCTCCAAATCACTTGGTCACTTACCTTCTCACCATGAGGGCCGATGGCACCTTGAGGCCCGGGGAGACCCTGCATACAGGGAAAGATAAGTCACAGGGGCCTCCCACAGTCTCTTCAAGCCACCTCCCCATTCAGATCATGAGCAACAAGGGCCTGAGACCCTTAATTTCCTGTCTCTTTCTACAGTCTGACCCATTATGGAAGGCCAAGGGAAGTCACTAAAATTGGGAAAGGGAATAGGGGCACCGCTCACCTGGGTCCCAGGAGTGCCCTGTTGTCCAGGAGGTCCTGGCTCTCCCTGGGGTCCCTAGAAACAGGTGACCAGGCACGGGTCAGAAGGAGATGGTGACAGAACAAATTTAGAACAGGGAGCTGAGTCCCAGCAGCGACAGCCAAGAAGGCAAGGGCAGGAAGCAGGCAGAAGTTAAAATGGTGACAAACGGGATGCTGGCAGGGACCTCCCACCCATCACTCACCAAGCTCCCTTTGGGGCCCTGGGGACCATCCATGCCTCGGATGCCCTGAAACACAAGATGGGTGTGAGCAGCCTGAAGGCAGGCCCAGAGGGACCTGTGGTTTTGAGAGGCCCAGCCATACCCGAGGGCGGGACGGTCAGACCTCCAATCCATCCCGAACCCAAGCAAACACAGCTGGCCCAGGCCCGCAGGGGTGGGGCTGCAGATCTGTGGGCTTGTGGGCTTTAGTTTTGTTTTTCTTGAGGATTTATTCCTAGGCTCAGAGCCCTAGGGGCACCGCACCACATGGCCCTCCCAGTGCACGGGCAGCAAGGGGCGGGGGAAAGGGAGCGAAGGCTGAGGCAGGGCAGGGTGGGGCCAGAGCAGGGGGAGCACAAGGGGCATGGAAAGTGTGACAAGAGAGGAGAAGGAGCAGGAAGGCAGCTAGAAAGGTGGAGAGCTGGAGAGGTCCAGGGGTCACCTCAGGGTCAGAAATCAGGGAGTCACTTACAGGGGGTCCAGGAATACCAGGTGGGCCTTTGGGGCCAAGGAGACCTCGAGGTCCCTGCATTCAGGGTGAGGGGAGGAGATGGCATGAATGGATAAAAATGTGTCCCTTTAGTGCCCATGTCCCTCTCCTGGCTTCCCCAGAACCCCCTCTCCCAGCACCAGCCCTTGGACACTCACCGACTCTCCAGGCAGCCCTCGAGGCCCAGTCTCCCCGTCGTCTCCCTGGAGGAGGAGGACATGGTGAAGCTGCCGTGCCTTCCAGACCTCTCCTGCACCCAGCTCCTTGCCACTACACTTACCCTCTCTCCATCCTCACCAGGGGGACCAGGAAGGCCCTGGGTACCAGTATCACCCTGCAAAATGGGGGAGCTCATAAGAGGAGCCTCAGAGTCCCCAACACAGGCAGACACCAACCCTCTGCACTTAGCCAACCCAATACATTCACTGAGCCAAGCCCCCAGCCTCCCCTCCCTACATACCTCACTCCTACAGAAGATCTATCCCCGATTCCAGCACACACTGCCTAATGTACTCACCCTATGGCCCTTCTCTCCAGGGAGCCCTGGGAGTCCATCAAAACCTCGGTCACCCTAGGAGGAGGAGGGGCAGCCAGAGTGAGGACACAGCCCTGTCTAAGCCCACCTCTCCCTACTGCACCCTGAGTGGGGTGGGGCTCATCCTGGGGGAGCCTGGGCAACTAGGTCATTCATAAGAAACAACGGAGCCCAAGGTGGGCTGGGAGCTACCGGCCTCAGGGAGGGGCCCAAGCCTGTCACCTTCACTCCAGGTTCTCCAGGCATCCCTCGGGCTCCATCAGCACCTGCCCGGCCCTGGGAGTGCAAGGGAAGTGTCAGAGCAAGCAGGGGTGCAGTCCTCTACACTGCGGATCTCCCCACAACACCCATCCACCCCCGGAGTACTCACCCTTCGCCCAGCCTTGCCAGGAGGGCCTGTGAGGCCCTGAGGTCCTCTGGGGCCCTGGTAAGAGGAAAGATGAGGGGGCATAGGTAGGTGAGTGGGGAGACTGAGCTGGGGAACAGATATGGGGGTGCAGTGGAGGAGGGTGGTCACCTGAGGTCCTAGGTCTCCAGACTCTCCTTTCAGGCCAGGGCTCCCAGGTTGTCCCTGGGAGAGAGAAGAGAGGATGGCCATAATGAAGGACACATCCAGCAGTGACCTCAGAGTGTTCCCCAAAAGAAGCCCCTTTCCAGAGCTATCCATACCCCACACACACAAATAAAGCATCCTCCACCCAAGTACCCCAGTCACTCACCAAGGGTCCAGGACGCCCTGTGTATCCCATGGGGCCAGGGGGTCCACGGAGCGCCAGCTATGGGAGCAGGGGAGCAGCAAAGCTGAGGGAGAGGCCGCAGGAACTCCCAGCCCTAGCACCCTCCAAATTCACCCTTCATCTCCTGATCCTCATCCACTGCCCTGGATTCTCCCCAACCTCCCTGTAAACCTCAACCAACCCAGACCTCCCCCACCCCACAGTCACTCCAGCCAACCCTCCCAGTGCTCCCCCAGAGTCTTCCCTTTCCAGGAAAGCAGCCCCACTCACCCTCGCTTGCTGCAGGATCGCCTGGGCCTGAGCCTCCTGGGCTGCCACCACAGGGCCCTTGTCACCCCCACCACTGCCAAACCGGAACTGAGGGCAAGAAGAGAAGGTCCAGGTTCTCTTCCAAGAAAGCCATGAGACCCTCCCAGCCAGAGGCTTCCTCCAGCACTTCTCCCAGCTTCTGCCCATCCAGCATTTCCCATGGCTTCCAGATAACCACTTAGAGGATTCCAGAAACTCAAATCCTGCCCTCCCCGCTGCTGCCCAGCCTCTGCCTCCAGAAAGACTCTCTTCTGGTTCTAGAGCCCCTGAAATATAAGCTGTTCTGCCCAGTTCTAGAAGACTGGTGTTCAGTTCTAGGTCATCTAATAAGGTCTCATCTCCCCCACCCCAAAGACCAATCCCTTTGGGCTGATGATCTTTAGAGACTCCTCCAGAGCTTTCCTGCCCATCTGGTTCTTGGTAACACAACACAATTCCTTGTCTTCCCCATCAGCCGGTTCCAAAATTCAGGAAACAACTCACTGGGAGCATGAGGGATGTACCAGGAGGACCAGGAGCCCCATCTGATCCAGGGAGCCCTGCTCGGCCAGGGGGGCCCTGGAGTGGGAAGAGAATGCAAAAGATGAGGTGACAGATCGGGGACATCCAGGTCTAAGTATGATTTTGAAATGTCCTCTTCAACAGAATAGGTGTAGATTCCTCTAGATCTTTCCTGAGCCCCCCACTCCCATAGAGGAAAATGAGGGTCAGAAGCCAGATTATTCCCCTCCCCAACCAGAGGCTGCCCTCTCTTCTGGGTGCCGGGAAGCACGACCATCCCCTCATTCATTAACCAGTCAGCTAACAGGAATTAGTGGGTATGGCAGCCCCCCAGTGGCTCCCCCGAAGCTTCCCCCAACACAGAGAACACCCTCTTACCCTCTCTCCAGGGTCTCCAACTGGGCCTGGGTTCCCCTGGATGCCAGGGGGGCCAATCAATCCCTGAGGAACAAAGAGTAGGGGTCAGGTGTGGGCATTCAGACAGGTGTGGGCACTCAGCCTGAAGCTGAGGAGTGGTCTGTGCAGAAGAGATCTGGGAATCTGGGAGGCATTGATTGGAAGGATGCTCTGGAGTTCTGAGGAATGAGTTCTGAGTTCTCTGGAACTCCAAAGGATGCTCTGGAGTTCCTGCATATGCCTGGGCGCCTGGGAATATGTGGGAAAGACTCAGAGGGGCACATGGGAGGAGTTTCTGAGAAAATAATGGCAACCGGATCATTGCTAGACTCACCGCAGGGCCTTCTGGGCCAGGGGGCCCCTCCACGAGCATACCCTGTGGAGTCAAAGGTTAAAAGTCAGAGGCGACAGGTCCAACACACACAACCCCACTTACTTCTTCCACTGCCTCAGTACTGTGACCAGCATGACTTACAGGTTCCAGCACTGCAGGCTCTCCCTTCTCGCCCTTCAGCCCCCGGGGTCCATGGGCAGCCTGAGGGAGACACACATGTAACCCCCAGTGGGGTCCGTGAGCAGCCGGGAAGCCAGGCCTGTCCCCATCCCAACTCCAACCTTCATTCTTAGATCCTGTAGAGACCACTTCAGCCCAAACCACAAGACCCGCAGCCCTCCCCTAAAACTCCCTCTTCACAAACCTTTCCTGCCAAGGAGACCCTGGAGTTCCCTGCCCCCACAGTTCCCACCCCCACCTCAGCAAACACCACCTCTCCATTTCCTTTTTTTGAAACGAAGTCTCAGTCGCCCAGGCTGAAGTACAGTGGCATGATCTCAGCTCACTGCAGCCTCTGCCTTCCAGGTTCAAGCAATTCTCCTGCCTCAGCCTCCAAAGTAGCTAAGATTACAGATGTGTACCACCATGCCTGGCTAATTTTTGTATTTTAATAGAGATGGGATTTCACCATGTTGGCCAGACTGATCTCGAACTCCTGATCTCAGATGATTCACCTGCCTCGGCCTGCCAAAGTGCTGGGATTACAGGTGTTAGCCACCACGCCCGGCCCCTTCCAGGAATTTTAAACCACCCACCTTCCCAAACCCTCTTCTAGAGGACCCTATCCCATCTTCCGAACTCCCTCTGACCTCAGAAATCCCTAGAACCTTAAGAAACATTCCACACGTTTACCCCAACACGTCACAAAAGAATCTCTCTACGATTGTGGGTAGATTTTTATCTGGGGTAAGAAGAGGGCATGAATCCATATGAGAACCTGATAAAAGCTAGGCCAGGCATGGTGGCTGATGCCCACAATCTCAGCACTTTGGGAGGCAGAGGTAGGCACATCACCTGAGGTTAGGAGTTTGAGACCAGCCTGACCAACATGGTGAAACCCTGTCTCTAATAAAAGTACAAAATTAGCTGGGCATGGAGGCACACACCTATGATCCTGACTACTCAGGAGGCTAAGGCAGGAGGATTGCTGGAACCCGGAGGCAGAGGTTGCAGCGAGCCAAGATCCTGCCACTGCACTCCAACCTGTGTAACAAAGTAAGACCCTGTCTCAAAAAAAAAAAAAAAAACCTGGAGAGCAGTCCCCACTGATAGCACAAACTCAAAACTCAGCCCTCATAACTGGCTTTTGGAAAAATACAGCTCTTGCACTCACTTATCCAAGCCCCAGAGCAGTCCCTCATAGTACAGCCCACAGTTCCTCTCCCAGCAAGGATGTATTGTGCATCGCCCTTCCTCCAGCCCTCATGTACACTCCAAGCCCACCAGTTCCCTCCCTTGCACACCCCCCACTCAGATACCTGTTCCCAACACTAGGGCTAGAAACCAAATTAAGGACAGGGTGGAGACATTCAACCACCCCAACTCCCCCAAAATTCTTCAGAATGCCCCTCTCCACCTTCATTCTGACCAAACAGCAATGATCAGTTTCAAAACTCTCCGAAATCCCATATCAACCCCAAGTACCCAGAGAGCAGCATAAAGGAAAAGCAGCAGAAGCTCAAGGGAGGCAAGAGAAGGGAGGTGTCGGATGCGGCAGCAGGGAAGAGGAGGCAGCCATAACTGCAAAGCAGGAAGATGGAGTAGAATAGACAGGAGGCAGTTCCACTGGCATGGAATACTGGAAGACATGAGGACAACTGAGGGACACAGAACAAAATGACAAACACTTGGAAGCAAAAATGATGCCAGGGCCAAGGAAAATTAAATGTGGCCAACATGGCTAGAAAACAAGCTGGACAAACAGGAAGTGGCTGTACAGACAGGAAGCAGCCAAGAAAAGAGGATCGGGGAAGTAAACCTTCAACAACATGGCTACTGTGACCCAGAGTAAAAAGAAAGGCACAAAACAGTTACAACAGGACTCTTGCAAAGAGAATCATGACAGTGAAGGGTAATTCTTCCAGAAAACACAAACATCAAGGCTAGGACACACAGGAAGTAGCCGTGAGAAATACTGAGGCCCACAATGGGAACTTTTTGATTTGAATGACCTGGGACATAGAGGAAGTGGCTTATTGTCAAAGGAAATTGTCACAATATAGCATGAAAAACTAAAGCCAGAACACAAATAATAAATTCCTTTCAGTCCAACCTGACACAGTTACCAAGATGGATGCCACAGCTGGAGAAGGCAGGAAGGGACAGATAATAAGTGGCCTGTAGGTTAAAAAAAGGTGACATAGGAAGTTAGATCATTTGGTAGAAACATGAACAAAAAATTGTTTTCACCAAGAAGAAATGATAGAGACACATTGAAAATGGACACAAGGTAGTAGCTTCTTGACCAAAAGCTTTATGAAATTCAGCTTGATTTAGACAGAAAGTGACTAAGAAAAACAGGAAGTGGCTACGTAATTTTATTAAATTCCCAATTGCCCTGGGCACAAGTATCCACAAGAGTTACAGGGTAAGACATTTGGCAAGGGAAGGCAGGTAGTAATCTTTTCAAGCAACGTAAACATCACACGTGAACAGAAAATGGCAAGTCACAGATTGGGAAGTAGCTCACAGCCAACAGCAAGGATCAAAACCAACAAGAAGCAATTCTTGTAGCTCCCACTGGTGGTCAAGAATGAAAGAGAAGCTCCTTTCACTTACGGCTCCTGAGTGGGCTGTCTCCGCAGAGAGGGCAGGGCCAAGCTCTGTCTCCTCACGATAATCGTCCCCATAGCCATAGGTGTAATCGTAGGGCCCTTCAGGGAGGTCTGTGCCACCCTCCCCATATTCCTCTGCCCGGAACCTGTCAGCTGTGGGGGGGACCTGGAGATCTGTCTGCTCCTTCCCAGGGATGGGGAGGGAGAGGGGTAGATGGGGATATTAGGGCTGAGAGGAGGCTTACCCTGGACCCCAGGGTGTGATAACTTCTAGCCCAAAGGATTCTGAGGGTAATCAGAATTGGAGTTTTTCCTCCCAAGAGCCATGGGAGTGGTTGTATAGAAATGGAGGGGCCATCAAAGGCCGAAAATGGGGAGACATGTCTAGAAATCGGGCCCGGTGGGAAGAAGTGGTGGATAAAATGAAGGGTGGCCGGAGGGCTGGATGCAGAGTGGACAGTCCATGGATATAATGACAGATAAAGGAGTCCAAGAGTGACCAAAGAGATAGAGAAGACAAAAGATAACAACATTGGACAGAAAATGGCTCCTGGGAACAGAAATAGGACATAGAAAGTAAGACCATTAGACACCAACATGGAGACGAGGTCACTCTGGAATCAAAGAATCATGGACACTGAAGGGAGCTGGTTGGACTTAGAGAGGCAAGCAGACCCATAGGTCTAGAGTGACAAGAAGACAGAGGCCATCAATGGAAATGAGGAAGAACCCTCCGGCCAGAGGAGGGGCTGGTCCGTCAAGATGCCATGGGCCAAGGGGAGTGGGTCACAGGTGCCCATTGTCCCCTGCTGGGGTGAGGGTGGGGCAGAGTTACCTCCTCAAGGGGTGGCAAGGGGCTTGACTCCAGGATTTCTTCCTCTTCACCCGGGGTGGGGTCCTAACCCCAAGGAGAGAAAGAGAAGAGTAGCACAGGGTAAGAAGGAAGGAGAAAGGTTAGCGGAAGAGGAGGCAAAGCAGCCTGTCGCCCGAGGGCAGGGTCTGTCTGTGCTGGGGGATGGGGGAAATCTCAGATCTTGCAGCCCCTTTGGAGGGGGACAGTTTGGGGAGAGTGAACCTCCAAGGTCACAGAGGTTTGGGGGCAAAGATCTGGATGCCCCGGCTCTACCTGCCGGTAACCGCTGCCTCTGGTCCTGGGGGTGGGCCAGGCAGTGGGGGAAGCTGCCCTCCGAGCTGGGCGTCGGGAAGGGGGAGGCTGGCCCCGGGCTGGGCCAGAGCCTGCAGTTGGAGAGGGCCTCCGGCCTGGTGAGGGGGATGCCTGCCGGGCCGCTGACCTCTTGGCAGGTGGGGTAGGCTTTCGGGGAGGGGTCCGACGCCCCCTAGGGGAAGGGGGAGGCGTGTGGTGGGGGCTCCCAGGGTGCTGCAGCAGAGAGACAGGGAGGGGACAGGCGGTAAGTAAATCCCCATCACCTAAACACACTGTGCCTCTCCCCACAGCATGGAGAGGGGAGGAAGGTGTCCTAGGAGATGATTTTGCCAGGGGTGCTAGGAGGAAGGGAAGAAACGAAGGGGTCCTTTGAGTTTACCTGATAATCAGGGGTCGTCCCCGTAGTCATCACATCGTAATAGGGGGGCTCGTAGTCATAGTAGAGAGACTCAGTGGGCTGGGATTAGGGGGTGGGCATAGGCAGGAAGGGGATGAGGTGATTGGAAGGCGTGGGGTGAAGGGCAGGAGAGGTAGATAAAAAGATGGTGGGCGAGTCGGAAAACAGGGGAGGTGTGGAGTTGGGAAATAGAATTGAAGATGAAAGGAGAGGTTGAGGGTCAGGAGGGAGGTGGAGAGAGGTGGAACAGAGGGAAGGGGTTCCGCATGTGGGGCAGAAGTAGACATGATTAAGAGATTGAACCTCTGATCTTCAGACCACTGACCCCACAGCCTGTCTGTACTCTAACTGTCCAGACCCCACCCAACCCAGGCTCCCTTCTCTTCCCTTCCTTCCCTTCCCCTCCCTTCCTTTCCCTTCCCTTCCCTTCCCTTCCTTTCCTTCCCTTCCCCCCACTACCTCCCTTTTTCCTGCCCCTCCAGGTAGGTGGGGGCCAGAGACCAGGCTCCCCACCCCCAGACTTCTGCAGACCCACCCCTCCTTTGGGATTCCCTCCAACCCCACTCCTTCCCATTTCTCCTCCTTGGTCTCACCATCCCAACTGCTTTCTCCTGGCTTCCATCCCCTCTACTCTTCTCTCCCACCTGCCTCCCCTGCTCTCACCCCTCTCCCACTGTCTCCCAATCTCTTAATTCAAGGAAGGGGAAACCCAGGGACACAGTTCCAGGAAGACTGGTAGAAGAGGAGACGCAGAGCAGGGAACACAGCTCCCAGCCATGAATTCTTCATAACAACTCTTTTTATTTTTAGATGAAAATAAAAAGGCTGATGAATGAGGACTAGGAGGAGGGTGATGGGAATAGGGAGATGAGGGTGGGGAGGACAACTAAGGAGGGGAGATGACTGGGTGTCTTCCCTCTCTGGGGTGTGCTGCACTTGGGGGTTCTCCCGGCTCCCTCACCTGGCGCTGGGGTTCCTGATTTTGTGGCCTATGAAGTCTTGATGGTTGCTGCTTTGGAGATCTCTGGGCTCTGTGAGGCTGTTGGTTTTGGGGTCTTTCCCTCTGGGCCCCGTTACATTCCAGCTCCTTCTGCTCACATGATTCGTAGGCTGCTTGGACCCCTGGGACAATGGCAAGCTCCTGGACATCACCCTGCAAAGACATGAGAGAGATGGAGCAGAGAAATACTCAGAGAGAGGCAGAGGGTATCATCCAGGAGAAAGGGTAGGAGGCCAATCCCAGGTAAAACTCTATGATGGGAGAAGGTCACTGTTAGCCCTCCACATGCATAACCCTTTTCAGTTTTCAAGGGATCTCATGGGACCTTCATAACAACCAGGAAAGTCAGTAGAACAAGGATCTTTCTTTCTGCCCATTTTTCAGATACATTCCATTCAGAAAAGCCCAAAAAGGCAATGACTGCTCCGAGGTCACCCAGAGTGGCAGAATCAGGACCAGATCCCAGGCCTTCCAGCATCCTTTGCCTCCCCTCTGCCCTTTGTGGCAAAGCATAAGCCCTTCCACAGTGGCTTCCAGAGACAGGGATCAGCCTTAGATGCCTTGGCCTTCCAATAGCAGTGATGATGAGAATTCTCTGGGCCTCTAGAAATGGAGTGAGAGAACCCACTTCTGAGTTCCAATGGCATTTACTTTTGCCCACACATGGTGCTTAGCATACCCTCCCTTGCACTGTAATTTAGGGATGTTGTCTCATTTGCAGAGCCCACCGGGGAGCTCCTGGGGGTGACAGACACTTTACATTCTTCTTCTGTGTTCTTCTTGGGCAACAGGTATTCAGAAAATGTTGACTGGCTTGGAGGGTAGATGGAGGAATGGATGAATGGATAGATGAGTGTATGGGTAGATGGGGGCTTACATGAATTACTGAATGGGGGTACTGATAAATAGTGAATGAATGAATATATGTACAGGAGGGTGGACTCGTGGGCAGATGAATAAGGGATACAGAGTAGATGGAAGCAAATGGGTGAACAGGTAGATGGATGGAATTGAATATCTGGGTAAATATATGGTCAGATGGGAAGTAAGTGGGTGAGGAGATGGGTACACGAGTGTATTGAAGAAGTAGCTGAGTTGGTGGAAGGATATGGATAGATGGGTGGCCAAATGGATGCATGCATCCTTGCATGCATGGGTAGATGAGGCGGGTGGATGGGTGGATGGGTGGGTGGGTGAGTGAATAGATGGATGGAAGCATAAATGGGTGGTTTGAAGGGGAGAGTGGTTAAGCAGGGGGAAGATGGACAGGTAGGTGGATATAAGCCTTCATGCATCTGTAGGAGAGTGTGTGATATATAGGTGAGTAAATGAATGAGGGAGTGAGTGGTGGATGTGTGCATGGGTGGGCTGGGGAGTGAGTGAATGGATGGGTGGGTGAGGGGAGCGATGTAGACTGAAGGACAGAATAAGTGGCTGTGGACAGTCCTGCCATATAAGTAGGCATCTAGTTCTCGCAGAAATCAGTAGCCCTGAAGATAGAAAACGGAAATAAAAATTCGCAAGAAAAAAATGAAAGCCTAGGGAATGCTGGGCCCAGAAGGGGAGTGGGCACAAGAGAGGGGACCAGAAGCCACTCCTGATTGCTCTGGTTACCTCAAAGACTTCTTCATCCAGAATACGGGCACCAAAGATTATCACTCCATGCGTGTCCAATACTGGACGAGCACTTCGGGGGAGAGGCCGAGTGACTCGCTTCTTGCAGTCAACAATGAGGGTGACAGACTGGCCCTTCACAGCCACAGCCACACGGTGCCACCTGGTCGTGGGGGGAGAGGTTCAAGTGAACTCTTGACTGACTGAAGCAGGGGAGTCAATGCGATTGGAGAGCGGTGATGGGAGCTGAAGCCAACGGTGATAGGAACAGTAATCACAATGGCTACCATTTATTGAGTGGTTACAGTGCGCCAGGCACCGTGCCATCAATTTCTCATTTGATTGTGCCGATTCTACTTAATGTCCATTTTATAGATATAGAAACTGACACTCAAAAAATTTAAGTAACTTGCCCAAGGTACAGGCTGGTTCAACATGCAGAGAAGGGTGCACACTCTAAAGCCCAAACTCTGGGCTAGAGGTGACTGAAATTTGGGCAGTGGGCAGGTGTGCTGTGGCCAAAAGGGTCTGAAAGGTTTCACACTTTAGAGTGTAGGGGTTCGGAGGCACTTCCTCCTGAAAGTGTGGGCCGGGCAGACCAGAGGAGCAAACAAACTTACTTGCCATCTGCTAGGCTGAGGCCTCGGAAGACTGGCTGAGACGGAGGTTGAGGCCGTCCAGTCTGGTCCTCATACAGGAAGCGGATAGGTCGGCCCAGCTCCAGGCTCAGCTGTCGGACACCTTGGGCACTGTAGAGAGTCAGGAGGGGAGCCTGGAGACCAGGGCGGGTCCGGACAACAGTCAGCAGAGAGAAATCTTTGGGAAATCCTCCTAGGGAGTATCCAAGAGAGATGCACACAGAGTGAGAGGCAAAGAGAGCCACAATCCCTTTCCTCCTGGTGTCTGATCCTAGGCCCCACCCTATTACCTCCCGTAGGTCTCCCTACCCCACCGCGTCTCCCATACCTGGGAAAAGCTGGCGAGTGGGTGCACTGAGCTGCGCAGGTCGTGCCACTCGGTAGGCCACATCAGCTGGACAGATGCCTCTCGTTCTCCGGACACCATCAGGGAGGGAGGGGAACCTCAGGGCCCGGAGCACATCCACAGGGGGTGCACCTGGGAGAGTCCATGATGATCAGGAGAAGGAACAGGGGCATCCAGATCAGGATGATTTGGCCTCAGGAGGGCATAAATAGGGGATATTTGGGATCCAGAACTCAGCTTTCCAGGGCTCAAACTCCCTGCAAGGCAAAGGTCACCTCACCCTCACTTGCTTCTGAACAGTGCCCGAATGGATGGGAAATTCAAAGGTACCTGGATGCAGGGCAGCCTCAGCTGGCATTCAACCCCATGACCTCCTGCCCTTCTCTCCTAGCATCTGCCTCTCACACTCTCCCGTTGTCTTTTAGCCTACGAATCTGTTTCTCCCTATGCTCTCTGAATCTCTCTCTCAACTCTCCGTCTCCTGTCTCTCTCACTGTCTCTCTTACTCTCTCTGTCTCTTTATGTTGGTTTTTCCATGTCTGTCTCTTCTGTCTTTCTCCATTTCCCTCACTTTCTATCTACCTTTCTCTCTCCCTGGCTCTCACTCCCTTTCCATATCTCTCACTCTCTGGGTCTCTGGCATCTGTCCCGTCTCCAGGACAAACAACATCTGGGCAATCGATCATCCTGGGCACAGGAGGTGCAGGGGGGCCACGAGGAGGAGAGCAGAGAGGCAGCTCTATGGGGGGGGGCTTGAGCAGCTACATAGCCCAGGTTTGGGGGGGGGGGCGGGATGGGAACAATCCTGACCATGCTGAGGAAAAAGATATAAGAAAGCTCTCCCAGGAGCGTGTGCCTCCTGGTTTAGGAGATGAGCTGGGGAGGGATGGAGGAATGGGGGGGGCTGAAGCTGCCACGCAGAGCCGGAACAGGTCCAGGGCCCCGAGCCACACATCTGTGGATCCCATCAGAGTGTTTGCCCAGAACCCAGGCAAGCTCCCCACACCTGGAACCTCAATCCTGTCTCGACACCCCCACCAACCCCACCACCTGGGACCCAGAGATGCAAGACACAGCCCACCAGCCCTGTCTACCTAGAATTCGGCTTCCTAGGGCTCACACTCCCTGGAAAACAAAATATCACCTCGCCCTCACTTCCTCCCCTGTATACATACTCTTCCCACCATCAGCTCCAGATTGGAAAAATCCCAAAGAGGGTTCCAGCAAAACTTTCATAGAAGCGTGGGGCAGGGCAGAGGCCAGAGCAATCAGGAGAGCAGAGCTGGGTGGGGTGGGTGAGGTGGGGCAGGCAGGCAGAGAAAAGGCCCTTTGAGTCCAGGAGCTGGGAAACCACGGCCTCCCCCCCAGCCCCCACCTAAGCCTGGCCCCCGCGCATGTGGCAGCTCCGCAAACACCAACACACAAGGGCTGCTTTGAGAGACGAAGGGTGAGTGAGACAGAGACAGAGACTCACAGAGACCCCAGGCCAAGGAGACCTCAGAGGTCCCTACCCTCCACCAAACCCCAGAGGAGTACAATTCGATCATATAGGCGACCTACCCACAGGTCCACCCACCATCTTCCCACACCAGGCCACATACTTGCCCCACTGTCTCCGGCCTCATCTGCCCCTCAGGCTCCCCATTGGTAGCCCCATCACCCTCCACCACTCTGCCTCTGGCCCCTCAAATGCCTTATTCTTTAATCTTCAGAATTCCACAGTAACCCATTTCCCTAAAGTCCCATCTCTACCCACTCAGTCCCTGAAATAAGAAACAGTCATCTTAGCCATCCCCCTGCCTCCATGCCACAGCAGCCCTCTTCCCCCTAAGAAAGACTCCTAGAGTCTACTCCTAGAGTCTACAGGCACTGTAGGCCTCAATTTCCTGGCCCTGGGCCTCACTGTCCTCACATCTTGGAAGTTCTTCCTTCTGTAATCTAATCTAAATCCTTTATGCTGCCATTCTGACCCTTTTCTCTTTAAAGCAGAGAAGAATTGAATAGTCCAGTTAAATACAAATAAGCCCTTAGTGTCTCCAGAAATAGGGAGCTTTTTTCAGCCTGCTGAGAGCTTGGTGCTCACCGCCCCCTCCTCCCTGACATCAAATCCCCTTCCCTAGAAGCCAGCAATTCTGGATCCTGGGAAAAAGAAGGAAAAGATTGGGGTTGTGGACACCAGGGTCCCAGGGGAGCCTGGCTGGCCAGAGGGGGGAGGGGCTAGGCAGGAATGCAAAGAGTTGGCTCTGGCCTCAGACACCTGATCCTGGCCTGTCCAGTAGGCCGTCCTGTTGGCAGCCAGCCCCAGTGCTCCCCAGAGCCAGCCGCGTGGCAGCATCGAGGGCACAGGGAGGGGGAGGGGGATGCTGTCCGGGAGGCCAACGGGACAGGTAGTCAAGGCATCCTTTCTTTCTGGGCTTACTAGGCTCTGCTATGAATCACAGGTGCTCACCCCTTATCCCAGAGATATTGACAGAAAGGCCAGAAAACTCACAGACCTTACCATGAACATTGGCATCTACCACCCACAAACCTGCAATGGCTGAACGAGGCTGGCCCTGGCCATCCTCAGCCCTTCCCAAGGACCCAAGACAAGCATCCATCCCCACTCAGGGCTCTCTAAAGTAGTCCTCCACCTTTCAGCCCTACCTGCCCTCCCCCAGTCACTTCAAGGACGAAGAGATCCCTACCCTGACTCCAAGGAACCCAGGTGTCTTGTCCTCCAGCCTGGACCCTTGAAGCCCAAAGTCTCCTTTTCAGACTCAGAGGCTCCTGCCCTAGGCATCAGCTGTCCCCTTCCCAGAGGCACTCGGGGCTCCAGCCTGACTCCGAGGACCCAGGCATCAGGACTCCTCTTACCTGCCCAGCCTGGGGCCGCGCTCAGCCCCAGCACCAGAGGTAGGAGGAGGAGGAGGAGGTGATGGCAGCGGCTGCACCGCTCCATGGCTGAGCGACCGGAACGCCGGGTCCCAGGGACCCAGATCGGCCTGAGGCGCTGGATGCCCGGAGGCTGACAGAAGACAGGGAGAAGACTATGAGCCTCGGACGCCGGGGTCCCAGGGAGGTCAGAGGCTGTGGGCAGCGACAGCTGTCAGCGGCCCAGCTCCATGCAGCAAGGCGCCGTCGGGGCTCCCAGCACTGCTCCCTCCTCGGTGGCTGCCGCTTCTCTGTGTCCCCGGCCACCCCGGCGCCCAGAGCCCCCACCTCGCCCCCGCCCCCGGCCGGCCCCCGCCTTCAGCCGCCCGCCCACAGGCACCGAGGGGAAACCCCACCCTCAATCTCCACCTGGGGAGGAAGGCGGGAACCCTCTCTCTCTCGCTCGCTCTCTCCTGCTCCTTGCAGGTCGAATGGATCGTACCCTAAGATTCTCTTTTTAGGAACCCCAATATCTTCCCTAGTCCCTTCCTTTTCCAGGACCCAAACGTCCAGTCACACACACCCGCTCCCGTTCAATCCCTCTTGGGGGCCCAGAGCCCCCTTTCAGCAGAGGACTGGGCGGGATTTAGGGCACAGTGGGAGGGGAGAGGCGGGCCTGGGGGTCGTAGTCCCCACCCCCCCCAAAATCAGGTCTCCATAATTACTTCCCTCGCCCCGCCCCGTGTAATTACAGAGCCGGGCCGGGGCGGGGTTATTTATAGACCAGGCTATAGATAGCGACGAAATGGGGCGGGGGATGGGCGGGGAGGTGTTCTTCCGGGAGCCTGAGACTGGGACCACCGACAAACACAGGCTAGTCAGGTCCTAGGAGAGGCACGTGGGGGACGAGGTAAGGGAGACCCAGGGCCCAGGTGGAGGGGAGCAGTGGTAAGATAAGGGAGCAGTCGACTCTGGTTGGAAGGGTCCAGGGAAATGGGGTCACTCAGGGACGTGGGCCGCCTTCGGGAGGGCAACGCCTGAGGAGGCCGCGGAGCTCGGTGCCCAGTGCGCCCCCACGAGCGGGCACGGCGCCGGGTCTGCCCGGAGCCCGCGGTGCGGCCGGAGGGAAGGCCGGAGCGAGCCGAGGCGCCGCCGCCCGCTGGCGCGGGGAGGGCACGGGCGAACAAGGCGCCTTTGAGAACCCGCCGCCCCCCTTCCTCCACCGGCCGGCCCCGCCCCCAGCCTGGCACACCCTCTCCCCCCTCCCCGACAAAGCTCGCCTTGTGTCCCCCACCCTGCGCCCGCCTCTCGGGCCCCAGGGAACCTCGGCGGCGGCGTCCAGGGATCGCGTCCGGAGCTCCCAACCGGATACCCCCCCAAGCCCGACACGGTGCTGCCCATCCTTATACAGTCACCTCAGTCCAGAAAACAGCGATTTTAATTTGAAAGCGATTTTATGTATGAGTGAGAGGGGGAAGGAACCCCAAAGAGAAGAGACGCAGGGCAAAAATCATGCAGCCCCAGCACCCCACCTCTGCAGGCTGGCCACCCCCCCGCGCAGTTCTCAGGCCAGGATCCCGTGTCCCCAGCCTATGCTATGTGCCCATGGCTTGAGGAGAGCGGTAAAGGGAAGGCCTCCGGGGCCACACTCAAGAAACCGTCCCCTGTGGGGGCCCTGTCCTCACAGCCCAGGCCCCTTCTCCAAGTCAGACAGGAAGAGATGGGGAGGGGGGAAAGCTGGGAAGGCTAGTGCTTGGAGAGCCCTAGGGACAGGCCATTTCAGGGCCCTGCCTTTCCCAAACACCCACCTCCACCACTGGCATTTCTTAGTCAACCTGGGAAAGTACAGTACTTCTTTGAGTCTAACTGCAAGTCTCTATCCTCAGAGGAAATTAAAAATAGCAGATCGGTTCCTACATCTCCACCAGCCCCTTCACCACCACCACCACCACCTTTTTTATATTTCAGTCTGACTGAAGGAGGTGAAGTGTAAAAAGACACTCTGGACAGGAGACAGTCACAGGGCCCCCCGCTTCCCAGAAAGGCCCCCATCTGCCAGGCTGGCAAAAAGCAAGGCCTGTCAGGGCCCTACACTTATGTCCATCAGTTTGAGGGGCCTGCCCCCCAATATCCATCTCTTGGGGAGTTCCCCATTTCCATTCTTCAGATGGGAAGAAAAATGAGGCAATATGAGAAGGAAGCAAGGTCCCAGGGGCAGGGCCAGTGCTTTCTGCTGGGGGAAGGACAGGGGGTGAGAAACCACCCCAAATCATGGGAGACCCCGACAAATTCAGAGACTCAAGGCCACTGAAGGGAGACAACCAGTTCTCACAGGGATCTGGGGTCCCTTCCAACTTGGGATATCAAGCAGATCCCTTGGAGGGCTTATGTTCTTGGTTCTGCCCTGTACTTCTCACCCCATCAAGCTTCTGGGAACATGGCCCCCCCCACCCTGCCCCAGGGCTTGGAGTCCCTCTTGGATGTGTCCTCCTCCAATGTGAGAAGCATCACGTCTGGGTCTGAGCTCAGGCCAGTTGATGGGGAGCCTCAAGCATCTCCATAAGAAAAGTGTCGATGGGGGTGTCACCAATGAGCTTGAAGAAAAACAGATGCTCTAGACACTTAAGGCCAATGGACCGGAGGGCAGGAAGACGTAGCAGCAGCTTGGCAAACCTGGGGTGGAGGTGGGAGAAGGGGAGTGAGAGTTGGAAGCACACGGGCTCTGAACACATCCTCCTGGCACTCCCCGCCCCCGAGGGAGCCTCAGTCCCCCCAGCCCCATCTCACCGTCCCTGCTGCTCAGGGTACTTCTGTTTGCAGTAGGTCTCCAGTGATGCATACACTTTCTCCCGCAGGACCTCCACCTCACTAGGGTTGGAGAGGCCCTTGGCATCTAGGATGGCACGGAAGAGAGGAGGAAGAAAAATGAACACAAATCAAATCAGTACAGTTGTGTAGATGTGAGCCACAGGATGCCCCTTTTGGTCCGCACTTGCTTGCCCTTTACCAGAGCCCTGGCAAGGGAAGCAGGGCCTACTGGGTTTATGGGATGGATCCGTGGATGTGGGTTTTTCCTTGGCCAGTTGGGAGATTTCCAGGTTGAGGGTCTTACTGAGGGGGATAGCTGGGTAACTTAGGAGTCTCGGAGAAGAGGAGGCTCCAAGGTTGCCTTGGCCTTGAGAAACAAAGGTAATCCTCCTCTTACCTGGATTAAACAGAATGATTGCCCTCAGGCAGCCAAGCTCTGTCTTGTCCATCCTCATGTCACGCATTTTGGACACTAGCTCTGTCAGCACCCTGGAGAGGGACCTGCAGGTCACTCAAAGGTCACAGCTCAGCCAGCCTTGGACACGGACCAGCCTATAGCCCCACCCCCTTTATCTACATGCCAGCCTAGCCGAGGGCCACTGACCGATCAAAGATGGCTCCTACTCCTGCTGAATGGGCTGAGTTACGGTGCACATGAAGACCTGTGGCAAGGAGGATGCCATCTCGAACATCAATGGATCGGTGGGAGAAGGAAGCAATGAGGAGTTCGTTCCAGCCTGGGTGGGGCAGCAAGGGTCAGGAGCCAGAAATCAGGCCAAGGGATTCAAAGCACATCGGTGGAAGAGAAGGAGAAAAGGGATGGCAAGGTCAGCAAGTTTGGCTCCCTTAGTACGCAAGGTAAGGCCACTGGGGTCACTAAAGGTCGGGAAGTCAAAGAGGGGTCAAATGTCAAGAGGTCAAAGGGATCCAAAGGTCACTGACCTGCCCGCAGCAATATGACCTGATCATCCAGAGGCAAGGAGGAAAAGTGTGGGATCCTCTTCGCCCACTCAACAAGCGTGAATAGCTGTTTGTCAGCTGCCTGACAGATGTTTGTCACGGGGTCATTTGGCTGCAGGGGACAGGGGTAAGAGTTATGGAAGATTTTGAGATATGCTGGGAGCCCCCTAGTAAGAGGCTTTTGACACCCCCTCCTTACATACAGTCTTCCTGTGAGCCCCATCCAAACCAATCCCTGTAAGTCAGGCTTCTCTTCTGGTATTTGTGTAAGCAATTATTTATTTGGGAAGTGCCTGTGGTTCTGCCAGTGGGTTTTTTGGGGAGTAGAGACAGAAGGAACTATCCACCTCAGATATTTGAATGACCTTGTTTGGCAGCACTTCTAGTCCCAAGCAGTGTTAGGAAGGTTATGAGGGGAGAGGATGGGAAGGGATATAACAGGGATATAGAACAGACCTAGACTGCCTCCCTCTACCCCCATCACGAAGGAGAGTGAATTGACCCCAACACTCACGCTGCTGCCGCTACCCCCGGTTCCCCCAGGACCCTCAACGCCCTGGTCACTCTTCTGCTCCACAGCAAGCTCTGCCTCCAGGATCCTGTCCACAGGCATCTCCTCAGGGGCTCCCCCAGTCCCCTCCCCATCCCCATCCTTGTCCTTTCCCCGCTGACGCTCCTCCTGTACCGCTGCAGGGGGAAGAGGGAGAGAAAAAATGGAAAGTCAGCAGCCAGCCATTAAGGGTTTCCACAAATATCCTTAGGGCCTCATCAGGATCTCCTGGCCCTTGGGAAATATTTATGGAAATTGGGGAAGTCACTAGAAAGGGTGGACTGGGGGCAGCTGTGAAGCAAGAGTTATAAAAGGGCAGATAAGTCAGTCAGGAAGGGTGAGGAAGGTAAAATAATCAGGGAGGAATTTAAATGGGGAGCCTACTACATGGTTAAAAAATATGCCAAGATTCAACCTGAAAAAGCTGATTGAAAAATTTTAATAAAAAACATGCAAAGAAACATGCTAAGCACGTTTTAACATTCACTCTATTATCATAATTATGCTGGAAGCATTTATTCTGATTTTTAAAGATGAAGAACTTGGGATTCAAAAAGGTTAAACAGCTCGCTTAAATTCATAGAGTAACAGCAGGTCATACAATTGAATCTAAGTGTGTCTGAATGCAAATCTGTGCTCTCCTGACTCCGCAAACAGGCAGTGAAAGGAGCACTGGCCTAGGTCTTCACAGATATGAGTTCTGGTTCCAGACCTGCCTGCCACTCCTTTGTTGCATGACCTTGGGAAAGCGAGGCCTCAGGCTCATCTTCTCTAAAGTGGGGTTTTGACCAAGATACGTTCTCAAGTGTCTGTCTCAGACTTCTAAGAATTGGACTTAAGAAGATAAGATGGAGACACAGAAGAAGGAAGGGAATCTCTGAGGTCTTCAGTAAAGTCTGTAGCTTAAGAGTGTCGAGTCCCAGGAGTTAGAGGAAAGATCACAGATAACAGGAGACAGAGACCAGAGAGGGTCCATGGAATCAAAGAGAGGAGGAACTACTCGGGTTAGAAAAGGGCAGACAGAAAGCCCATCATGGGTAAGGGAAAAGTTATCTTAAGACCAGTCTAGGGAGGGGTCATAGGTGTAGGCCACAGAGGCCTAACCATTAAGAAGGAAACTCAAGGGCCAGAGCAGGGTACCAGGGAGAAAAGCTTCGAAAGGAGAGAGAAATCAAATATCGCCCTCTAGAGGAGAGAGAACAGTCTAGCCTTCCAGAGAGGTAGAGTCTTGAACGGGGTAGGGGAGAAGGGGCATGTGGTCTAAGAAGCCTGGACAGGGCAGGTCCTTACCCTCCCTCTTCATGCCAGTGGCCAGGCACTTCTGATAGCGGCAGTACTGACAGCGGTTCCGCTGGCGCTTGTCTACTGTGCAGTCTTTGTTGTCCCGGCAAGAGTACGTAAGGTCCTTGCGGATGGTGCGTTTGAAGAAGCCCTTGCAACCCTCACAGCTGTAAACCCCATAGTGTTTGCCTACAGGGAAAGGGGAAGAGCAATAAGATTGCGTGGAGATACCTTCACCATTTAGTCTCTTCCTAATCTCTCCCTAGCAAAACTTAAAGTCCTCTCTACATTTGTCATGTACAGAGATAGGGTACCAGAGGTGAGTGATGATCCAGTCCCAGTCTCCTCACTGTTCAGAAACCCTACATTTGCGCTCCCTTTTCCCTCTGACCTTCCCCCCAATCACGTCCCACATCTCATCTTCAGCTTCTTTACTCTTATCAGGCCTCCCCCAGGTCACTTGCTCTGACCAAACCCCATAAGCCCTGGGAATCCCACAGGTGATGACACATGGCCCAGACTCTCCCTCTCTGTTCATCCTCTGAGCCCGTACCTGAGCTTCTGTCCCCGCAGATTGCACATAGCCGTTTGCCAGCCCCCGGACCACCTGGAGGGGGTGGACAGTGCAGGCCCCGGACCCCTAAGACTGGTGGCTTCACATCTTCAGGGGGGCCAGACCCACCCCCAGGGAGCGACACTGTTGAGTTAATCTGGGATGAGGGAAATAGGGAAGTCACAGGAAGACTCATTGGGAAGGAGAATCTCGTAGAAGTGATGGAAATCATTCTCTACTACTAAGCAAGGTCCTGCAATGCACATTCCAGCGGGTGTCATTTAACACTGCAGTCTACATGAGGGGCCATCCCTGGAGCACAATCCCAAAGAGAATAAACAGACCCCCCTGAAATTGTGCTGTTGCACAGTGACCCTGAAGGGCAGGTGTCTTGGGAAAGCAGAGGGACCAAATGGGCAGAAAATCACTGCTGGATGAAAAGGACATCAAGAATATCAGAATTAGCTGGGCATGGTGGTAGGCACCTGGAATCCCAGCTACTCAGGAGGGTGAGGCAGGAGAATCACTTGAACCCAGGAGGCAGAGGTTGCAGTGAGCCAAAATTGAGCCACTGCACTCCAGCCTGGGCAACAGAGCAGGACTCCATCTCAGAA
>NW_016107339.1:13007450-13037431 GCF_001604975.1 Cebus imitator | reverse complement strand
ATTAAGATTTCTTTTAGTGGAGGAAGCATGCATTGAAAGTTCAGTCACCTCAGGAAAGGCAAGGGGTCTCAACAAAGACCACAGGCCTGCCAAGATTAGAGGATCAGAAGGTCAATGAGCCATGGGGAAGTTCACACAAGGATCTGAGGTTACAAAGAAAACAAGGAAATGAAAGTGGCCAGGCAGTAAGTCGGTCACAACCTCTCACCTGGGGGCTGCTGACAGGCCCGGAGAATCCTGGGGGAGCTGGAGGGGGCAGACCAGGGGACCCCATGGAAGAACTGATGACTGGAAAGGGAGAGCCCAGTGGGGGTGGTGGCATCGGGGGTGGGGGTGGGGCCCCAGAGCCTCCAAGGGATGGGGCTGTTGAAGGGGGTAGGGGTGGCCCAGGAGGAGAAGGGGGAGGGACTCCCTGGGGAAGCGGATTTGGGGAGGAGCTGTCTGGGCTTCGGGAGTCTGAGAGAGGGGTACGTACAGGCACACAGACACACAGAGACAGGAGAGACAAAAAAAGAAAATGAGTCTTCAAACATCCAAGTAGAGACTTTAATTCTCTAATACCCCACCGTGCCTGGACCCAGCCCACTCCATCCATCCCTAAGTCCAGAGACATCCTGCTGTCAAAAAAACAGTATAACGCCAGCTGGTCCGATGGTAGTGGGTTATCAGAACTTATTAACACTAGCGTCACTAAAATTAGTATACAACCCCCCACTGCTATATTTGACTGGCTAAAAAAACAAAAAAACAGCGTACTCCTCATTGTGGTGAGAGGAGGGAGTCGACAGGGAGAGGAGGATAGCTCAGTTGAGAAAAATTTTCCAAGCAATCTATTTGAATGAATACCAGGTCATCCCCAAGCCACACCTGTCTCGTGGGTGGGGCAGCACGTGGGGTAGACCATCCAGCCCCTCTATTCCCAGCGTAAAGCTGGGTAGCCGGGGCGTACAGGGGAAAGAGGTGGGAGAGACCCTTCCTATGACGCAGAATCTGCCTTCAAACGTCCAAAGTCCTAAAGCTTAAGAGGAATCGTGCCCTTCCCACGCCCGCGACCTCCAGTACCCAAGGCCTCAAGCGGTCAAGGCTAGGAGAGCGGAAGCTCCCCTTCCCCGCCCCGCCCTGGAGGGGAGGAGGGCGCTAAGGCCCTCGGGAGGGAAGGGACGCATGTTTACAAACAAGGGGGCGGGAGCGCCAGGAAAAGAGCACTGGGGGGGCTGTGGGGGAAGGGTTGCAGATAACGCGGTCACTGGCTCGCCTGCCCTTTCGCTGGGACACTCACCCCGCCCGCTGTCGCCCATCCCGTCCCGTCCGGCCTCCCCCGGCTCCGGTTCCGGGGTTTGTTGTTCTCCGCCTGCCACCGCCGCCGCCGCCGCCGCTGCGGGATCCAGCCAGGGCCGTCGCCGCCGCCACCGGGACGCGACCCCACAATGCATTTCTTTTCGCACCCCCACCGGCCCACACTGCCCTGCGGCATGCCGCTGAGGGAGGAAGGGCGGGCGAGCGGCCCAAGACATGATCCCTGGCTGAAAGTAGGGATATCGAAGAGGTGCCAGGGATTCCCAAGAGTTGATCGGAGGATTAGCTGAGCACGAGGAAGCCCCTGAGAAAAAGACTCTGGCCTGGATTGGGTCGAATTAAGCTCGTCGTTCTGCTCTGTACCAAAATGACAGCGCCAATGTGGCAGCCATCTTTGTACAGACGGGAAGTCTCGGCGCGAATTCCCGCCCCCTCGTCTAGTTGGAAACCGAGGAGGCGGTCTCCTCCGGCCTGTTAGCCCGCCTCGCCCACCCTCCCCTCAAATAACCTCCCCGTTCGCGCATGCGCGTTAGGGCAGGGTGGCTTCGTCGCTACTGGAGTGCCGCCATATTGGTAAAGGCATTAGGGCGAAGGTGGAACGGAACTTCCTGTTCTCGCGGGAGCTAAAGGCGGGACTGCCACGTCCAAGCAAACCGGGAAAGGAGAGGATCCCGGAGCCGGTGAGAATTCTCTGTTTTTCATTCTATCCTTTCCAGGCCATTCCCTCACCTAATGAGCCATAGAGACGAGGGCCCAGAGAGTCCGTAAAGTAGCTGGTCAAAGACTAGTGTCCCAGAGCCCTACATCCGGGAGGGGGTTCGGCATAAAGAGAACTAGTCTTGGGAACTATGTAGGTGGGAACTTAAGGGAATGGAAGAGCGGCCCATAGAGGTGGACAGAGGGTGCGATTGGAGTAAAGCGGACCCTGTCTAGGTATAGAGTTGAGAGTCAAGTGGAGTCACTGTCTCTGTCCCTCTGGTCAGCATGATGGCCAAAGGTCTGGGGGTCCCCCACTGGGTGGCCGTGGGACTGCTGACCTGGGCAGCCTTGGGGCTTCCGGTGGCTGGACACGGGGGTTATGATGACCTGCACGACGATCTGCAAGAGGACTTCCATGGCCACAGCCACAGGCACTCACATGAAGATTTCCACCATGGACACAGCCATGCCCACGGCCATGGCCACACTCACGAGAGCATCTGGCATGGACATACCCACGGTAACGACCATGGACATTCACATGAGGATTTACACCATGGCCATAGCCATGGCCACTCCCATGAGAGCCTCTACCACAGAGGACATGGACATGACCATGAGCATAGCCATGGAGGCTATGGGGAGCCTGGGGCTCCAGGCATCAAGCGGGACCTGGATGCTGTCACTCTCTGGGCTTATGTGAGTCTCCAGGGGATGGGAGAGAGAGGGGCTGGTTCTGGATTGCTGGGAAACTCCACAGTACTTGACCCTGATTCTCTCTCACCAGGCACTGGGGGCCACAGTGCTGATCTCAGCAGCTCCATTTTTTGTCCTCTTTCTTATCCCTGTGGAGTCAAACTCTCCCCGGCATCGGTCTCTACTTCAGATCTTGCTCAGTTTTGCTTCCGGTGGGCTCCTGGGAGACGCCTTCCTGCACCTCATTCCTCATGCTCTTGGTAAGTAACCTCTGACTTCTACCTCAAATCTAACCTATTTTGTTCTTTGGGGGAAAAGGGTTACTTCTCCTTTCTGATTCCTGACCTTCCAATATTCCCCCAGAATACACACCCTTTGGGTCAGATATTCCCTCATTTGGTTTCCCCCCCTTCTTCCAGAACCTCATTCTCACCACACTCTGGAGCAACCTGGACATGGACACTCCCACAGTGGTGAGGAAGAGACAGATGGGGACAGGAGTTGGGGTGCTGGGGAAGGTCCGTTTCTCCCTATTCCTGACCTCCTGCACTTAAGAAGTCTGGAATGCACATCTCCTTTAATGTCTCAATGCTTCTATTCCCAGGCCAGGGCCCCATTCTGTCTGTGGGACTGTGGGTTCTCAGTGGAATTGTTGCTTTTCTGGTCGTGGAGAAATTTGTGAGACATGTGAAAGGAGGACATGGACACAGTCATGGACATGAACATGCTCATAGTCACACACGTGGAAGTCATGGACATGGAAGACAGGGTGAGCCCAGGAACAACTTTCCAAAAGCTGACTTGCCTGCCTCAGAATCTCCTCATCTTATGGCCCTCAGGAGGGGGAGGACTTATTGGAAGATCTGTTCTCCACTCTCACCAACTCCTTTCTTCCCTCAGAGCGTTCTACCAAGGAGAAACAGAGCTCAGAGGAAGAAGAAAAGGAAACAGGGGGGGTCCAGAAGAGGCGAGGAGGGAGCACAGTACCCAAAGATGGGCCAGTGAGACCTCAGAAGCATGAAGAAGAAAAAAGAGGCTTGGGTAAGGGCCAGAGTTGGTGATAAATTTGGGCAAGGGACATCCTCACAAATCACATGGAATATGTGCTGTAGGTAATGGCAGGTGTCTGGGAAACACTAAGGGACTGGGTGTGAAGTGGTCTCTGAGGGGACATGTGAGGACAGCTGACCAAGACTGGAACAAGTGGTGATGGAGGCCTCTGATCATTTTCTCTTCTTGTCCTGTACAAGATCTGCGTGTGTCGGGATACCTGAATCTGGCTGCTGACTTGGCACACAACTTCACTGATGGTCTGGCCATTGGGGCCTCCTTTCGAGGGGGTCGGGGACTAGGGATCCTGACCACAATGACTGTCCTGCTACACGAAGTGCCCCATGAGGTTGGAGACTTTGCCATCTTGGTCCAGTCTGGCTGCAGCAAAAAGCAGGTTGGTGATGTCTGCCGAACACGGCTGCCTCAAACCCTTTGTTTCTGCTCACTCACCCTAAACCCAAAACAGCCTCTTATTAGTTCTAAACAATTCATGCTATCATTGACAAGTCTCCTAGAAATGAGCAGGAAGAAGTTCTGGTTTCTTTGTCCTTTAGCTCAGTATTTCTTAAACTATGGTCTATAAACAATCTGAATGGTTTAGTGAAGTCTTACACACACATACCTACTCAATCAGAAAGTCTGTGGAAAGGATCTCTGATCTCTAAGATTTTTTTCAGAAATTGTCTATTCCTCCCCCTTTTTACTTTGATGTTTAGTTTCCAAATCCATGTCCCTTATACCTATATCCCACCAGCCACTTCTAAACCCACTGATAATCTTTAGCTGTTGGTGAGTGTCTCTTTCTCTTTTCTGCCCATCAGGCGATGCGTCTGCAACTACTGACAGCAGTAGGGGCACTGGCAGGCACTGCCTGTGCTCTTCTCGCTGAAGGAGGAACAGTGGGCAGTGAAGTTGCAGGTGGTGCAGGTCCTGGCTGGGTCCTGCCGTTTACTGCAGGTGGCTTTATCTACGTGGCAACAGTGTCTGTGTTGCCAGAGCTGCTGAGGGAGGCATCACCATTGCAGTCATTTCTGGAGGTGCTGGGGCTGCTGGGGGGAGTTGTCATGATGGTGCTGATTGCCCACCTCGAGTGAGGGGTGGGATAAACTACCCCTGCCCCAAACCTCTACCCCTCACTCCAGGTCAGGGGTGTGTGGAGGTTGGGGGCCCTGGCCAGGGACATCCACCAAAGGAAGGAACTGTAGCCTGAGAAAATGGTTACTTTGGCATTAGGGCCTTCAAGGGCTGGCAGTCTTACAGAGGCGGTAGAGGTGAGAATGAGAGGCCAGAGGGAACATAGTGTTGGGCACCGCCTGACCATTTTGTTGCCTTTGGAGGTCTAAATGGGGCCATGAAGAAGGCTGGAAGGGAGAGGGGATGATGGCAGCCTACTTGGTGTCCCCTACTCCACCTGTTCTGAGAGAACCAAGTTGCTACACAGAAAGTTCTGCAAAGTCCACTTCCCTTTCTCCCACCAGTTGGTGGAGGCTTCAGGGAAGACCAGAGTCCTGGACAGAGAGGGTAACAGGAATAGTCGGGGAATAAACATAAACGTCAATCATGTGTCCTGATTTGGGAGTGATTTGGGGGATGGGGGGTGGGAGAGGGTTAGTTGGTAATCTCACGGCCTGAATTTTTGTTTCTATTTCTTTTATATCACTGTGTTTGAATAGAGGGGGAGGAGGGGTGGTGACCGGAAATAAAGTCCTCAGATCTTCCGCCCCACATGAAGTCTTTGTCTTTTTGGGGGGAATGGGGCCCCTTGTCCTCCCCACACCGTTGGCCCCCCGAACAGCAGTGTCTGGCCACGCCCCCGCGGTGGGAGGTCGGCCAGCGCTGGTGGCCGCAGATGGCCTAAGGCTGGCGGGGCTTCGATTGGCCCCGGCTTTGCGTGAGCCACGCCCCCTCTGCACTAGGATTGGCTTAGTGCTGGGGTTCCCACCCACCCGCAGTCGGCCATGGCGTCTCAGCTCCAGCACCGGCTCTGCTCTGCACTGGCTTTGGTCACAGGTTGAGGGGCTGCTCTCCCGGGCTGGTTTGGGGTGTTGGAGTGATGTCAGGGGCGTGTCCTTGGAGTCCGCGGCCGCTGTAACCTCTGGCCCCTTTTCCACATTTTACTAACTTTTTGCCCTGTGACCTCTGATCCCTGCCCTCTCCTCCCCCTGCCTGGTCCCGGCGTGTTCTGTCCTACCTCAGGTGCGGGGAGCGGCATCGGCCGGGCGGTCAGTGTGCGGCTGGCCGGAGAGGGGGCCACCGTAGCCGCCTGCGACCTGGACGGGGCAGCGGCACAGGAGACAGTGCGGCTGCTGGGCCAGCCAGGGAGCAAGGAGGGGCCGCCCCGAGGGAACCACGCTGCCTTCCAGGCTGACGTGTCTGAGGCCAGTGCCGCCAGACGCCTGCTGGAACAAGTGCAGGTGAACGCCAGGCCACCTTCTCCCTTTAAAGCTCTAATATTGCTTCCATTGCCCCGGCTCTTTGTGGGGTTTTTTTGATGCATAACCTCCCCCTCCCATAGGCCTGCTTTTCTCGCCCACCATCTGTCGTTGTGTCCTGTGCGGGCATCACCCGGGATGGGTTTCTGCTGCACATGTCTGAGGATGACTGGGACAAAGTCATAGCTGTCAATCTCAAGGTGGTGATCTCTGAACCTGCGACTTTTGGCCCCCTTAGTCTGGGGGGGCGAGTCGGAGGAGGGCTGTCATCCCAGCTGATCTTTTCTCCCTTGTTACCCTTTCCCACCAGGGCACCTTCCTAGTCACTCAGGCTGCAGGCCAAGCCCTAGTGTCCAGTGGTTGCCGTGGTTCCATCATCAACATCAGTAGCATCGTAGGAAAGGTCAGGTTGAGTTGGATGAGGTCAGCCAGCCAAGTGGCATAGAAAGGAGAACCCCTCCTTGAGACTGCTGGCTCATTCCACATCCCTGACTCACCACCTATAGGTGGGGAACATGGGACAGACAAACTATGCAGCATCCAAGGCTGGAGTGATTGGGCTGACCCAGACTGCAGCCCAAGAGCTTGGACGGTTGGTCAGATGCGTGAGGGCACTGGAGAGCACCTTGGGGGGTCTAAGGGAGGCACCAGCATTCAGTCCTCTCCAGAATCAGCAGCCACTCTCCTTCCCACAGACATGGGATCCGCTGTAACGCTGTCCTTCCAGGGTTCATTGCAACACCCATGACACAGAAAGTGCCACAGAAAGTGATGGACAAGGTAGGAGGCTGTGGGTGGAGGGCAGAATCATTCAGAGACTCAATCTGGGCTTCCCAGAAGAGAATACTGGGCACAATTCCTGGCAAACATTAAGTATTCAATAAATATATGAGGAATGAAGACAAAAAAGGGTCACAGACTTAGTCTTCAAAAAAATTTATAAAAGTGGCTTTCACCTGCGTATGAATATTTCCTTACAGATTACTGGAATGATCCCAATGGGACACTGGGGAGACCCTGAGGGTGAGCACCAAATGGAGAGGAGTCCCTGGGAAGGGGGCCTGAATGAAGAGACCCCAAGGTTTTGGGATTTGTTAGGGGACTGGTGGTTTGTGTCTGTGTTGGGGTTTGTGGGGAGAGGGGTCTTCGGTGAGAGATTTTGGCTATTTTGGGTCTATGGGAGTGAGCAGGATTCTGCCCTCTCCCCACCATTCTCATAGATGTGGCAGATGTGGTCGCATTCTTGGCATCTGAAGATAGTGGATACATCACAGGGGCCTCAGTGGAAGTCACTGGTATGAGGCCAACATGGGGAGGGAGAGGGCAGAGAATTGGAACCCAGACTATATGAGAAAGCAAGTAAGGGGAGTCTGGAGCCACTGGAAAGGGCAGAGGTTCCCAAGGGCAGGGATAGAAGTGGGCACCCCCCCAGCCCATTTGTCTCTCCACCCATGCATCTGTCCAAATGTTTCTGCCCCTCCCAGGAGGTCTTTTCATGTAACTGCCTCAAGGACCCTGGACTCTGCTCACCCCCCCACCACCACTCTGCCCGGCCTCCTGCTGATGAGGACTCTAAGTTCCCAGGCTACAAAAGGGGTGGCAGTGTATGGCTCAGGAATGCTGAATATGGGAAGCAGGGGTGCTTGTGACCCTAATAAATTTCAAATCCTCTTCCCTGCCACCTCCGGTTCTTCTTGTGTCCAAGCCCTCAGACCCTTCCCCACTTCCCCCTCCTTTCCCTTTCCCGAAGGATTGTTCCCTTTCACTGCTTGGTCTCCCAGGGCAACCCCCGCCGCCGGGTGTGAGAGGAAAGAGTGTGTGTCACTGTGTATGCGTGACACTCTGGGTCTTTTTGGAGGGAGGGGTTTCTTCGTCACCCCCTTCCACTGGTTCTGCAGCACCAGTTCCCTCCCCCCAGCTCCCTGGGTCCTATGGTCCCCAAGGGTAATTTGTTCATGGCCCCATCCTGGTGTCCAGTCTGGCCTTGGAAGGGGGTCTTGGAACAGGTGGCCCTCCCCCACCCCTCTCCTTTCTGTGAGTCCCCCCTCCCCTTTCTCTCCACCTTACAATAGCTGCAGCCGGCCTGGGGTCGGATGGGGGGGATTAGGGGAGGGGGCCAGGATTAGGGGAATGAACCAGCCGATGAAAGGGGCTGGAGAGAACAGGAGGGAGGGGGCTGGGAAGAGGAGGAGGAAGGGGAGGGGGTCTGCGCTAATCGACTCTGGCGCCCACATAAGGACTGGCCACGGACTGAAGGAGAAGACAGGGAAGTAGGGGGCAACTGGGGTGGGGGGCGAAGGCACCCACTGCTGGCTTGTCCCAGAGACAGGCCACCCCCTGGCAGCCGCAGACCAAGTCCGGGAGCCTCAGCACTGGCGGGGACAGGACGCCCATCACGGTCTCTTCCCCCAACCCCCGCCCCATATCCCTCTCATTCCCTGCCCTCATTGGGAATCGCACTGCCCCTTCCTCTTCTCTTTCCTCCGCATCCCCTTCGTTTACTCTAGAGTTCTGGAAGAGGCTTCTGCCCACTTCCCACTCCAGACATTCTGCCCCTGTGTACCCCACCCACACGCGCACACCCCCTCCCCAATGGGGGCCCCATCTTGTGTGTATCCCTGCTTCCGCGTGGTGTCTCCATTCCCCGGTTCCTCTGGTGCGCCTCTCTCCCTGCCCCGCCCCGGGCCGCGGCTCCTGATTGTCCAAACGCAATTCTCGAGTCTATGGCTCCGGCCGAGAGTTGAGTCTGGACGTCCCGAGCCGCTGCCCCCAAACCTCGAGGGGGAGAGCGGGTCGGAGGGTCTAGGGAGAACCAAAGCGGAGGGTGCAGCGAGTCCCCTGGGTGGTAAGGGGAATCCTGAGCACTTCGGGACCTAGTTGTGTTCTCAGGACTAGAGGACTAAAGGGGCGGAGGATCTTTTGCAGCCTTTTTCCCCGGGATCCTGGAATGAGGATTACGGAGAAGTGAGGGGGGTTGATCCCCAGAGCCGCCAGGGTACGCAGAGTGGGGGAGGTGGCCCTTTTCACGAGCCCTCGGTCCCCTCCAGGGGTCCCAAAGATTCCAGGCCCCGCCCCCCGGAGCGGAGGCCCCGGGTGGGGGCCTCTGGAAGGGAACCCAGGCTGAGATTGTTGACCGCGAGACGGTGCTGGGCCGGGGGCGGAGACCGTGGTCCCCACGTGGCGCACAACTCCCGGGACGCAGGATCCTTACGCCGGGTGAGCCCATCGCGTGGGCGGGGGAACTTCGGCGTCCACGTCCCGTCCCACCCGCGCCGCGAATGGCGGGTGACGTCTCCGCCGGCGGGGGGTGGGGGGCGGGTGGAGTGGCGGAGCAGGCGGAAGTGACGTAGGGCCCCAGCGCCCGGGCCATGGCGGCTGCGGTGGCGGGAGCTGCTGTCTGAGCAGCGGTTGCGGACCGAGCGAACTTGGCCCAGGAGCCCGGGCCTAGGGAGAGGCGCGGCGGCGGCGGGAGCGAGAACGCCTGGAGCCGGGTGAGGGGCAGCGCCGGCGTGGCGGCGGCGGGGGCGGGGGCGGAGAGGGGCGCTTCTGGAGGGGCGGGGTCTGCGCGAGGGGCGGCCCCCCTAACGCCCTCCTCCCATTCCCCCGACCCCAGCCTTCCTCTCCTCCTCCTCGACTGTGCGGCCCTAGCAGGGGTCTGTGCCCGGTCACCATGACGACGCCGGCGAATGCCCAGAATGCCAGCAAAACGTGGGAACTGAGTCTGTATGAGCTGCACCGGACCCCGCAGGTGACAGGCATTCTCCCTTTCAGGCTTACCGCCTCCCGCAAACCCCTCCATCCACAGACCCCATCACAGACAGCTTCTTTTCCATAATTCGCTCTATTCTGCTCTGTATGGCCCTACCTTTGAATCATCTTACTCTTTTCACAGCCACTTTCGCATTCATCTCATTTAATCCTCAAAACAGCCCTGCCAGAGAGGTGGAGCAAGTATTATTATCTTCATTTGAAAGATCACAAACAAAAATTACCTTCCCTCTTCCTCATTCAGTGTTATAAGTCAGTGCATATAAGACTCACTTTGGGAGTTTTATTAAACGTAGAGCGTCATGCCCCCCAGCATTCTGATTCAGTAGTGGATTGGGTACTCAGAATCTGAATTTTTCACAGGCATTCTATGGGGTTCTGATACAGGTAGCACCAGGACTTTAAAAATTTTTGTTGAATAGTCTTGCCCAACCACAGATCTGTGCCATCCTCACTCCTAGGCCACTTACCCACGTCAGATCCTCCTATTCCAAAGCTCCTACTGTTAGTTAATGGACACTAAAGTCTGTCTTTTCTCCATTCTCTCCAAGTCATCAGTCCTTCTCTTTCTCAGAGTTTTGTCTCCTGTAGAGACCAACATGGGTATCTAGATTCTGCCCTCTCACTGTATTTCTCAAAATTCTCATTTTATGGGCTGTTTCTAAAACCCCTTTCCCCTAACCCACACCACCTTTCTACTTACTGATACCTCCAGGAAGCCATAATGGATGGCACAGAGATTGCTGTTTCCCCTCGGTCACTGCATTCGGAACTCATGTGCCCTATCTGCCTGGACATGCTGAAGAATACGATGACCACCAAGGAGTGCCTCCACAGATTCTGCTCTGACTGCATTGTTACAGCCCTGCGGAGCGGGTAATAGGAAAGACATGTTTGAGATAAGATGAAGGGGTACAAAATTAGGGCCCTCTCATTGGTCTTGGTTCAGCCTAGGCTTCAGTTCCCTTGACTGACCAATCAGGGCTTCCCTTCTCCTACCCCAGGAACAAGGAGTGTCCTACCTGCCGAAAGAAGCTGGTATCCAAGCGATCCCTACGGCCAGACCCCAACTTCGATGCCCTGATCTCTAAGATCTATCCCAGCCGGGAGGAATACGAGGCCCATCAAGACCGAGTGCTTATCCGCCTGAGCCGCCTGCACAACCAGCAGGCATTGAGTTCCAGCATTGAGGAGGGGCTGCGCATGCAGGCCATGCACAGGTGTGAGGGTCAGGAGAGAAACAGGACTGCTGGGATTGGTCCGTGGGTCAGAGTCCTGATACTGTCTTTGTTGCCTACTAGCTTCTAAGCTTCAGCATCCTAAGAGCTACCCACAGACTGATCATTAGGACTGGAAATCATGGGTGTAAATTGCAGTTTCTTAGTAAACAACTGGCACTGCTATTCTTAAAGAAAAATATAGGACTGGGCACAGTGTTTCACATCCATAATCCCAGCACTGTGGGAGGATCGCTTGAGTCCTAGTAAGCAACTGGCACTGCTATTCTTAAGAAAAATATAGGGCTGGGCACAGTGGCTCACATCAGTAGTCCCAGCACTTTGGGAGGTGAGGGTGGGAGGATCGCTTGAGTCCAGGAGTTTGACACCAGATTGAGTAACATAGGGAAACCTCATCTCTACAAAAAGTTAAAAATTCAGCTGGGCGTGGTGGCACATGCCTGTAGTCCTAGCTACTTGGGAGGCTGAGGTAAGAGGATCGTTTGAGCCTAGGAAGTTGAGGCTGCAGTGAGCCATGATCATACCACTGCCCTCCAGCCTGGGTGACAGAACAAGGCCCTGTCTCAAAAAAAAAAAAAAACAAGGAAAATTATAGTTTACCCTTTGACTTTCTAGAAGTTAGAACAATAAACAATAGAGCGATTTTGAGAATCAGCTCTGGATTCATACTGCTAGAAGTTAAATCACCTTCTAGGCTAGTATCTCTCAGTCTTTCATGTGTATCCAAATTACTTGTAGGTCTTCTTAAGATGCAAATTCTGATTCAGTAGGTCTAGAGCTGGGCCTGAGAGTCTGCATTTCACAAGCTCCCAGGGGATGTCTGTGCTGCTACCACACTTTGAGAGGTGACAGCCTAAGATCACTAACCAGTTACTTAACCTCTCTAAGCTTCAGTTTCCTCAGCCATCAAATAGAGATAATTACCTGTATCACAGGATTCGTTGTATTAGGTGGGGGGATTGGTGCAGAGTGCTTAGCACATAGTGTTTAGTGCTAAGATCATCATTAGGATTTTCCCTATGTCTTAATTCTCTGAAGTTTAAAGTTTTAGCCCTTTATCCTGGATGTTTTTTAACCTTAACCATTTGCTTCTACAGGGCCCAGCGTGTGAGGCGGCCGATACCCGGGTCAGATCAGACCACAACGATGAGTGGGGGGGAAGGAGAGCCTGGGGAGGGTGAAGGAGATGGAGAAGATGTGAGCTCAGACTCCGCCCCTGACTCTGCCCCAGGCCCTGCTCCCAAGCGACCCCGTGGAGGGGGTGCAGGGGGGAGCAGTGTAGGGACAGGGGGAGGTGGCACTGGTGGAGTGGGTGGGGGCGCCGGTTCGGAAGACTCTGGTGACCGGGCAGGGACTCTAGGAGGGGGAACCCTGGGCCCCCCAAGCCCTCCTGGGGCCCCCAGCCCCCCAGAGCCAGGTGGAGAAATTGAGCTCGTGTTCCGGCCCCACCCGCTGCTCGTGGAGAAGGGAGAATACTGCCAGACGAGGTGAGGAGCCCTGTCTTTCCCCAACCACTGAGAAACCAAAGATCACATAGATTTCCATCAGAAGTGGGCTTTGCCCAAACCCAAAATACCACCCCAACCCAGAAGCCATTTTGGAAAGCCTCTACCTCCGGTCCCCATCTGAGGCATCCTGGCACTAAGCCTGTCCTCCCTCCCACTCCAGGTATGTCAAGACAACTGGGAATGCTACAGTGGACCATCTCTCCAAGTACTTGGCCCTGCGCATTGCCCTCGAGCGGAGGCAGCAGCAGGAAGCAGGGGAGCCCGGAGGGCCTGGAGGGGGTGCCTCTGACACTGGAGGACCTGATGGGGGTGGTGGTGAGGGTGGGGGTGCCGGAGGAGGTGACGGTCCTGAGGAGCCTGCTTTGCCCAGCCTGGAGGGCGTCAGTGAAAAGCAGTACACCATCTACATTGCACCTGGAGGCGGGGCGTTTACGGTGAGAGCTTCTGAGGGCAGTGATAGAAGAGGGGAGAGGAGGGAGGGTGGTCTGGGCCACACAGAATCGTAAGCCTGGTCTGACTCATCAGCACTCTTCTCTACCTCCTTCATCTCTTTCTCTGTCCTTTCTCCTTTCCCATCATCCATGTCCTTCTTTCTTGCCCCATCCTTTTTATTATTCCTTTTTTCTTTCCTCCTCCCTTGGTCACCTTTTGCCTCTCATTCATTTCCTTTTCCATCTTCTGCAACTTTCTTCTCTCTTTTCCCCCTCTCTCCCTTTTACTCCCTCCTCAGACGTTGAATGGTTCGCTGACCCTGGAGCTGGTGAATGAGAAGTTCTGGAAGGTGTCCCGGCCACTGGAGCTGTGCTATGCTCCCACCAAGGATCCAAAGTGACCCTGCAAGGGGACAGCCAGAGGAAGGGGACCATGGGGTATCCCTGTGTCCTGGCCCATCACCCCAGCTTCTTTGTCCCCCAGTACCCCCAGCCTAGCCAGCCAGCAAGAGGACACAAATGAGGACATGTGGCTTTTATACAAAGTATCTATATGAGATTCTTCTATATTGTACAGAGTGGGGCAAAACACGCCCCCATCTGCTGCCTTTTCTATTGCCCGCAACATCCCATCTATATAAGGTGTTGGAGAAGGTGAAGAACCCTCCCCTTCACACCATCCTACCAACAACAAATGTGCTTTTTTTCCTCTTTGAAACCTGCAGTTCTGTGTGTCTGTTTATCAGGGGTGTACAAGAAAAAGGAAAATAGATTGGGGAGGGAGGTCTAGAAATCATGTAGAATCAGCCTTGGAAATGGGGAGAAAAATGTCAGGTTATTTGTGATATGTCGTCAGAAACTCCAGATTCGCAAATCTGTATGAAAATAGAAACCATCTATGAAGCTGAAAGAGAGGAGAAAGAACAGACTGGTGTGAAGTCAGACCCCAAACTTTCCCTGTAGAACCTGAGTCGCCCAGGCTGAAATCCAGGGTTTCAGCACCAAAGGGAAAAGCAGGAAAATGGCTCAAAAGAGAAAGGGATGTTTGGAAGTCACTGCCAGCAGCTGGTTTCCACAGCTGCAAAGAGGGAGGGAGGTGGGGAGGGCTGCGGAGCAGCTCGGTGTTCCCGGTCCGCCTCCCAAAAAAGGGCAGGCTGGGCTGCGGACTAGGAGCGTGAGTACACAGCCTTCGCCCGCCGCGCGGCGGGGCTGAGCGGAGGGAAGGCCGCCCGGGAACTGTAGTTCTGTGTTGGTCCAGGCGGCGGCCGAGAGCATAGGAGTCGGGGCATCCAGGAAAGCCGCGGCTGCCTTCCCGGCCTCGAGTTCCGCGAGCGGAGCTGGGCACTAAGCCTGAGGCTAGGGGGACTGGGGCGCACGCCTGCGCTCCGGGTCCAGGGCTGTGCCAGGATTTGGGAAGACGAATCGCTTCTCCAGAACCGACTGGGGGTCCTTCCACCGCCCCCAGCCTCTCTGCCTCTCACTTCCTGTTTCCTCTGCTCGTGGTACCCCCAGCCCCTCCGGCCCCAAATTCCTCCCCTTCGCTCCATTCTCGGTCTCGCTGGCAGAGGAGCCGGCCGTGCAGGTGAAGCCCGCTTGGCCCTCCCAGTTCCGCGGAGTGGACGGCCCGCCCGCGGATCCGATGGCTTCCTTCTCCACCCTTGCGATTTCTCCTTTGTTCGCCTCCTCCGCGGTGCCTCAATCCCGCAGACGAAGGTGGGGGATCCTCCAGCCCCGGCAAGTACTGTGGACCAATGGGGCTGACTGGCCCCTGGCCTGCAGAAGCAGAAAACACCCACTTCTACCCTCCTAGGAGCTCCTTTCTACACCCACTTCCCTGGAACCCGTGATCCTGACGCCCGTCCTCCCAGACCCCAGCAGCCAGGAGGTGTGGGTATACAGGGAAGTTGTAGTGGGAGGCAGGTGGGTAGTGTTTCTGGAGTTTCAGGGTAGAGAAGCAGGTGGGAGGAGTCGGGTGAGATACCGAGGTGGAAGCCGAAAGTATGGGGTTAACCTGACTTCTCTTCTGGCTCCAGGGGCTGCCGGGATCGTCTGTCCTCACCCTCCTTGTCCTCCCCAGCCCTAACCTACTGTCAGCCTCTTCTGTCTCTGCCGCCCGCCCCGCCTTCACTCTGGAACAGCCTGTCCCTTCCAGCGTCCCCAGTCCTCACCTTCGCCGCGCCCGCCCCACTTCTGTCTTTATCACATTTCCCCCTTTCGTGCTTCTCTCCCCGCCTCTGCTGCGAGTGCTCTCTCGCCCTTCTTCCCCCATGACTGAACCTCAGAGAAATGGCTGTTTTGTTGTTGTTGTTGTTTTGAGACGGAATTTTGCTCTTGTTGCCCAGGCTGGAGTGCAATGGTACCATCTCGGCTCACCACAACCTCCGCCTCCCGGATTCAAGCAATTCTCCTGCCTCAGCCTCCCGAGTACCTGGGATCACAGGCTTGTGCGACCACGCCCGGCTAATTTTTGTATTTTTAGTAGAGACAGGGTTTCTCCATGTTGGTCAGGCTGGTCTCTATCTCCCGACCTCAGGTGATCCGCCCACCTTGGCCTCCCAAAGTGTTGGGATTACAGGCGTGCGCCGGGCCAACAAGGCTGTTTATTTAGGTGACACCATGTGGAAGACACACAGGAACCCCCTTGCATCCGGGCTTCACTGGGGCATTTCCTTTCCAAGTCCTTCAGTCCCTCCTAGTCAAGCCTGCATTACTGGGTCAGGCAAGGTGAGAGATACAAAGTATACAAAAGAAAACGTTGCTATTTTGTTGAGGAAGGAGATACATGTGGAATAGTTGACAATGCAGAACAGGGTAGAGGAAGGAAGGCTGATACAGTCAGACATACCTGGGTTCAAACCTGCCCTGCCACTTACAAACTGAGCCACCTTGCACAAGGCACTGTGCAAGTCTTCCCTCTGTTTCCTCATCTGCAAAATGGGGGAGAATAGCAGGTTGCCCTGAGAATTTCGAGATAATACGAGTAAAGTTACATGCCTGACAGATCACTGGGTCTCCCAGTGCGGATCGCAGACTAGCAGCATCAGCATCACCTGGGAACTTGTTAGATATGCAAATTCTTTTTTTTTTTTCTTTTTTTTTTTTTTTTTTTTTTTTTTTGAGATGGAGTTTCACTCTTGTTACCCAGGCTGGAGTGCAATGGTGCAATCTCGGCTCACTGCAACCTCTGCCTCCTGGGTTCAGGCAATTCTCCTGCCTCAACCTCCTGAGTAGCTGGGATTACAGGCACGCGCCACCATGCCCAGCTAATGTTTTGTATTTTTAGTAGAGATGGGGTTTCGCCATGTTGACCAGGACGGTCTCGATCTCTTGACCTCGTGATCCACCCTCCTTGACCTCCCAAAGTGCTGGGATTACAGGCTTGAGCCACCATACCCGGCTAGATATGCAAATTATTGGGCCCCAACCCAGATCTGCTGTTTGAGAAACTCTGGAGGTAGGGCCAGCAATTGCATTTTCCCAAGCCACCCATGTGCTTCTGATGTTCACACAAGGCTGAGGACACAGCAGAAGATGCCCCACAAAATGTTACCACCTTGCCTTATAGTGTAAAGGATGGCAAAGGGCCCGTGTCGGGGGGGCTCTGTGACTCCCAAGTGGGAGGATCACTGTGGGCAAGTACAGAGGTCAGGAGCTGCCTCACAGAGGAGGTGGGACTGGGCTGAGGAAGGAAACAGAGAGGCTTTTCTGCAGTGGGTGAGAGAGATGGGGGAAGCTCCTTCTCCCTTACCCTACCTAGCACCCAACACATTTTACCTCTCTCAGGCTTCAGTCTCCAAAGCAGAGTAGACCGTGTATCTGAACACAGAAGCTGAGCTCTGGAGCCCAGAGCCTCAGGGGCCTGAGGGAAGGTGCCCCCAGGAGACCTCTGCCCAGGCAAGGCCTAACTCTAAGGGCCCTGTCCTTGCCTGGCAGCCCTCAATGCCCTGGTAAGCTGCTCACAGGAGGCTGTGCTTGGGGCTCCTCCACCCTCAGAGTCCACCTCAGTGAGGAGGGAGGTGCCACTGAAACCCCCAACCACTTCTTCATTTGGGTGTGGGGCTTAGCCTCTCCTCCCCCACCTCTGTCTCCCCTGCTTCCAACTGCCCATGCTGCTCTCATGCCTGTAACTCCAACACTTTGGGAGGCCGAGGTGTGTGGATCACTTGAGACCAGGAATTCAAGACCAGCCTGACCAACATGACAAAGCCGTGGCTGTACAAAAAACACAAAAATTAGCCGGGCTTGGTGGCTCATCTCTGTAATCCCAGATACTCGGGAGGTTAAGGCATGAGAATCACTTGAACCTGGGAGGTGGAATTTGCAGTGGCTGAGATCACCCCACTGCACTCTAGCCTGGGTGGCAGAGTGAACCTCTATCTCAAAACAAAATAAGGGAAAAAAAATGCCCGTAAGAGTTCCTTTATAAAAATAAAAATAGAAAACAATAGATAACTTAATCTCCAGAGATCTCCATGACAAACCCCCACCATCAAATCCTAGCCCCCCAGCTAATTCTACCGAAACCCACCGCTTCCTCCAGAGGCTGCTGGGTTCTTCCTGCCTCAGGTGCTAACGCTACACCCAGCACCCACATCTGATGAGCCATCTTCCTGTGCCCACTCCTTGCTTCACCAGGCCCTGTTGTTACAAGTTTACTGGTACTCTTCATGTTATAGGATAAGTGAGACCTTATTGTATTAACTTGCCCCAGGGTATATCCTCTGGAACTTGGCCATATTTCTCCCTATGATGTATCAGGGAGGTTGATGATTGACACATGCTAGAAGGAATTAAATACCCTTAGAGGTCAAAGGATCACTTGAGAGACCGCTAATCATTTCAACCCTTTCGGGAAACGTGTATTGAGTCTACCATGTGTCAGGAGTTGTTCTCGGACCTGGGTCTCACAGTCATGTGGCATGGCCCCTGCCTTCGAAGGATTTGATGTAGGGGAGGTTTAGAATGAGCATCTCAATATTGAATCCAACACCTAGTCCTATCCATTTTATCTGCTCTAATATATCTCAAATCTGTCCACTTGTTTTCAGCCCTCCACATCCCTGAGCCAGCCGCCATGTGGACCATGTGGCCTCCTCTGAATCATTGCAGTGGCTGAAGAGGCTGGGAATGGCCTTCGCTACAATACGATGCACACCTAAGAGGGATCCTTTAAAAATGCAAATCTGATTGTTTCAGTCAACTGCTTAAACCCATTCAGTGGTTTTCCAACGATCTTAGGTTAAAGACCCAAGTCCTTAAGCTGACCTCTAAGGCCCTGCAAGGGGTGGCCCCTCCTCTCCAGTTTCATCTCCCACCACTGCCCCTCACTCGAGTGCTCCAGTTCCTGTCCGCTTTGTGCTTCCTCCTGCACAGACCCTCCAGGGAGGCTGGACCCTGTGCTGGAAGCGTCCTTTTTCTGTTCCTCTCCTCTTAGCTCCTCTTTATTTTTCAGGCCTCAGCTTCTCAACAGCCTCAGGGAAGGCTTTCTGACCTTCTTTTCAGGGTCTAATTCCCCTCTTATAAGCGCTCACACTAAGGTGTACCTTTCCTCAGAGGCACTTGGCCCTGTTGGAGTTCTACATTTGTTGATGATTATGTACAGATTGATGTCTGTCTGCCCCATTGAATGTAAGCTCCCTGAGGGCAGGGACTATGACTGCATCTGCTCTTGCCATTTTCTGGACCTAGCACTGGACACTTCATAAATAGTGGTTGGATAGATGCATTCATGCCAGGACCTGGGCAGGAGGCTAGATATTTCAGGATTTCAGAGGTAATGAATTAAGGCTATGATTCTCCCTCCTGTAGCTGCAGCCCAAGGGTCCCTTGTGCTGTTACCTAATACTGTTACTTCTTCCCTTCATCTTGCCTGTGAGACTCTCTCCCCTATTAAATTTCTGGTTCCCCTTTCTGGTTTTGCCTCATTGGCTTCAGAAGCCAGCATGGAATAATGCAGCAAGAACACAGGATCCAGAACTGGAGGCCGGGTGCAGTGGGTCACTGCTAAAATCCCAGAACTTTGGGAGGCCGAGGCAAGAGCTCTGAAGTTTGAGCTCCGAAGTTCAAGACCAGCCTGTGCAACATAGTGAGACCTCGTCTCTACAAAATATTTTTTAACTTTTGTTTTAAGTTCTAGGGTACATGTTCAGGATGTGCAGGTTTGTTACATAGGTAAACATGTGCCATGGTGGTTCGCTGCACAGATCAACCTATCACCTAGGTATTAAGCCCAGCATCCATTAGCTATTCTTCCTGATGCTCTCCCTCCTGCCACTCCCCCTTCTGACAGAACCCAGTGTGTGTTGTTCCCTGCCATGTGTTCCTGTGTTCTCATCATTCAGCTCCCACTTATAAGTGAGAACATCTGGTGTTCCCACACATGTTCTTATGTGGTGGTGCATGCCTATAATCCCAGCTACTCAGGAGATTAAGGCATGAGAATCACTTGAACCTGGGAGGCGGAGTTTGCGGTGGCCGAGATCGCCCCACTGCACTGTAGCCTTGGCAACAGATTGAACCTTTATCTCAAAACCAAACAAACAAACAAAAAATGTCCTTAAGAGTTCCTTTATAAAAATAAAAACAGGGGGCCGGGCACAGTGGCTCACACCTGTAATCCTAGCACTTTGGGAGGCCAAGGTGGGTGGATCATGAGGTCAAGAGATCGAGACCATCCTGGTCAACATGGTGAAACCCTGACTCTACTAAAAATACAAAAAAATTAGCTGGGCATGGTGGCGCGTGCCTGTAATCCCAGCTACTCAGGAGGCTGAGGCAGAAGAATTGCCTGAACCCGGGAGGCGGAGGTTGTGGTGAGCCGAGATCGCGCCATTGCACTCCAGCCTGGGTAACAAGAGTGAAACTCCATCTCAAAAAAAAATAAAAACAGGAAAAAAAATAGATAACTTAATCTCCAGAGATCTCCATGATGAAACCCCAACATCAAATCATAGTCCCCCAACTAATCCCACTGAACCCCGTCACTTCCCCCAGGGGCTGCTGGGTTCCTCCTGCCTCAGGAGCTCACGCTACACCCAGCACCCATATCCAGTGAGCCATCTTCCTGTGAGGTTTTCTATTTCTGTGTTAGTTAGCTGAGGATAATGGCTTCCAGTTCCATTCATGTCCCTGTAAAGGACATGATCTCATGATCTCATTCCCTTTTATATGGCTGCATAGTATTCTATGGTGTATTATGCATACTACATTTTCTTTCTTTCTTTTTTTTTTTTTTTTTTTTTTTTTTTTTTTTTTTTTTGAGACAGAGTCTCACTCTGTCACCCAGGCAGGAGTGCAGAGGCACAATCTCAGTTCACTGCAACCTCCGCTTCCGAGGTTCGAGTGATTCTCTTGCCTCAGTCAACTGAGTAGTTGGGATTACAGGCATGTGCCACCACGCCCAGCTAATTTTTTTGTATTTTTAATAGAGTTAGGGTTTCACCATGTTGGTCAGGCTGATCTCGAACTCCTGACCTCAAATGATCTGCCCGCCTTTGCCTCCCAAAATGCTGGGATTACAAGTGAGAGCCACCACGCGGGGCCACATACTACATTTTCTTTATCCAGTCTTTCATTGATGGCCATTTGGGTTAACTCCATGTTTTTGCTATTGTGAATAGTGCTGCAAAAAACTACAAAAGATTTAAAAGTTAGCCGGGTGTGGTGGCTTGTGCCTGTAGTCCCACCTACTTGGGAGGCTAAGTAGGATACCTTGTGGTTGGATACCTTGAGCCTGGGAGTTGGAGGCTGTAGTGTTCTATGCTTGAGGCTCTGAATAGCCACTGCATAGTGAGATTGTATTTCTTTTTCAATCTTTTTAATCTAGCTAACTAGGAATAGAAAGTAACTTCCATTCGGGTGAGGTCTTCCTAAGTATAAACAAAACAAAAAAAAAAAAAAAAAAAAAAAGAAAAGAAAAGAAAATAACTTCCATAGTCAAGACAAGGATACCAATTATTACTGTTCCTATGCACTCTTCTCCCAAGAAGTCTGAAGTGACACAAGAAGAAAAAGAAGAAATAAAGCTATCACTATACATAGACAATTACTATACATGGATTGCTTACTATACAAAGAAAATTCTCAAGAATCTACAAACTATTAGAACTAACACCTTCCTTGCTGGGGGCAATGAGAATACTTAAACATCAATACCCCTACGCCGCAGCAATAAACAAAATATTTCATTTTAAGAAAATACCACTTGTAATAGTAAAAATCATAAGATACTTAGGAATAAATATAATAGTCTGTGTATGATCTTTATGGAGAAAATGATAAAGTTTTATTAGAGAACATAAAGAAGTTATAAAAGAATAGGAAGAAATGCCATGTCCTTTATGAAGAGGGTAGTTTGATATAAAGCTGATAAGTTTTCTCAAATCTAAAAATTCAGTACAATTCTAAGCAAAAATCCAACAAGATATTTTATGGAGCTTGACAGACTGTTCTTAAAATTCTTCTGGAAGGGGCTGGGCACAGTGGCTCACGCCTGTAATCCCAGCACTTGGAGAGACTGAGGTGGGCGAATCACGGTCAAGAGTTCGAGACCAGCCTGGTCAACATGGTGAAACCCCATCTCGACTAAAAATATAAAAATTAGCTGGGCATAGTGGGAGGTGCCTGTAATCCTAGCTACTTGGGAGGCTGAGGCAGGAGAATCACTTGAGCCTGGGAGGCGAAGGTTGCAGTGAGCCGAGATCATGCCACTGCACTCCAGCCCTTGTGACAGAGTAAGACTCCATCTAAAAAAAAAAAAAAAAAAAAAAAAAAAAAAAAAAAAAAAAAAAAAAAAAAAATTCTTACGGAAGAATAAATGGCCAAGAAAAAACAAAACTTGAAGCTGAAGAACATGAGCTCCCTTCCCAAACCGCACGTCACAAGTTTACTGGTTGAAAGCTGGAGTGATTGAAACAGCCTAGCCCTGGCACATGCACACATAAATAGACCACAGCACAGAACAAAACTTTTTTGAATCAGACCCTAATAGGGTTTGGATCTGTGTCCCCACCCAAATCTCATGTTGAATTGTAATCCCCATTGCTGGAGGATGAACGGTGATTGGATCATGGAGGTGGATTTCCCACTGGCTACTGTTCTCGTGATAGTGAGTAAGTTCTCATGAGACCTGGTTGTTTAAAAGTGCATAGAGGCCAGGTGCAGTGGCTCACACCTATAATCCTAGCACTTTGAGAGGCTGAGACAGAAGGATCACTTGAGCCCAGGAGATCAAAACCAGCCTAGACAACATGACGAGACTCCATCTCTACAAAAATACAAAAAAATAGCTGGGCATGGTGATGCATGCCTGTGGTCCCAGCTACTGAGGAGGCTGAGGTGGGAACATCGCTTGAGCCCAGGGGGCGGAGATTACTGTGAACCAAGATTGTGCCACTGCATCCAGCCTGGGTTACAGAGCAAGACTATGTCTCAAAAAAAAAAAAAAAAAATGTGTGGTACCTCTTCCCTTCAGTCTTCCTCGTGCTCCAGCCGTGTAAGACATGCCTGCTTTCCTTTCACCTTCTGCCACAATTGTAAGCTTCCTGAGGCCTCCCCAACCATGCTTCCTATACAGCCTGTGGAATTGTGAGCCAATTGAATTCCTTTATAAATTACTCAGTCTCAGGTATTTCTCTATAGCAGAACAAGAAAGAACTAATACAGACCCTCAAAAATACAAGAATTGGTGTATAATGAAAGTGACATAAATCAGTGGGAAAGTTCAATGGTTTTGAGTTAACTGGCTATCCAAACAAATATACAAAAAATAGATTCTACTTTATATGCTACCCAGAAGTAAATTCCAGATAGCTAGAACGAAAAGCAAAGCTGAAAACTTCTCAAAGAAAATATAAGATTACATATTGATGATATCAGAGGAGAGAAGGGTTTCTTATACAAAATTTTAAAAGTACAAGCAGTTAACAAAATGAAGAACACTATATGATTATATCAATACATGGAGGAAAGGCATTTGACAAAATGTAACATCCTTTCATGATACAAATTCTTAGCAAATTAGGCATAGAAGGAACGTATCTCAACACAATAAAGCCTATACAGGACAAACCCACAGCCAACATCATACATAACGGCGAAAAGTTAAAAGCTTTTCCTCTAAGATCAGGAAGAAGACAAGGATGACCATCTCACCATTTCTCTTCAAAAGTGCTAGCAATTCTAGCCAGAACAGATAGGCAAGAAAAAGAAATTAAAGGCATTCAGATTGGAAGGAAGGAAGTTAAGTTGTCACTGTTTGCAGACAACATGATCTTATATAGAGAAATCCCTAAAGATACCACCAAAAAAAACTATTAGAACTAATAAATTCAGTAAAGTTGCAGGATACAAAATCAATATTCATAAGTCAGTAGCATTACTGTACACTAATAAGGCACCAACCAAATAAGAAATCAGGAAAACAATCTCATTTACAATAGCATCCAAAAATATACTTAGGAATAAATTTAATCAAAGAGGTGATAAATCTGTACACTGAAAACTATAAAGCACTGAAGAAAGAAATTAAAGACACAAATAAATGGAAAGATATTCCATGTTAATGGATTGGAAAGATTAATATTGTTAAAATGTCCACACTACCCAAAACTGTAGATTCAATCCAATCCCTATCAAAATTCCAGTGACATTTTCACAGAAATAGAAAAAAATCCTAAGATTCGTATGGAACCACAAAAGACAAGGATCAAATGACCAAAGCAATCTTGAGCAAAAGGAACAAAGCTAGAGGCATCACACTACCTAATCTCAGAAACTGCTACAAAGCTGTACTAATCAAAAAAGCATGGTTCTGGAACAAAAACAGACATATAAGATCAGAATAGAGACCAGAAGTAAATCCACACATTTTATGGCCAACTGATCCTTTATAAATATACCAAGAACACACAGTGGGAAAACGACAGTCGTCTCAATAAACAGTCTTGGGAAAACTGCATATCCACATGTAGAAGAATAAAATTAGACTGTATCTCACCTCATATGCAAAAATCAACTCAGGCTGGGCACAATGGCTCGCATATGTAATCCCTTCACTTTGGGAGACTGAGGCCAGTGGGTTACTTGAGATCAGGAGTTTGAGACCAGCCTTGCCAAAATAGTGAAACCTAGTAAAAACACAAAATTTAGCCAGGGGTGGTGGTGCACATCTATAGTCCCAGCTACTCGGGAGGCTATGGCACAAGAATCACTTGAACCTGGGAGACAGAGGTTGCAGTAAGCCGAGACCATGCCACTGCACTCCAGCCTGAAGGACAGAGAAAGACTGTCTCAAAAGAAAAAAAAAATTCAACTCAAAATGAATTAAAGACTTACACACAAGATCTGAAATTGTAAAGCTACTAGAAGAAAATACAGGACAAAAAAGGGTCAGACACGGTGGCTCACACCTGTAATTTCAGCAATTTGAGAAGCCAAGGCGGGTGGATCACAAGGTCAAGAGATCGAGACCATCCCAGCCAACATGGTGAAATCCGGTCTCTACTAAAAATACAAAAATTAGCTGGGCATGGTGGTGTGGTGCCTGTAGTTCTAGCTACTTGGGAGGCTGAGGCAGAAGAATCGCTTGAACCTGGGAGGCAGTGTTGTAGTGAGCCAAGGTTGCACCACTGCACTCCAGCCTGGAGACAGAGCAAGATTCTGAAAAAAAAAAAAGGGGGAGGAAATATAGGAAAAAAGCTTCTTGACATTGGTCTGGGCAATGATTTTTTTTGGATAGGACCCCAAAAGCAAGAATAGACAAATGAGATTGCATGAAACGAAAGCTTCTGGACACCAAACTAAAGCTTCTGAACAATCAACAGACAACCTACGGAAAGGGACAAAATATTTGCAAACCATACATCTAGCAAGGGGTGAATATTTTAAATATATAAGATGTAGGAGGGAAGCCCCGCAAGTGTCATGGCAAGGATCTGAAGCCTCAGCCTGTTCTCATATAATATTGATTTAGAAAAGACTTAGAGGCCAGGAGTGGTGGCTCACGCCTGTAATCCAAGCACTTTGGAGGCCAAGGCGGGTGGATCACCTGAGGTTGGGAGTTCAAGACCAGCCTGACCAACATGGTGAAACCCCGTCTTTTAAAATAAAAAAAATAAAGAAAAGACTTAGAAATGTAGGCACATAGTTATTCCTTTATATAATTATATATAATCTTATAGTTACCTATAATCATAAAGATATATACTCAATATAACCTTTAATTTTACTAATGACTATCAGGTTATGAAGCATGGAACTGAGGTGACATTGTGAACAAAGTGATCCTAAGGCAAGATGCTCTAAGCCCTCTGTCACGCCTGCATAAGGGCTGCTGGGGGGGCGCCTCGGCTGTGTGGCAGTGCCAGTGTTGTGAAAGCGCTCGCTGTTTAGCCAGCTAGGGAAGGAAATGTCCAAAATGACCAAGACATCTCCTTCCTGGGGGAGTTAGGAGAAAACTCCGCTTCTCCAAGCTCGTGTGGCAAGGCCTGACGACTGTCAGGAAAGCCCGCAGACTTCCCGGGGCTTAACTGTCTCTATGTGATGCTGTGCTTCAGTGGTCATGTTCCATGTCTGCTCTCGTGCCCTGCTTCTGCACCTGGTTTCTTTTTTTCTTAAAAGATAAGAATTAATGTGCTCGCTTCAGCAGCACATATACTAAAAAAAATTGGAACTATACAGAGAAGATTAGCATGGCCCCTGCGCAAGGATGACAAGCAAATTCGTGAAGCGTTCCATAAAAAAAAAAAAAAAAAGAAAAGAAAAGCACCTAGCATAGTGCCGACACACAGCAGGTGCTCAGCACGTGCTAGCAGATCTTATTTTCATTATTCTCACTAGCAACACAGCCAAGACTTGCATTAGACCTCCAAGGCCTCTTCCAGTGTAGGAGGAGGAGAAAAGGGNGCGCAAGGATGACAAAAAAAAAAAAAAAGAATTAATAATAGTAATATAATCTTAATGTCCTTAATATTTCTGACATATACGCAAAGAGCATCGACGCATTAGCTTTTTTCCTCGCCTCTCCTACTTGAAAGTCTTGGGCCCCCTATCTTGAGACACATGGTTTACCTGACCCTATCACCGACCACCATTGCCTCACCCTACCTTCCCTGCCCCCTGCTTTGTACTCAATAAAAGTCAGAGTGTCCTGGCACTCGGGGCCACTGCAGGTCTCCGCACTTTGGTTGGCAGTGGACTCCCGAGCCCAAACTCTCTTTTCTCTATCTCTTTGTCTGTGTCTGTTATTTCTACAGTTTCTCATTTCCGCACCAACAGGCAGGGGCTCACAAAACCCTATAGGGCTGGACCCTATATAAGAAATTCAATAGCAAGAGTTGTTGAAAACTAAAAATCTGATTTTTTTACTTTAAGATGGTGTCACACTCTGTTGCCCAGGCTGGAATACTGTGCCACAGTCATGGCTCACTGCAGCCTTCACCTCCCAGGCTCAAGCAATTCTCCCACCTCAGCCTTCCAAGTAGCTGGGACCACAGGCACATGCCACCATGCCCTGCTAATTCAGAAAAGCTTTTTCTAAAGACGGGGTCTCCCTATGTTTTCCAGATTTATTCCAAACTCCCAGGCTCAAGTGATCCTCCTGACTTGGCCTCCCAAAGTACTGGGATTACCAACATGAGCCACTGCACCCAGCCAAAAATCTGATTTTAAAATTGGCAAAGGGTCTGAAATAACGTTCCTCAAAAAGAAGACACACAAATGACCAACAGATGTATTAAAAAAATGCTCAATATTACTAATCATTAGAAATGCAAATTTAAACCACAGCGAGATATCACCTCTTACTGCTAAGATGGCTCTGATAAAAAAATAAAAATAAAAATAAACCAAGAGATTACAAGTGGTGGCAAGGATGTGGAGAGAAAAGGAAACTTCACACACTGTTGGTGGGAATGTGAATTTGTACACCTATTTTGGAAAACAGAATGGAGCTTTCTCAAAAAATTAAAAATATAACTATCATATGATCCAGTAGCTCCATTATCAGGTATATATCCAAAGAAATGAACTAAGTATACTGAAGAGATATCTGCATTCCCATATTCACTGCAGCATTATTTACAATAGCCAAGAATGGAATCAACCTAAGGTCCATCAATGAATAAATAAAGAGAATATGGTACATATACACAATGGAATACTATTCAGTCTTTAAAAAGAAGGAAATCCTGTCATCTGTGACAACATGGATAAACCTAGAGGATATTATGCTAAATGAAATAAACCAGGCACAGAAAGACAAATAACACGATTTCACTTATATGTGGAACCTAAAGAGTTCAGCCTGGAACTCAGCCAGGCATGGTGGCATGCCTATAGTCCCAGCTACTTGGGAGGCCGAGCCAGGAGGATCTCCTGAATCCAGGAGTTTGAGGCTTCAGTGAGCTGTGATCACACCACTGCACTCCAATCCAGGCAACAGAATGAGACCCTGACTCAAAATAAATAAATAAAATAAAATTCATTGCAGAAGCAGAGAATAGAACGGTGGTTGCACAGGGGCTGGGGGTGTAGGGGACAGGGATTGGAGAGCTTTAGTCAAAGGATACAAAATTTGAGGTAGGTAGAATAAATTCAGGAGATCTATTGTATAACATGATGACTAGAGTTAATAACAATGCATTGTATACTTGAAAGTTGCTGGCCAGCTGCAGTGTCTGAGATCCCAGCACTTTGCGAGGCTGAGGTGGGTGGATCGCTTGAGAACAGGAGTTGGAGAGCAGCTTGGGCAACATGGTGAAACCCCATCTCTAAAAAAAATCCAAAAATTGGCTGGGCACCGTGGCTCACCCCTGTAATCCCAGCACTTTGGGAAGTCGAGTTGGGCGGATCAGGATGTTAGGAGATTGAGGACCATCCTGGCCAACATGGTGAAACCTCGTCTGTACTAAAAACTCCATCTTTACTAAAATACAAAAGATTAGCTGGGCATTGTGGTGCATGCCTGTAGTCCCAGCTACTCAGGAGGCTGAGGTGGAAGAGTGGCTTGAACTCAGGAGGCAGACGTTGCAGTGAGCCAAGATCGCACCACTGCACTCCAGCCTGGTGATAGAGGGAGACTCTGTCTCAAAAAAAAAAAAAAAAAAGATAGTATGTGAGATAACAGATATGGTAATTACTTTAGCCATTACACATACACACACACATACATATATATATATACACACATCATGTTGTTACACCATAGATACAATTTTTATTTGTTAACTGTAAATAAATAGAAGCACAAACAATAAAGGAAAATACTGACACATATGAACACATTAAAACTTTTTTTTGAGATGGACACTTGCTCTGTTACCCAGGCTGGAGTGCAATGGTTCAATCTCGGCTCACTGCAGCCTCTGTCCCCCTGGTTCCAGCGATTCTCCTGCTTCAGCCCCCTGAGTAGCTGGGATTACAGGTGCACACCTCCATGCCCGTCCAATTTTTGTATTTTTAGTAGAGACAGTGTTTTGCCATGTTGGCCAGGCTGGTCTTGAACTCCTGACCTCAGGTGATCTGCCCACCTCAGCCTCCCAAAGTGCTGGGATTATAGGCATGAGCCACCACACCCAATCCACATTAAAACATTTTTAAGCTTTTATAAGGAATCATGTAAAGTAAAAGACAAGCCACAGACTTGTAAAATATTCACAACCTACATAAATAACAAAGGAGTATATCCAGGATTTATAAAGAAATTTCAGATCCATATATGAAAAGGACAACGCAAGAGAATATGAGCAACAGCTGTGAATAGGCAAGTCGCAAAAGAGAAACCTAAATGGTCGATAAACATAAGAAAAGACGCTCAATTTAACCAGCAATGTAGAAATGCAAATCACAGCATGTGACACCATTTTACACACACGAAATCACCAAAATTAAAGTTACCCTAACACTGTTGACAAAAATGTGGGGCAATAGGAATGCCTATATTTTGTGTTGAAGTGTAAACAGATATAACAAATTTGAAGATAATTTTGGCACCAGTTAATGCTGCAACTGAATATTCCCTATGACCCAGCACCCTTGCTTCTAGATCTATTCCTTAGAAAAACATTACTACACATGCACAAAAAGGCAAGGACACAAATGGTCTTTGCATTATCAAGTAATTGTCAAGAAAAAGTGGAAATAAGCTAACCGTCATTAAGTAAAGGAATGGATAAAGTGTGGTTTGTTCTTATAATGGGATACAGCTAAATGAATATTTAGCAATGTAATGAGTAAGAAACTTGCAAAAATAGATGTTATATGATTTTATTTGTGTGAAGTTTTGTTTTGTTTTGTTTGTTTTGAGATGGAGTCTCACTCTGTTGCGCAGGCTGAAGTGCAGTGGTGCAATCTTGGCTCACTGCAACCTCTGCCTCCCAGGTTCAAGGGATGATTCTCCTGCCTCAGCCTCCTGACTAGCTAGGATTATAGGTGCCCGTCACCACACCCAGCTAATTTTTGTATTTTTAGTAGAGACAGGTTTCACAATGTTGGCCAGGCTGGTCTCAAACTCCTGACCTAAGGAGTATCTGCCCGCCTCAGTATCCCAAAGTGCTGGGATTACAGTCGTGAGCCACTGCACTTGGTCTTGTGTAAGTTTTAAAACACACAAAGCAGTGGTATGTGTTTAGGAAAGCAAACATATTTGTTAAAAGTACAAAGTACGCCTAGGAATAATTCGCAACAAGTTTAGAATGATAATCACTACAAGGAAGGAGAGAAATGGGATGGGTGTTAGCCGAATTTGTAATCCTTTTTTTAAAAAAAAAAATTTTTTTTTTTAAGCCGGGCGCGGTGGCTCAAGCCTGTAATCCCAGCACTTTGGGAGGCCGAGGCGGGTGGATCACGAGGTCAAGAGATCGA
>NW_016107339.1:13004365-13006515 GCF_001604975.1 Cebus imitator | reverse complement strand
GAAAGTTGAGCACAGCATTCTTGGAGACAGGTCAGCAGCTATACATTGTTTTTTGCATTTGTTATTTTAATAAAATATCCAGACATTTTAAGACAATGCATTCAAACTAGATTGTAACCTGTTTTTCTCCTTTTCTCTTTCTTTCTCTCTTTCTTTCTCTCTCTTTCCTTCCTTCCTCCCTCCCTCCCTCCCTCTCTCTTTTCTTTTCTTCTTTTCTTTTCTTTTCCTTTCTTTCTTTCTTTCTTTCTTTCTTTCTTTCTTTCTTTCTTTCTTTCTTTCTTTCTTTCTTTCTTTCTTTCTTTCTTTTCTTGTTATCTCTCTCTCTCTCTTCCTTCCTTCCTTCCTTCCTTTCTTTCTTTCTTTCTTTAGGCAAGATCTTATGTTGTTACCCAGGCTGGAGTGCAGTACCACGATCTTGTCTCACTGTAGCCTTGACCTCCTGGGTCCAAGCAATCCTCCCATCTCAGCCTCCCAAATAACAGAGTCTGCAGGTGTTGGCCAGGCTAATCTCGAACTCTTGGCCTCAGGTGATCCACCCATCTTGGCCTCCCAAAGTTCTGGGATTACAGACATGACCCACCGCACCTGGCTAATTTTTTTATTTTTGGTAAAGAGATGGCCTCACTATGTTGTCCAGGCTGGTCTCAAACTTCTGAGCTTGAGTGATCCTCCCACCTCAGCCTCCCAAAGTGCTGGGATCTCACCCATGAGACATAACACCTGGACAAAATCTAAATTATAATTAATACACATCAATATTTCAAATCAAATACATTTAGATAAAGCTGACTTTTTGCTTTCTTTTTTTGAAATTCCGCCTGGCACAGTGGCTCACACCTGAAATCCCAGTGCTTGAGGAGGTCAAGGCGGGCGGATCGCTTGAGCCCAGGAGTTTAAGATGCCCCTGGGCAACATGGCGAAACCCCGTCTCTACAAAAAATGGAAAACATAGCCAGGCATGGCGGTGCACACCTGTGGCCCCAACTACTCTGGATGCTGAGGTAGGATTGCCTGAGCCTGGGAGGTCGAGGCTGCAGTGAGCCATGATTTCGCCTCTGCACTCCAGCCTGGGCGACAGAGTGAGATTTTGTCTCAAAAATAAAAAAACATTTTTATTAATTTTTATTACGAATTGCTATGGCATAAATGTTTGTGCCCCCCTAAAATTCATAAGTTGAAATCTAATCCCCAATGTGGTGATATTAACAGTTGGAGCCTTTAGGAGGTGATTAGGTCATAAGGGGCCTGTCCTCATGAATGGGATTCATGCCGTTATAAAAGAGGCCCAGGCCAGGCGTAGTGGCTCAGGCCTACAATACCAGCACTTTAGGAGGCTGAGGCGGGCTGATCATTTGAGGTCAGGAGTTTGAGATCAGCCTGGTCAATATGGAGAAACCCCATCTCTACTAAACACAGAAAAATTAGCTGGGAATGTTGGCAGGCGTCTCTAATCCCAGCTACCCAGGAGGCTGAGGCAGAAGAATCATTTGAACCCCAGAGGCTGAGGTTGCAGTGAGCTGAGATTGCACCACTGCACTCCAGCCTGGGTGACAGAGCAAGACCCTGTCTCAAACAAAAGAGGCCCAAAGGAGCTTGTTTGCCCCATTGACCCGTGAAGATGCAATAAGAAGGTGTCATCTACGAAGCAAAGTGTGTCTTTACTGGGTACCAAATCCACTGGCACCGCGATCTTGGACCTTCCAGCCTCCAGAACTGTAAGCAGTTTTTATTGTTTATAAATTGCTCAGTCTAAGGTATTTCATTATAGCAGCCTGAGTGGACTGAGACAGTTTTACAAAAATTAAACTACAGTTGGCGTTTTTTATCAGCAGTTCCATATCATGGATTCAACCAACCAAAGAATAAAAATATTTTAAAAATATATATGGCTGGGTATGGTGGCTCACACCTGTAATCTCAGCATTTTGGGAGGCCAAGGCAGGCGGATCACTTGAGGTCAGGAGTTCAAGACCAGCCTGGCCATCTCTACTAAAAATACAAAAATATTTCCCAGGCGTGGTGGTAGATGCCTGTGATCCCAGCTACTTGGGAGGCTGAGGCAGAAGAATCTCTTGAACCCAGGAGGCAGAGGTTGCAGTGAGTTGAAATCATGCCATTGCACTCCAGCCTGGGTGACAGAGCAAGGCTCT
>NW_016107339.1:12979524-13002670 GCF_001604975.1 Cebus imitator | reverse complement strand
AAAAAAAAAAAAGGAAAGAAGGAAAGAAAAATATATAATAAAAATAATACAAATAAAAAAATACAGTGTAACAACTATTTATATAGCATTTACATTGTGATAAATACCTTAAGTAAACTAGAGATGATTACTATAGCACAATGTGCAAATACTACGCCACTTTATACAAGGGGCTTAAGCATCACTGGGGGTTCTAGAATCAATCCCTGGTGAATACTGAGAATGATTGTATTATAATCTCATATTCAATGGCCATCTATTACAATATAGAGAATCAATATCATACTTCACATGAGTTATATCTAGATCTGCATGCATATAATTTTTTTTCAATAGGCTTTTGGAGAACAGGTGGTGTTCAGTTACATTAATAAGTTATTTAGTGGTGATTCCTGAGGTTTTGGTGCACCCATCACTGGAGCAGTGTACACTGTAAATGTGTAGCTTTTAATCCCTCACGGCCCCTCCCATCCTACTGCATGCATACAAATTTAACAGTAATAAGAGTTGTTTAATATAGCAACACGTTCCTCAGTTGTCCTTTGCAACTGTTGTAAATGCAGCACAACATAAATCGATACCTCTAAAACAAAGAGAAACAAGAAACACAACACTCCATACTATTGGGAAATGATACTTTATCATGCTATTTGAGAGGTAATATTTAACAAGCTGGTTAAACTGTGTTTTCTTCCACCTGAGAGGTTCCACTACTTAAATTCTCCCTACACTCCAAAGCAGTATGTGCTTCAGAATCTGGCAGAGGCACAACTTCAGCCTTTCACAGAATTGGGTTATAGTCATCTTTTGTTCCAAGATACAGGGCAAGAGATTGCAGAAGTCACCATTCCCCAGGGCTTGAATGGTGTTAATTACAAGAGCAGATGTGTAAGATTTCAGGTGCTGTGCCAGCAATGAGAGAAGAACAGTGTCAGAGGTGCCCAGGTGTCATGTAATAAATGTGTGTGATAGGTTATTTGTGATAGGTGAATCCCCCTAAATTATGTGGGCCAGGGCAGAGCCCCTGTGGTTCAGATCTGAGGGTGATATTGCTTCTGGGGGAAGATCATGACTTCTGTTTCAAATATGCTAAGTTAGGCCGGGTGCAGTGGCTCACACCTGTAATCCCAGCACTTCGGGAGGTCAAGGCAGGTGGATCACCTGAGGTCAGAAGTTTGAGACCAGCCTGGCCAACATGGTGAAACCCCATCTCTACTAAAAATACAAAAAATTAGCCGGGCGTGGTGGCAGGTGCCTGTAATCCCAGCTACTCCGGAGGCTGAGGCAGGAGAATCTCTTGAACCTGGGAGGTGGAGGTTGCAATGAGCTATAAGGTCTTGCCACTGCACTCCAGCCTGGGCAACAAGAGCAAAACTCCACAAAAAAAAAAAAAAAAAAAAAAAAAAAAAAAAAAAAAAAAAAAAAAAAAAAAAAAAAAAAAAAAAAAAAAAAAAAAAAAGAAATATGCTATGCTAAGTTAGTAGTACCTCTGGGACATACAAGTAGCAACACCAGGAAGGCAGGCTGTCAAATCTGGAGATTCAAGGCAAGAGATAAATTTGAGAGTAATCAGCTGATGGGAACGGAAGCCATGGGACAGGGGTGAAGGAGAGGGTAGAGTGAGAAGAGGAGGGTCCAGGACCGACCACTCTTGATGAACTCCAATTTCACCAGGTGATTTTAGTTAAAGGCAGAGTGAGCCAGCGGAGGAGTGGAAGAGCAGCCAGGGAAGGGATAGGAGGAAGCCAGAAGAGGCCAAGTCCTGGAGGCCAAAAAAAAAGACAGTGTTCAAGAGAGAACTGGCTGACAATGTCAGATACTAGTGGCAGTTCCGGTAAGAAGAAAACAAAATAATGGATTTAATGACATAAAGTTCATTATAAAAAAAATGTGAGTAGCAGCAAGGTAGAGATAAACACCAGAGTGAAAGAGTCAAGCAGTGAGTGTGAGGGAATTTTGCCCAGTTTTTTATTATGAAAAATTTCAAACATACATAAAATTTGAAAATATAATACAGTATTGTTTGTATGTCCATCATTTTACTTAGATTTAACAATTGTTATTTATACAGATATACAAATATTTATATATTATATATACAGATATATTTATGGTTCTTTTTTATTTCCAAGACAGGGCCTCATTTCGTTGTGCAGGCTGGAGTTTAGAAATATATGCATAATATATATATATTAAATATATAAGATTTTAATGTATATATCTATTTAAAATATATAGATGTTATATTTTTATTTTTGGCGGGGGAGATGGAGTTTCACTCTTGTCACCCAGGCTGGAATGCAGTGGTGTGATCTTGGCTCACTGCAACCTCTGCCTCCCAGGTTCAAGTGATTCTACTGCCTCAGCCCCCTGAGTAGCTGGGATTACAGATATGCACCATCACATCTGGCTAATTTTGTATTTTTAGTAAAGACAGGGTTTCTCCATATTGATCCCGACCTTAGGCGATCCACCCACCGTGGCCTTCCAAAATGCTGGGATTACAGGTGTGAGCCACTGCACCCAGCGTTATTATTATTTTTTAACATAGAAATCATTAAATAACTAGAGGCTGGGCGCAGTGGCTCGAGCCTGTAATCCCAGCACTTTGGGAGGCCGAGGTGGGTTGATCACGAGGTCAGGAGTTCAAGACCAGCCTCGCCAATATGGTGAAACCCTGTCTCCACTAAAAATACAAAAATTAGCTGGAAGTGGTGGTACATGCCTGTAGTCCCAGTTACTCAGGAGGCTGAGGCAGGAGAATCGCTTGAACCTGGGAGCAGAGGTTGCAGTGAGCTGAGATCATGGCACTGCACTCCAGCCTGGGCAACAGACTGCAACTCCATCTCAAAAAAAAAAAAAAAAAAGTGACTACTAAGAGATTCTGGGACCACGCGAAAATATAGGAAAGCATGTGCTTCACACCTAAGTATCTCAGCATGCATCTCCCAAAAATAAAGAGAGTCTATAAGCACAATACATAATCACAGCTAAGAAAATAACAATCATGGCCAGGTGCGGTGGCTTAAGCCTGTAATCTCAGCACTTTAGGAGGCTGTGGTGGGTGGATGACGAGGTCAAAGGATTGAGAGCATCCTGGTCAACATGGTGAACCCCGTCTCTGCTAGAAATACAAAAATTAGCCAGGCGTGGTGGTACATGCCTGTAATCCCAGCTACTTGGGAAGCTGAGGCAGGAGAATTGCTTGAACCCAGGAGGCAGAGGTTGCAGTGAGCCTAGATTATGCCACTGCACTCCAGCCCAATGAAAGAGTGAGACTCCTTCTCAAAAAAAATAAAACCTCCTTTACTTCATCTGATAGCAGAACATACTCAAATATTCCCCAGTTAGCCTCAAGATGTCTTTTTATATATCTTTCTTTCTTTCTCCTTCCTTTCTTTTTTCCTTTTTTGTTTTTTGAGATGAAGTGTCGCTCTGTTGCCCAGGCTGGAGTATAGTGGGGTGATCTCAGCTCACTGCAACCTCCGCCTCCTGGGTTCAAGCAATTATCTTGCCTCAGCTTCCCAAGTAGCTGGGAGTACAGGCGTGTGTCACCATGCCCAGCTAATTTTTGTACTTTTAGTAGAGACGGGGTTTCACCATTTTGGTCAGGTTGTTCTCAAACTCCTGACCTTAGGTGATCCACCCACCTCAGCCTCCCAAAGTGCTGGGATTACAGGTGTGAGCCACTGAACCTGGCTTGCTTGCTTGCTGTCCCTCCCTCCGTCCCTTTCTCTCTCTCTTTTTCTTTCTTTCTTCTTTCTTTCTTTTCTTTCTTTCTTTCCTTCTTTCTTTCTTTCTTTCTCTCTCTCTCTCCTTCCTTCCCTCCTTCCTTCCCTCCTTCCTTCCTTCCTTCCTTCCTTCCTTCCTTCCTTCCTTCTACCTTACTCTTCTGGGTCTCACTGTCACCCAGGCCAGAGTGCACTGCAACTTCTGCTTCCCAGGCTCAAGCGATCCTCCCACCTCAGCCTCCTACGTAGCCGGAACTACAGGTGTGAGCCACCACACCTGACTACTTTATGTAATTATTTTTGTAGAGACAGGGTTTTTCCCTGTTGCCCAGATATGTCTTAAACTCCCAAGCTTACGCAATCCACCCACCTTGAATTCCTGAGCTCAAGCAAAGTGCTAGAATTATAGGTCTGAGCCACTGCGCCCAGCCTATGCATACGTTTCAAGCCAGGATCAAATCAAGGTACATGCGCTGCATGCACTGTGTTCCTCTTGAGTAAGAGAGTGAGTCTGGCAGCGAAGCTACTGAGAGAACTGAGAGACACAGGTGGTAGTCAGAGAAGGAATCAAGGTAGAGGAGGGATTTATTTTTGTTTTAATTTGAGAGGGAGAGGTTGAAGATCCAGGAGGAATAAAAGAAGTGATTAAGAACATGAGATGCAGGGAGACTGGCCATGGAGAAGAGGACGGTCCCTGCTTTTGTCTGCTCTCACTCCGCTAATAAAGACATAACTGAGACTGAGTAATTTATACAGGAAAGAGGTCTGATGGACTCCCAGTTCTACATAGCTAGAGAGGCCTCACCTGGTGGAAGGCAAAGGAGAAGCAAAGGCATGTATTACACAGCGGCAGGCAAGAGAGAGCAGGGGAACTCCCCTTTATAAAACCATCAGATCTCATGAGACTTGTTCACTGTCATGAGAACATCATGGAAAAGACCTACCCTCGCGATTCAGTTACCTCCCATTGGGTCCCTCCCATGACACGTGGGACTTATGTGAGCTACAGTTTTGAGATTTGGGTGGGGACACTGCCAAACATATCACTTCCTCTACTCCAGTGGTGGTCAAAGGAGGGGTCCTCAGACAAGCAGCATCAAACGTCACCTGGAAACTAGTTGAAAATGAAAACTCTTTCCCCCAACCCTGACCTACTGAATCCAACAGACACTAATGTTGGAGAACCAGGGCTCTCCTTTGACACAAAGGAACACAGAGAGGATGGGCACAGATGCAGGAGGGGTGTGGATCTGGTGACAGATGATTGAGGGAGCTTGCCCCGATGGCTTCAGTTTTCTCTGTGGCCTAAGAGGGAGGTCATCAGGTGAGCGTGAGGTGAGAAACAGAAGAGCCTCAGAGGTTCAAGAACCAGGAAGGTTAAACGTAGCCATTGACCAAAGTCATGTGATTGGGCCTCTAACCTCCCAATGCTGGGAGCCTCCTTAGAGTTGATGACCAGGAGTGAGGAGTGGGAACCATTTCCCATTTGTGTGATCCCACCACCACCAACAGTTCTTGGCTATCAGAGTAAAATCCTGAAGAAAACAGATCACTGGGCTCATCCAGGGTTGGGGTTTTGCTACACGAGTACAAAGGATGAAAATACACAGGGGCAGGGGGTTGGTGATATTGTCCAGAGAAGTGTTGAAGGGTGGTGGAGTTGAGCTGGATAGGGAGGGGCTCATGAGCTGGTAGAATGAAGGCATCATCGATCCTAAGGTCCTAGGAGACTGAAAATTGGTTGCAAGGAGGGCTGACAGACTGATGGACAGAAGGTTAGGAGGTGGGGGCTAAGAGCAGGCTGCTTGACTGATTCTCAAGGAGAGGCTCCTTCAGGTGATAAGGTCCAGGCTGTGACAATGAGAATGTGTGGCTGAGCTGGAGAGAAGCTTCCTGGGGATAAAGTGGCCAGGTTGTTGAGAGGCCAGGTGGGGAATGGATCCTTCAGATGGACGATGAAGTCGCCCAAAGGGAGGACTCAATGCGAAGACTTACACGGTCAGCTGGGCCAATGTTCCCCTGAGTGAGGTGGAGGGGTCTGGCATAATTAGTGGCGATGAAGGAAGAAGAAAGTTCAGTCTAATTGCTGAGCCTGGAAGGCAGAGGGTTATTTTAAGCGAGAGTTGGGGGCTGGGGGAGGAGTAGTCTGGAGGCAGCAATCTGAAGCCAGGAGAGCACCCTCAGCTGTAAGAAAATCAACAGCTCTCATTTCAGAAGCCTGCAGAGGAGGTAGTGCCCTCAAGGGAGAATTAAATTTCACTTAACGCCAGGAAGTGGAGGGAATGCTCCAAGGAGAAGTTAAGGGTATGAGCCAGCTGCAGTTTACTAGAGGGCACCGGCAGGTTAGGGAGGGAGCAAGTGGAAGGCTGGGCTGGAGCCAGGAAGTACAGAGTGTCAGGGAGACACAACGCAATAGAGTAGGTGGGCTGGGGAGTTTATGTTTTCACTATGAAATGATAAAAACAAGGACAGGAGGCAGGCTGGATTTCACCCAGTTAGTTTCCTGGAAGCTAGAAAAAGTAAAAAGTGATGTTTAAGAATGTAGCCTTGGCCCGGCACAGTGGCTCACGCCTATATTCCCAGCACTTTGGGAGGCTAAGGTGGGCAGATCACTTGAGGTCAGGAGTTCAAGACCAGCCTGGCCAATACGGTGAAACCCCATCTCTACTAAAAATACAAAAAGCAGCCAGGCGTCGTGGCAGTTACTCCAGAGGCTGAGGCAGGATAATTGCTTCAACCCAGGAGGCAGAGGTTGCAGTGAGCAGAGATCCCACCGCTGCACTACAGCCTGGGGACAGAGCAAGACTCGTCTCATTTAAATAAATAAATAAATAAATAAGACTGGGCTCGCTAGCTCACACCTGTAATCCCAGCACATTGGGAGGCTGAGGCAGGTGGATCCCTTGAGGCCAGGAGTCAAGACCAGCCTGGCCAACATGGCTAAACTCCATCTCTACTAAAAAAAATAAAAATATGGCCAGGCACAGTGACTCACGCCTGTAATCCCAGCACTTTGGGAGGCTGAGGCGGGTGGACCTGAGGTCAGGATTTGGAGACCAGCCTGACCAACATGGAGAAACCCCGTCTCTACTAAAAAAAATGCAAAATTAGCTGGGCGTGGTGGTGCATGCCTGTAGTCCCAGCTACTCAGGAGGCTGAGGCAGGAGAATCACTTGAACCCGGGAGGCAGAGGTTGCAGTGAGCCCTGATGGCGCCATTGTACTCCAGCCTGGGCAACAAGAGCAAAACTCAGTCTCGAAACAAACAAACAAAAAAATACAAGTATTAGCCAGTTGTGGTGGCACACACCTGTAATCCCAGCTACTTGGGAAGCTTAGGTGGATACTTGAGCCCAGCAGGTGGAGGTTGCGGTCAGCCAAGATGGTGCCACAGCAATCCAGCCTGAGCAACAGAGCCAGACCTTGTCTCAAAAAAAAAAAAAAGAAAGAAAGAGAGAGAGAGAGAGCGAGAAAGAAAGAAAAGGAAGGAAGGAAGGAAGGAAGGAAGGAAGGAAGGGAGAGAGAGAGAAAGAAAAGAGGGAAGGAAGGAAGGGAGGAAGGAAGAAAGGGAGGAAGGGAGGGAGGGAGTGAGGGAGGGAGGGAAAAAGGAAGAAAGGGAAAGAAAGAGAGGCAAGAAAGTGGCTTCTTTCTTGCAGAACTGCCTGCATTCCAATCCCAGCTTTGTCATGCACTAGCTGTGCTGTCTATAACCTTGGCAAGGTCTCTGGGCATCAATTTCCTCTTCTGTAAGATGGAGACGACACTAGTATCCACCTCACAGGGTTGCTGTGACAATTTAAAGACGCAGTGTGTTAAATGTTGACATGGTTTGGATCTGTGTCCCCACCAAATCCCATGTTGAATTGTAGTCCCAGTGTTGGAGATGGGGCCTGGTGAGAGGAGGTTGGATTATGGGAGTGAATTCTCAGGAATGGTTTAGCACCATCCCCCTGGTGCTGTTCTCATGATAGTGAGACCATCTCAGCTCCCCAAATAGCTAAAACCACAAGCACATGTCACCATACCCAGCTAAGTTTTGTATTTTTATAGAGATGGGTTTTTGCCATGTTGCCCAGACTGGTCTCAAATTCTTGAGCTCAAGTAATCGATCCTCCTCCCTCAGCCTCCCAAAGTGCTGCTAGGATCACAGGCATGAGCCACTGAGCCCAGCAAACCTCTTTTCTTTATAAATTACCCAATCTCAGATATTTCTTTATAGCGTTAGAGAACACATTAATGCAAATGTTTACAACAGTGTCTGGGCAGTCGCCTCAGACACACTTGGTGGAGCCTTGCAGACCCAGCAGAGTAGCCTCTTTGCTTACCTGAACCCTGCCCTTGGCTAGGTAGGAAACATGAAGTGGGTGAAAATGATGACTTGATGAGCAGCTGTGAATGCTAAAATTATATGAAGACACCAAGGACAGCAACAGACAAGAAGATCTCAGTGGAATACGGGTTCTTTAGGGCAGCAGCCAACTGAATCCCACAATGAATGGGATCTGGACAAGAAGGCTTGGGTATCCTAAGGTCACTGAAGGTTTCATTGCTACATACCCAGCCAAGTGTGGCTTTTCTAATGGTGAGGCATCTAGCTCTCCTGCAAATGTACAAGACGTCAATGCTAGGAATGCAGAATTTCTGCAAAGAAAACCCGCAAACCCACTGATCCCAAAAAGAGGGGAGATAAAAGAAAAATGGAATCAGGATGGTTTCATGTTGAAGAAGACAGAAATACAAATATATACATATCTGGTTTGTCTCCAGGAGAAATCCTTAAAGAAGACTTTAAGGTCAAGCTTTACAAAGATGATCAAATAAATATTAAAGGAGATGGGCTTTGCTGTTATTTGAAGAGGGAATCTGTGGGTCTTCCATTAAATCTTTTGGATGAAAATGAAATTAGAGGCCATAGGCCAGGTGCGGTGGCTCACACCTGTAATCCCAGAACTTTGGGAGGCTGAGGCGGGTGAATCAGGAGTTCGAGACCAGCCAGGCCAACATGGTGAAACACCATCCCTACTAAAAATACAAAAATTAGCCAGGCGTGGTGGTGCACGTCTGTAGTCCCAGCTCCTCAGGAGACTGAGGCAGAAGAATCTCTTGAACTCAGGAGGCGGAGGCTACAGTGAGCTGAGATCGTGCCATTGCACTCCAGCCTGGGCAACAAGAGCAAAACTCCGTCTCAAAAAAAACAAAAAACAAAAAACAAACAAACAAACAAACAAAAAGGTTGCAAGAAGAAGCTGTCTCTAACAAAAGCAGTTGGTCTGGGGAAGGGGAGCTGGGCCATTCAGAAGCTGCCATGAATGAGTTGTGATCATCACGCCTGTGTTTCATCCCATGGATTTTTTTTTTTTTTTCTGAGATAAGGTCTCACTATTGTTCAGGCTGGAGTGCAGTAGTGTGATCACAGCTCACTGCAGCATCAACCTCCTAGGCCCAAGGGATCCTCCCATCTCAGCTTCCCAAGTATCTGGGATGACAGGTGTGTACCACTATGCCTGGCTAATTAAAAAAAAAATTGTAGAAGTACTGTCTCACCATGTTGCCCAGGCTGGTCTTGAACTCCGGGGCTCAAGCTATCTGCCCCTTTGGCTTCCCAAGGTGTTGAGATTACAGGCATGAGCCACCGTACCTAGCCCATCCTATGGATTTTAAGGATGATGATTGGTGCTAAATGAGCTCAGAGAACTTTGACTGCTCAACAGTGGGACCAATGAGGAAGCTTTTGTATGATAGACTCGTGGATGGCATGGGACTCTGTGTCCTGGAGGAATGCAGAGGAAACTGATTATTATATTCAAATCCTCCATGGAAGGTGGTTTCTTGGCCCAGACATGGGATAGGATTAAACTATCAGGTTCAGGAGACCTCAGGAAAAAGGAGGAAAATCTGAAAGGATGGGAGGCTTTCCTCAGTGCCTGTGAGGCCAACAGACACTTTCAATCTCCAATACGCCTGTGCTTCAGAAAGAGCAAGGAATTGGCTGCCCTGCCCTTTCACTGTCAACCAGCTGAAATATGGTCTCTTCCCATCACCTGCCGTTCTAACCACTCTTCCCAAGCCATAGACACTTCTCAGATGCCAAACCCAAAAGGCATGGCTGGATTCATTTGCAACAACTCAGGCAATGAATTTGGGAGGAGAATTCACTTGCAGGAACGTAACAATGTCACATTTTGCAGTTGGGAATGTGGAGTCTAGGGACCCTTGGAATCACTTCCCTAGCTGATTGCTAGCACACCCTCTTTCACTGATTCAATCACACTTTAGCTTAGGTCCTTCTGGGAACGGACTTTGCAGATGTAATTAAAGTCACAAATTGGTTTATCTTGAGGTAATCCAAAGGGAGACTGTTCAGGGGAGGTCTGACACAATCACATCCAGGGCCTTCAGGGGTGGCTGGAGAGAAGAAAACCCATTTCTGCACTTAGGAACCTCCCTTCTCTCCTCAATTCTAGCTGCTCAGATGAGGCATCAGCTCCCTGCAGACCCTGGATGAGGCCCAGGGGCTGCAGAAAAAAGAACTGCAGAAAACTCAGGAATAAAAATGGAGACAATGGGATTCCCAAGTAAAATTACTAGAAGTCCTCAGAAACTAGGCAAGAAAAGGAAACTCGAGAACCAGACAAGCTGCCAGGCCAGTTCATTAAGACTTTGCATGACCAGGAAATCCAGCATTCTTGAAGGATGGAAAATCTGAAGATAAGAAATGGGAATCATGTACTGTCAAACGCAATTGCAAAGGGGTTCAAGCCCAGGGGCATGAAGAGCTGAGACCTGCCGGCAGAGGCTAAGTTTGCAGGGATCATCCTGGACTATTAATGAGGCCATCCAGAGGCCAAGGAGCTTACAGGGAGAGGGCTGGACACTCACCTTTGGGAATATTGGCCCAGCAGCACTGCAGATCCCACCCTGAGTAGAGAGACGTGAGAACTGTGCTGGGGGAGTTGAGGAGGAGAAAAGGAAGTCTCAAAGGCTGTGTGTGTGTGTTGGGGAGGGGCTGGTGTAAACTGGAAAAGGTTAAACTGGCATACCAAGCAGGTAAAGTGGTGGGAGGAGGCTATACTGCAAGTATTTTGTCGCTAACATTTTATAATTGCTGGTGTGGGGTATCAATAAAAAGTTGGCTTTAGGCTGGGCGTGGTGGCTCACTCCTGTAATCCCAGCACTTCGGGACGCTGAGGCGGGCAGATCACCTGAGGTCAGGAGTTCGAGACCAGCCTGGCCAACATGGTGAAACCCATCTCTACCAAAAGTACAAAAATTAGCCAGGTGTGGTAGTGCCTGCCTGTAATCCCAGCTACCTGAAAGGCTGAGGCAGGAGAATCGCCGGAACCCAGGAGGCAGAGGTTGCAGTGAGCCGAGATCATGCCACTGCACTCCAGCCTGGGCGACAGAGGGAGACCCCATCTCAAAAAAAAAAAAGAAAAGAACAAAAGACCAAGGCACCAAATAGGAGAGTCAAAAAAAAAAAAAAAAAAAAAAAAAAAAAAAAAGGGAAACACACTTAAAAAAAAAAAAAAAAAAAAAAAAAGAAGAAGTTGGTTTTGGATTTATTTTTGAATTCTCCACAGATAGTACGCCTTCTTATTGCCTGTACCCGGGACAACCATCCCCCCTCCCTGCCATCCCTGCTCCCCTAAAAGCTGCCACCTGTGTGGCCTATGTGAGCAAACAGTCCGGCTTCTCTTCTAGATTGTAAATGGGGTTGGGGGGTCGAGGGTGAAGGGCATGGTGAGTAAGGATTATTTTTCACATACTAGCATAGTTTTATGCAGCATAGTTTTGTACAAGAGAGGTGTTTCCCAAATATTTGGCAAATAAATGAATAATTGAATTTGGAGAATAACGAAGAAAATATGGGGCAGAAATTTTACAAGCAGACATTTAGTTTAAACAAGAAGAAAGCATTCCAAATTACCCCGGTTGTAAAAAATACAAAACAGGAAATGACAGCATCATTAGAGAGCTAAGGTTTCTTACTTTTTTATGTCTAGGACAGGCTCTGGAAGTCTGGTGAAGTCTGTGGAGTCTCAGAATAAGCTTCAACTACATAAAGTAAAATACATGGGACTACAAAGAAAAACAATCATATTGAAGTACAGTTACCAAAATGAAACAAAATGTGGGAAGAAGATCTAGTGGTAAGTCTAACCACTACCACTAACTACAAAGTAACCGTGAGCATACTGTGACATTTTGAAATTTCTGCAACTCCTGGAAGGTGACATAAATAATGTGTAAATTCTATTAACAACAGTCACATGTACTACAAATACCTGTGTGGGTTTATTACCTATATTTATCACTGGAGAAAATGCTAAATTTTAGTTAGAGATTAATGAAAATGAAATGTAATCTACTCCTATCTTTGTTTGCCCTTTGGGATCCTGCATGAAGAGCCCTGCATTAGGCTGGGTATGGTGGCTCATGCCTGCAATGCCAGCTACCGAGGAGGCTGAGGTGGGAGGATTGTTTGAGCCGAGGAAGTTGAGGCTGCAGTGAGCCATGATGGCGCCACTTACTGCACTCTAGCCTGGGCAATAGAGTGAGACCCTGTCTAAAAAAAAAAAAAAAAGAGCTCTGCATGAGATCCAGTGATGCCTCAGAGTGGAACAAAAGCCAGATCAACATGTCACCCCTGCCCACAAGCCCTTAGGATGGCAGGAGGTGCCTCTCCCAGGTTTACATTCAGAGCCAAACTCCCCAGCAGCCTCTTTTCCATCCTAAGCCTTGTCTCAGGGATCTGGGAGTGGAAGCTCTCCACATGCCTGCATGCTTCCACCTGAACCACTATTGAAGGCTCTTCCACTATTCAAAGCCCCTAAGGATGTAACATTTGGAGAAAAGATGCTAAAAAGGCCTGGTACTCAGTGACAATGTTCTCCAACTGTCTGAATTGGAGCATCAAATGAGTCCCCAGCCCTGAAGATTGTGTTGGTCTAGGGAGGAAAACTAATTGTCCTTTCAGCTCAGCTATGTCATTATTCCCAAGACAGATGTTTGTTTTGAAGATAAGATTCTTTCCTAGCTCATACGGATGATGACACTTTATCCTGTGAGAGCCCCAAAGGCAGAGGACATGGGATGTGGTATCAGGAACCTGGAAGATATGCTTTTGCAATGGGGCACACGGCACTTAAGCAAGGGACGCCACCAGGAAGTGGTACTGGCCCTGAAATTCCCTTCACGTCACACAGGGACAGAGAGGAACTAACATTTTCTGAGGACTTATTCCATGCCAGGGGGTGTATATTTATATATATATATTTTTTTTTTTTTTTTTTTTTTTATTGGATTTTTTTTTTCTATTACAAACCATTCCTTCATAAGGTAGGTAATTTGTTTTGCTTTTCTTTTTCTTTTTCTTTTTTTTGAGACAGGGTCTCGCTCCGCCCCCTGGGCTGGAGTCTACTGGTGCCATCTCGGCTCACTGCAACCTCTGCCTCCCAAAGCAATCCTCCTGGCTCAGCCTCACAAATAGCTGGGATTACTGGCATGCATCACCACACCCAGCTAATTTTTGTATTTTTTGTATAGATGAAGTTTCACCATGTTGCTCAGGCTAGTCTTAAACTTCTGTGCTCAAGTGATCTGACCACCTCAGCCCCCCAAAGTGCTGGGATTACAGGCATGGGCTACCATGCCCAGCCTGCTATCCATATATATATATATATATATATGAAAAAATATATGTATATGAAAATATATATTTTTCATATATTTCATATATATGAAAAATATATATATATATATATAATTTTTTTTGAGATGGAGTTTCACTCTTTCGCTCAAGCTGAAATAGTGAGATCCTGGCTCACTGCAACCTCTGCCCCCTGGGTTCAAAAGAGTCTCCTGCTTCAACCTCCCAAGTAGCTGGGATTACAGGTGCCCACCACCAGCTAATTTTTATATTTTTAGTAGAGACGGCGTCTCACCGTGTTGGTCAGGCTGGTCTCGAACTCCTGACCTCAGGTTGATCCACCTGCCTCAGCCTCCCAAAGTGCTGGGAATACAGGCGTGAGCCACTGTGTCTGGCCTTTTCATATATTTTTAACTAAATTAATAAAACAGCCTGGGGCAGTGGCTCATGCCTGTAATTCCAACACTTTGGGAGGCCAAAGCAAGCAGATCACTTGAGCTCAGGAGTTCAAGACCAGCGTGGGCAACATGGTGAAACTTCGTTTACCAAAAAATACAAAAATTAGCCAGGCATGGTGGCAAATGACTGTAGTCTCAGCTATCCCAGAGGCTGAGGTGGGAGGATTGCTTAAGTCCGGGAGGTCAAGGCTGCAGTAAACCGTGATCATGCCACTGCACTCCGGCCTGGGTGACTGAGCAAGACTCTGCCTCAAAAAACTAACAACTAACCGGGTATGGTGGCTCATGCCTGTAATCCCAGCACTTTGGGAGGCCTAGGTGGGCAGACCACATGAGGCCAGGAGTTCAAGACCAGCCTGGCCAACATGACAAAACTTTGTCTCTACTAAAAATACAAAAATTAACCAGATGTGGTGGTGTGTGCCAGTAATCCCAGCTACTCAGGAGGCTGAGGCGGGAGAATCACTTGAACCTGGGTGGCAGAGGTTGCAGTGAGATGGTGCCACTGCACTCCAGCCTGGGCAACAGAGCAAGACCCTGTCTCAAAAACACAAACAAACAAAACCCTAAAAAAACTAAAAAGTAAATAAATAAATAAAACAAAATGTACAAACAATAGCAAAGGCTAGACCTTGCTCCAAAATCACATTGTTTTTTAAGCTGCATTCTTTTTATTTTTGAGACAGTAGTCTTGCTCTGTCACCAGGCTGGAGTGCAGTGGCGAGATCTCTGCTCACTGTAACCTCTGCCTCCTGGGTTCAAGCGATTCTTCTGTCTCAGCCTCCCAAGTAGCTTGGACTACAGGTGTCCGCCACCACGTCTGGCTAATGTTTGTATTTTAGCAGAGATGGGGGTTCACCATGTTGGCCAGGATGGCCTCAATCTCTTGACCTCGTGATCCACCCACCTCGGCCTCTCAAAGTGCTGGGATTACAGGCGTGAGCCACCACACCTGGTCCTAAGCTGCCTTCCTATAAACTTTCAAATGAGACGAAGAGAAACTTCTGCTGAGAGGGGCATGGTCATGACTTACAGTTTGGGCAGGACAAAGGTATTTTCCATCACACACACACGTGCACATTCATCCTCACACACACTGTTATTTCCACTGAGTTGTACTTGATTCTTCTCCAGTGGCTCTGTCTTGAGTTTATTTAATGTTACAGTTGGCCAATGAACAGACTAACAATAAAGAATTTTGCTTTTATTTATTTAAAAAAAAAAACTGCTTGATAGTCTTATGAGGAAACAAAGTGAAGAATAAAGGTAAGTACTGCATGTACCACAGTAGTGAGAGGAAAAAGAGTCTCAACTAACTGATATTCAGAGGACTGCATGGCTATCAGTGATCGAGTTGGGATTTGGGCACATGGACATTTGTTGGATTTTGCTGCCTAGCATCTATATCCCATTCGTCTGGAAGCAGGATCCCATTTTGCAGTGGGGCCATTATCCTCCAACACAGCAGTCTATCGTATTATTCGTCAAGGGGCTCTCCCCTTCCTCAGAGGAGCGTGAGCACCTGACCCACCCTAAGCCTATCAGAGTTCTCTCTCTTTGATCCAAAGCAGAAGCACGGACCATTGGTGTCTGCTGCATGGATGCTGGAACTGTCCTGGCTTCTGTCCTTTCCAAAGACCACCTGTGCAGCTTTTCCTTCATTTCTGTAAGCATACTTTCAATAATTTACTATTACTTATTAATCTGTTGCTTCTCTACAACTGGCTGCCTCCTCAGCACCATGACTCCCAGCCTGGAATCATGGAACAAAAGGTGAATGTGGGCACAGAAGGTTCAGCCACTGAGTGCCTAAATGGTTTTGAGCTCATTATTTGAAATTTAAACTCATTGCCTGAAACAGGAAGAAGACCTCTCCTAAAGCTGGTATGTGAATTCCATTAGATGAAATATGTGCTCTCTGAGATCAAGGACTTTGATTTATTCTCTGCTGAATCCACAATGCCTATCACAGAACACAGAGCAGAGCTTCAAAAAATGTGTTGGTTTAATGACAACTATATCTGGAAACACTTTGTTAACTCTAGTATTTAACATGAATAGCTGCGTCCATTATGCCCAGGATGAAGAGAGCCAATTTCTATTCTCATTTCCTTAAAGTTTTGTCTTGCTTTCTCTTTCTTTCCTTGAATCTTCACACTAAGTCTGACTACTTTGTTATTTTATTTTATTTTATTTTTTAAAGAGACAGGGTCTCACTGTGTCACCCAGACTGGAGTGCAGTAGTGTAATCATACCTCACTGTAATTTCTAACTCCTGGTCTCAAGCAATCCTCCCACCTCAGCCTCACAAGTAGCTGGGACCACAGGCATGGGCCACCATGCCTGGCTTTTTTTTTTTTTTTTTTTTTAAGAAATGGGGTCTCCCTATGTTGCCCAGGCTGGTCTCAAACTCCTGGGCTCAAGATCCTCTGGCCTCTGCCTTCCAAAGGGATTACAGGCATGAGCCACCACCCTGGGCCTCTGATTATTTTAAAACCCAGCCAATTTGTCTGCTCCCCATAATGCCTGATACCTTTTTTTTTTTTTTCCTAAGACAGAGTCTCGCTCTGTCTCCCAGGCTGGCGTGCAGTGGCCATCTCAGCTCAATACAACCTCCACCTCGCGAGTTCAAGCAATTCTCCTGCCTCAGCCACCTGAGTAGCTGAGATTATAGGCATGAACCACCACATCCAGCTAATTTTTGTATTTTTAGTAGAGTAGGTGTTTCAACATGTTGGTCAGACTGGTCTCAAACTCCTGGCCTCAAGGGATGTTCCTGCCTCGGCGTCCCAAAGTGCTGGGATCACAAGTGTGAGCCACCTTGCCTGGCTGCCTGATATTTTAAGATCAGAAAAACCACCCTTCTTAAGTGGAGGGTAAGTGGGTCCATATTTACAGGAATGGAGGAAAGGAGGATGTTTCTTCTCCCTTTCGTCCACTCAGTAGCTCTGAAATTAATGCTAAGGTGAGCAAACGCCTGCACCGCTGCCCCCTGCCGCCCTCGCCTTATGAGACTGCTGTTGAACACGAAGTAAACGTTTCCCAGAAGGCCCAGTTAAGAAACAATTCACGGCGAGGTGAGGGCACAAAGGTAAGGGGGAAAGGGGGAAATGATATTTCTTTAAAGGACAGAGATACCTGAATAGCACTGGGGGCGGTTACAGCCCATGAGGACATCTCCAAGTCCTTCTATATGACACTAGGAACCCCTGTGCCATGTACAAACACTGGTCTCAGAGATTAGCAGGAGGAAGAGGATATTGACACAGTTCTGTCCTACAGAATGATTCCAGATGCCTCTGAGTCTGTGACGCCCCTGCGTCCGTCATCAGCAACACAAGTGAGGGAGAAGTTTGAAGAGTGACGACCCTAGAAGTTATCTGAGTTTAAGACTGGGAATCTTAAGGCACAGAGCAGAGGATTTGGGGGCTGAAAAAGACGCTCTGCAGCTTCAGCGCGAAGAGGGCGGCGGGGGTCGTGGGGTGGGCGTGGAACCTCGCGGCCTTCTGAAGCAGCAGTAAGCGGTTGAGGCTGCGCAGGGGTTTGAGCGGAGCGAGAACAGCTCCTTGCCTTGGTCATGCTGCCCTCCGGAGGTCAGTGTAGGTATCGCCGCTCTCTTTCACGCTATTCTGTCTCTTCATCGTCTGTTCTGGATCACCCTGTTCTGGAGACCATTGGGTCAGGGGGTTCCTATGGACCCCCAGGGTGAGCTTAATGTCCCCGATAGCTGTGTGCTCCAGGTATCACTTGAATGCCCACCCGGTTCCGGCATCACGAGTCTCCGGAGCTGTCTCCGCCCCACGGCTCACATTCCAGCACTGACCCTCAGTGACTTCTGCAACAACACGCTCCTCTCGCCCAGCTCTAAGTATTCTGGCTCCGCGACGGACAGGGGAAGGAAAGAAGGAAGCCTGTGAAGAGCCGCGGCGCCTGCCTGCACAGCCCTCCCCGCATCGGAGCATTAACTGACTAAAGTCGCCTGTCTCGACAGTCTCCCCTGCGGGGTATCTGGGGACCCTTTCTTTGGGAACCCACGCTCTTTGTCAGAGAAGCCTATGCCTCTCCTGTCCCAAATCTCATACCCTTGGCCCTTCTCCCGTCCTTGCGCTGAGGCTGGAAGTTAGGTCAAGTGCCAGAACATCTAGATGCCCCAAGAGTGACACCTGGGAGTGCGTGGGTTAGGAACGAGTAGCGGGAAGGGAAGGTGGAGGAGCAGAGGATTCCTGGGGCGGGCGTCTGGGGTGAGCTCGCGGCCCCCCAGAGCCTGGCACACAGCCGCCTGGCATCCGGCAGGCGTGAGGGAACGTATCGGACGGCGAGTCAGGAGGGGTAAACCCGGAAGAATGCGGAGGCGGTGAGCTGGGCAGGGGCGAGGTCACCTAAGGACGCGGTTCTAGCCCCGCCCCCAAGGCACTCCGGGCCAATCAGGAATTGCTCATTCCCCAAACCTCTCCCCTTGGACTCGCCCTTCTCTGCATTTCGGTCTCAGGCGCAAACAAGTTCAAAGCCGCAAGGCCAAAGCTCTGAGATACGGTTTCCCAAGCCAATCAGGGAGCGGCTCTCGGAAATGGGGCGGAACTCTGAAAAGGCGAGAGCTGGAGAGCTCTGTCTCTCTCTCTCTCTCGCAGACTCCCTCTCCGCGGTGGGTGTACTCGGCAGTCACAGACCCACTCAGGACACCTCCTGTCGCCAGCGGGCTAGACGTCCCCCATCCAGAGGGCCTAAGCGGGGAGTAGCATCCGCTTTCTTTCCACCACTCTCCAGGGACCTGGGGACAGAATGTTTACAGCTTGGGAGTGGAGACAGGAAACATCCCAAATTATCATTTCCCCTTAACCGCGCCTCTCCTCTTATGTCTTAAAGGGGTCATCGTGTCTCTCCAGTCTAGAGTCTAAGTTCAAATGAGGCATAAGACGAGGGCAGCAGGAAGGCTCCAAGTAAAACAGAAATGGATGAGATGGATAAATTTCGCCTGGTCTATCCCTGCTCCAACGGTTTGGGTGTGGGTTGGGTGGTGCAGCCCTTGAGCAAGGGGCTCTGACAGCCTCAATCAGAGGAGCCGCGGAGCTGCTACGGAGGGAGAGGAGGCAATTCCAGAGTCAGCTTGGGCTTGTCCCACGGGAGCCCTCAGGACAGTGTCTGGGGCTGTGGCCTGGTTCTCAGCCCTTGCAGCATCTGCCATTTTAACCAGGGGTCACCTTTCTCTTCTGGCCTGGAAGTAGCTAGAAGTTAAAGGTTACACTCACCAGAAGGGAGTAAGCCCAGGAAGCAGTCAGAAAGGAAAGGTGGCTCTAGAGAAGAGATGGGGCCACCTGAAGGCCTTCAGGAGGACGGAGAAAAGAAATGGGAGATGATTGTTATATCATATTAAATATTTATTTTCTGCAGACTGTCTTGGGAGTAATTCTTGAGCCAGGAGGGGAGGGGTTAGTGTTCAAATTGCTGAGACCTTAGGTCAAAAAGCTACAGAAATCACTTTGAATAAAACAATGACTTAGAGGCAGTCACCCCTTGCCAGCAATTCCAAGAGTTGAGGCTTCATGCCTCAGAACACGGTGACAAGAGTTGAGTGAACCAGAGATTGAGGCCGTGGTTTTTACAGGAGAAGAAAGAGCTTGGGTGTATGGGAGCAGGGGAGGAGGGTGACAGACTGGGGAAATGATAAAGGCCATTTTGGAAGCCCACACGGAAGTGGTCTTGGGAAACCTGAAGACACTGGGAGATTCAGAAGGCCAAGGGGATCCAGCTTATCCTGTTGAGCAAGGTGCTGGGAGGGAAGGCAGGTAAGCCATGTAAAAGGCCTGGGAGGCAAGGGGAAACTGGAAGAGGGACCCCAGGTGAAGAAGGGTATGGAATGGGGTGCAGAAGTCCATGGAGATGACTGGCAGATCTCAGGGCAGTTTCAGCACATCAGAAGTTGGGTTTATGTTTCTTGAGCTCCACCATAAGGTGGTGAATGTTGATGAGCTCTGCCCGGGCAGGAAGGGCTCGGAGTTGAGGCTGGGACAGCACCCGGTGGAAGCGATGATAAAGCTGGATCAGCTGGGTCAGTGCTCCCTGGTCAAAGAAAGTCACTGAGGGATCAGATTGTAAAGTGGTGCTGACAGTGATTATTAAGAATCAGTTTAGGCAGCTGGGCACGGTGGCTCACATTTGTAATCTCAGCACTTTGGGAGGCCGAGGTGGGCAGATCACGAGGTTGGGAGTTTGAGACCAGCCTGGCCAACACAGTGAAACCCTGTCTCTACTAAAAATACAAAAATTAGCTGGGCGTGGTGGCAGGTGCCTGTAATCCCAGCTACTCAGGAGGCTGAGGCAGGACAATGGCTTGAACCCGGGAGGTGGAGGTTGCAGTGAGCTGAGACTGTGCCACTGCACACACACAAAAAATCAGTTTAGGGCTCAACCAGAGCTTTGGGTACAGCTAGTAGCTAAAGACCAAGGGTCACTTAGATGATGCTAGGCCCAGCAAAAAGATGCAAGAAAACAATAAATAATGGGGGATGTGAGTGGGGGCTGGGACTTGTAGGTCACCTGAATGATACTGGTTCCGTTTCTGAAGTTGGTGAAACTCCGCATTACATCCTGACTCAGAGATTCCACCGATGATTTCCAGGAACTACCAAAGCCACGGATCAGCTGAGTTACCCGGGCTGATAGCGGGAGGAAAGGGAGTGTCAGAGAGGGATCTGGCTGGCTGATCTTCGACTGCACGTTCTCCCCAAGGTACAGCCATCCTTACCATCAAACCCCTCTTTTCTGGATTCTCTCGATCCAGTCTTTCATACTCTACACTGCCCCCCAAGTAATCTGTATCCTTTCCTTTTTCTTTTCCATTTCCCTTATCACTGATCCCACCTTTACCACATTTTCCTCATACCTTCTTCCCCTCGAAGTCGCTCAGCCTGTCCACGCTCAATCAAAGCCTCAGCCTCCTTCACAAATGCCACCAGACCCCCAAAAGGGGGAGACAGCAACTCTTCAATGAACTCCTGGAAAGACACAAATACATATACACAGGTGTCCCGGTGTCAGTGGATTTGCCCAATTCTGGCATCAAATGAATGCAGATCCGTGTCAATGGCATCTTTCAGCTGCTGCAAAAGTTAAGGCAAATCCTCTGTGGAGAAAAATATCCTCAATCCTAATTTTGGCCCATACAATTCCCCTGTTTATGATCAAGCAATGAACTTACAGATCACCAGACATGGAAGAAGGGAAGCTACCAAGAGAGTGAGGAGACACAATAAGCAATAGCTGCTGACCTTAGAACTATCCAATACAGGCAGCAGTTGTATGTTCTGTATGCAATGTCTAAAGTTAAGGATAGGCCGGGTACTGTGGCTCATACCTGTAATCCCCGCACTTTGGAAAGCTGAGGCGGGCAGATCACCTGAGGTCAGTAGTTCAAGACCAGCCTGGCCAACATGGTGAAACCCCATCTCTACTGAAAAATACAAAAATGAGCCAGGCATGGTAGAGGCCACCTGTAATCCCAGCTACTTGGGAGGCTGTGGCAGGGAGAATTGCTTGAACCTGGAAGGTGGAAGTTGCAGTGAGCCGAGATTGCACCACTGTGCTCCAGCCTGGGCAGTAGAGCAAGACTCCATCTCAAAAAAAAAAAAAAAAAGTTAAGGATGCAGACATAAAACTGACCAATTAATAAGAACTATTAGGAATGAACAGACTTTAAAAAAGGAAATTATTTAGATATGGGAAGCCAGTTTTATAAAGTCAACAGATTAACAAGAATGATACAATGAACTAGAATTTATAACTGAAGAAAGGACTCAGAATATAGCACAGACAGGAGACAGAAAATTTTGAGATGGTAGGAGATATAGAAATCTAATTAATGGATCTAGGCACTGAAATTGATGGCTACCAACACCACAAAGAGAGCCAAGAAGACATTATGTGCTTCCTAATGGAAATACATACCACTACCTCTCAAATCTCTCAAATATTCCTGTAAAAAAAAAAAAATCTAATTTAAATTTGATCAAGCCTTTCCATCTAATTACACATTTATGAGAAATATACCAAACAGAGGAACAGTTAGGCACACCACAGAATGCAGTCAGCAAAAATCTAAACTGTACATCGTTCTAGATGACAAATGACTCAATAACTCAGTTTCTTCCACAAATAAATTGCAGAGGAGAGGGGACCAAGATGTAAGGGAAATCTATAGATAAAAAAAGACATATATACATATATATACCTTATATGAATCCTGCTGTGAACCATAAAAATCATTTATGAAGGCTGAACACAGTGGCTCATGCCTGTAATCCCAGCATTTTGGGAGACTGAGGTGGGTAGATCACCTGAAGTCAGGAGTTCAAGACCGGCCTGGTCAACATGACAAAACCCCATCTCTACTAAAAATACAAAAATTAGCTAGGCATGGTGGCAGGTGCCTATAATCCCAGCTACTCAGGAGACTGAAGCAGGAGAATAGCTTGAACCCAGGAGGTAGAAGTTGCAGTGAGCTGAGATCAGGCCATTGCACTGCAGCCTGGGGGCAACAAGAGTGAAACTCCATCTTAAACAAACAAAAAAAATCATTTATGAAATAACTGGGGTAATCTGAATATTAGTTATTTTAAATAAGATAATTTTCTAAGTATGATAATGTATTATAGTTTTTAAAACACATTCTGTTACTAGGTGTGGTGGCACACAACTGTGGTCCCAGCTACTCAGAAGGCTGAGGTGAGAGGATCACTTGAACCCAGGAGTTCAAGGCTGCAGTGAGCTATATCATGCCACTGCAATCTAGCCTCGGCAGCACAGCAAAATAATTTCAAAAAATAACTTTTTTAATAAAAAATAAAAACACATTCCAATACAGATCAAGTGATAATAATGTATAAGATTTAATTCAAAGTAACTGGGGGACGCAAAAGGAGGGTAAGCAATAGGTGTTCGTATAGATGAAACAAAACTATCCATGAATTGTTACACACTGAATATCACTGATGGTGCCTGGGGGGTTCACTATGCTCTTCTATTAGCATATTGAAATTTCCCATAATAAAAAGTTAAAGGGAGATGAAAACAAAAACCCACAAAAACAAAAACCCAGACAATAAAACCTTGTAAGAAGAAAGTGAAATTATTATTCCATTTAAAAATAAATAAATAATATAAAAATTAGCTGGGTGTGGTGGCAAATGCCTGTAATCCCAGCTATTCAAGAGGCTGACGCACAAGAATCGCTTGAACCCAGGAGGCAGAAGTTACAGTGAGCCAAAATCATACCACTGCACTCCAGCCTGGGCAACAGAGCAGCAACTTGTCTTA
>NW_016107339.1:12976709-12978413 GCF_001604975.1 Cebus imitator | reverse complement strand
GAACCCAGGAGGCGGAGGTTGCGGTGAGCCAAGATCAGGCCATTGCACTCCAGCCTGGGTAACAAGAGTGAAACTCCGTCTCAAAAAAAAAAAAAAAAAAATTATTTCATGTTTCTCCTTACTTTTTAATGTAGCTTCTAGAAACTTTGAAATTATTTAAGTGGTTCACATTTGTGACATGCATTATATTCCTATAGAAGTACTAGTCTGGACTTAAATGAACTTCAAGCTTTCTTTACGCAAAAGAGAACACCTTGATAGCAGAAGAGTGACCAGAGGGAAATAGTGCCCTGAGCTTTAACAATCTTTCCTACATAGTATCAAGCAGCAGCTGGATCAAAAAGAACCAAAAGCACTGATGGCAGCTAGCTCTCTATACCTGGCAAATCCCGTGACAAATCCCACCTGCTCTCAGCAGAGACCACTGGTTAAGTGCATCTTTGTGGGTGCCTTGATCTCCTGCAATCATCCCACCTCAACCTCCTAAGTAGCTAGGACTACAGGTGCATGCCACTACACATGGCTAATATTTTTTTTAAGAAATGGGGTCTCACTGTGTTGCCCAGGCTGATCTCCTTGAACTCCTGGGCTCAAGAGATTCTCCCATCTCAGCCTCCCAAAGTACTAGGATTACAGGTATGAGCCACTGCGCTTGCAGCCAGCCTTTCAAAATCAGGAATACGAAGAGTTCTCACTATCACCTTTCTATTCAACCTTTAAACATAATCCTGGGAGTGTTAGCCAGTAGGGTAAGAGATCAGAAATATAAGACACTAAAGACAAAAAATTAGGAAAGATTTCTTTATTCCTGTAGGACTAAACATACATACTATGCCCACCTAAAAATAAATATGACAAAAGACCTACAGTGTCTTTGTGCTGAAAATTTAGAAAAGTTATCAAAAGACATTAAAAGACTATCTTAAAAATTGGAGAGGGAGGCCAGGTGAGGTGGCTTACATCTATAATCCCAGCATAGTGAGACACTACAAAAAATTAAATTTTTAAATTGTATAGTCTCTACAGAAAATTTTTTTAAAAAGCCAACTGCGGTGCTGTGTGCCTCTAGTGATAGCTACTCAGGGGGCTGAGACAGGAGAGGCACTTGAGCCTAGGAGTTCAAAGCTGCAGTGAGCTATGATTGTGCCACTGCATTCCAACCTGGGTAACAGAGCAAAACCTGTCTCAAAAAAAAAAAAAAAAAAAGGATAGAATAGTGATTATCAATAGGAAGTTTCAATATCACAAGTATCCATTCTTCCAAATGAATCTATAGACAATGTAATTCTAATCAAAATCCTTAAAGACTTTTTAAAATGTGAAAACTTTTGGAGATCAGCCTGGCCAACATGGTGAAACTCCATCTCTACCAAAAACACAAAAATTAGCTGGGCATAGTGGTATATGCCTATAATCCTAGCTACTCAGGAGGCTGAGGTGGGAGAATCACTTGAACCCGGGAGGCAGAGGTTGCAGTGAGCTGAGATCATGGCCCTGCACTCCAGCCTAGGTGACAGAGCAAGACTCTGTCTCAAAAAAAAAGAAAGGATTTTCTATAAATGGTTCTGGGCCAACTATCCACATAAAAAAAAGAAATAGATTCCTACCTCACATCATACACTAAAATTAATTCCAAGTAAATTTCAGACTTAAAGGTAACAAAAAAATTGTATATATATTTGTTTTTTCTTTTTTTTTTTTTTT
>NW_016107339.1:12963388-12975904 GCF_001604975.1 Cebus imitator | reverse complement strand
TACAGGCACGCACCACCATGCCCAGCTAATTTTTTGTATTTTTAGTAGAGACGGGGTTTCACCATGTTGACCAGGATGGTCTCGATCTCTTGACCTCGTGATCCACCCGCCTTGGCATCCCAAAGTGCTGGGATTACAGGCTTGAGCCACCGCGCCCAGACCAAAATTACAAATTTCTTTCATAAAAAGCAACATTTAAAAAACCAAAAATGTGGTACAAGGATCTCTTGAGCCCAGGAGTCTAAGACCAGCCTGAGCAACATAGCAAGACCCTTATCTTACCAAAAAAAAAGTAGGGCCAGGCGCGGTGGCTCACACCTGTAATCCCAGCACTTTGGGAGGCCGAGGCAGGTGGATCACCTGAGGTCAGGATGAGTTCAAGACCAGCCAGACCAATATGGTGAAACCCAATCTTTCTTAAAAAAAAAGTAAAAAGATACATACTGAAAGATAATCTGTAACCTATATCATCAACAAGGTTAGTATGTCGACGATACAAAAACTCTTATAAATCAAAAAATACTAGGAGATTTATTTTTTTCTTTATTTTTTGAAACAGAGTCATGCTCTGTAACCGAGGCTGGAGTGCAGTGGCACAATCTTGGCTCACTGCAAACTCCACCTCCCAGGTTCAGCCCCACTGAGGAGCTGGGACTACAGGCATGCGCACCATGCCTGGTTGATTTTTGTACTTCTAGTAGAGACAAGGTTTCACTATGCTGGCCAGGCTGGTCTCAAATTCCTGGCCTCAAGTGATCCGTCCGCCTCAGCCTCCCAAAGTGTTGGGATTACAGGCATGAGTCACCATGCCCAGCCACAACCCAATTTTTAAAAGGTCAAATGCTACAACAGACATTTTACAGAAAAAAAAAAAATTGTACAGTTACTAAACATTTGAAATGATGCTCAATGTCATTACTAATCAGGAAATTACAAATAAAGACCCATTGAAATACAGGTTGAGTATCCCTAATCCAATAATCTGAAATCCAAAATGCTCCAAAATCTGGAAGTTTTTGAGTATCAACCTGATGCTCAAAGGTAATGCTCTTTGGAGCATTTCAGATTTCAGATTTTCAGACTACAGGCGCTAACCAGTAAAAATAGTGCAAGTAATTCAAAACCTGAAAAAAAATCAAAATCTGAAACATTTCTGATCCCAAGCATCTTTAGCAGCATCCCTGATCTCTAAAAAAAAAAAAGGAAAAGAAAAAAATGGCAAAGGTCTGATAATACCACATGGAGAAAATGTGGCTCAGTAGCAATTCTTACATATTGCTAGTAAGAAGTAACTACTTAGGAAAACAATTTAGCATTGTCTCATAAAGACTAACACTGCATATCTTATAAGCAGCTAGACTACTGTGCTAGGTTTATACCCAAAAGAAACTTTTGATGAAGATAATCAATATCTATGTGTGCTAAAAGACATGACTATTCATAAAACAATGCAAGAAACTGGAAATAATCCATTTATAGAATCTGTTTAATCACATAAGTCACATATGGCAATTAAAAAGAATGAGCTATAGCTATATGCAATAACATGACAATATTAGCAAAATTTTGCCTGAAAAGAATTCTCTGATTCTGGGGTTTTTTGTTTTGTTGTGCTGTTTGAGACAGGGTCTTGCTCTGTTGCCTATGGTGGACTACAATGGCATTATCATAGCTCGCTGTAGCCTCAAACTCCTGGATTTCAAGTGGTCCTCTTGCCTTTGTCTCCCAAATAGCTAGGACTACAAGTGCTTGCCACCATGTGGCTTTTTTTTTTTTTTTTTTGCCTCATCTCATCAGTGTCTATATCATTAAAAAAATAAAACAGCCCAGTACAGTTGTTTGTTTCTTTGTTTCTTTGTCCGTTGCCCAGGCTGGAGTGCAGTGGTACAATCTCAGCTCACTGCAACCTCAGCTCACTGCTGCAACCTCCACCTCCTGGGTTCAAGCGATTCTCCTGCCTCAGCCTCCCAAGAAGCTGGGACTACAGGCATCTATCACCACGCCTGGCTAATTTTTTCTATTTTAGTAGAGGTGGGGTTTCACCATGTTAGTCAGGATCATCTCGATCTCCTGACCTCAGGTGATCCGCCTGCCTCAGCCTCCCAAAGTGCTGGGATTATAGGCACGAGCCACCGCACCTGGCCTGTTTTGTTTTTTAATGATATAAACACCCAGGAACACAACACACAATCCAAGAAGTAGCAGATTGGCAGAAGTTACCATCAAACTATGAAATCCTCCTCAAACCATCCCTGTGCCTCATGCACAGCCTCTCGTTGATTTAAATGTTGCATTTTTTGTGCTCTTGATTTTCCCCCCGTTTTTGTGCATGTTCTTGCTTTTAAAAGTAAAGCTATATATATACACCAAAACAAAAATTCATTCTGTTTTTCAGTGTCATTAAACACAGAATCTGGGCCGGGCACAGTGGCTCATGCCGAGGCAAGTGGATCACCTAAGGTCAGGAGTTTAAGATCAGCCTGGCCAACATGGGGAAACCCCATTGTGGGTAACCCCCAACATGGGCAATGAGGAAGGAAAGCTGTGCAAACCCCAGGCACAATTAGTGCCTGAAGAATATCTTAGGTTATAGTGTTATTACTCAGCTATTTCCTTTATGTAATCCTTTATATATAATCATATATTAATTTATAGAATTAGTGCCTGAAGTATAACTTACTGCTTACATATATCTAGCTTATATTATCATACTTAATACTTATATCTAGCATACTTAGTTCTATATAATCTTTCTATATAATCATAGAGGTATTGTAGTCGGAGCTGTACCAACACATTTAGTGCTGATTTATATAATCCTTCTATATAACCATATAGTAGTTTGTAGTAGGAAGAATGCCCAGAGCAGTCACAAAGCGGAAGCAGTACATGGGAAAACAACCAGACCAGGACAAGAACCAAAGACCCAGGCGGTGGTGTCCCTGCCTGAAAGAGGAAACGCTGTACAGCAGGCTTGGAGCAAGGGCCTCTCTTCCTGAAAGAGGAATTGTAGTACCTTGCATCCAGTTCCTGTGGAAAGTAGGCCTCAGGCCTGAGACTCTGCAAAAAACAGAGGGAGAAGAACCTCCCAGTGTGACCGGTCACTGCGGCTGTACACCCTGTCAAGTCTTTTCTCGATTCTGTGCTAGCTCAAATCATCCTCCCATAAATATCTTAGAGAAAAGCACAAGTCTGTCATCTCCCACTGCATTGGCTTACAGTATCCTTCTATTAGAAATCCTTTGAAGTCTCCACCCCCAGATAAGAAGTGTTGCGCATGACACCTGCTGCACACAGCCTACATCCTTGCTTCAGTGACCTAATGGGGGTGGACTCCTTTTCTGTACACGACCCTCTACTACTGTACACGGCACAGCCCCCTACTGCGCACGGCCCACCTCTCTGCCCAGGTGACATAATGGGGTGGCCCCTTCGCTTGTTACTCATGTGACTATGTATGCCCTATGACTAAGCCTATAGACGATGACCTCACTTAGGACCCTGCCCCCTGCTTGTACCTAATAAATGCAGATGCTTCTGGACATTCAGGGCCTTGCTTGTCTCTACTCATAGGTGGTGTGCCCCCCCCAAGTCCAGCTACTCTTCTCCAGTTCTTCAATGTCCTATTTCTTTACTTCTTGGATCTTGCACCTCAGCACAGCATAAGGGACACCCCACGACCCTGTGGGGCTGACAGCCCTACACCCCATTTCTACTAAAAATACAAAAATTAGCTGGGCATGGTGTCACACGCCTGTAGTCCTGGCTACTCAGGAGGCTGAGGCAAGAGGACTGCTTAACCTGGGAGGCAGAGGTTGCAGTGAGCCAAGATTGTGGTCGCTACACTCCAGGGTGGGAGACAGAATGAGACTCCGTCTCTCAAAAAAAAAAAAAAAAAGAATCATAAGATTTTTCACTTGAAGGCTGGGATTCAAGACAGCCCGGGCAACATGGCAAGACACTGTCTCTACAAAATTAAAAAATTAGCCACTACACACCTAGAGTAAACTCATTTTTGATAAAAGTGCCAATAACATACACTGGGGAAAAGATAGTCTCCTGGCCAGGCATGGTGGCTCACATCTATAATCCCAACACTTTGGGAGGCCAAGGCAGAAGGATCACTTGAAGTCAGGAGTTCAAGAGCACCCTGGCCAACATGGTGAAAGCTCATCTCTACTAAATATACAAAATTAGCTGAGCATGGTGGCAGGCACCTGTAATCCCACTATTCAGGAGGCTGAGGCAGGAGAATTGCTTGAACCCAGGAGGTGGAGGTTGCAATGAGCCAACACCACAGTGCTGCACTCCAGCCTGGGCGATAAAGCAAGACTCTGTCTCAAAAAAAGAAAGAAAGAAAAGATAGTCACTTCAATAAATGATGCTGGGAAAACTGGCTATCCATTATGCAGAAAAATGAAACTATATCCCTATTATACAAAACGAAATCAAAGGATTAAATCTAAGACCTCAAATTATGAAACTACTACAAGAAAACAGTGGGGAAAATCTCCAAGACACTGGTCTGAGCAAAAATTTCTTGGGCACAAGCCTCACAAGCACAGGCAACCAAAGCAAAAATGGCCAAATGGGATCACATGATGTTAAAAAGCTTCTGCACAGCTAAAGAAACTACAAAGTGAAGAGACAACTAATATTTGCAAACTACCCATCTGCCAAGGGATTAATAACCAGAATAATATAAGGGGCTCAAACAACTCTGCATGACAAAGTCTAATAATCCTATTTAAAAACGGGCAGAAGATTTGAATAGGCATTTCTCAAAAGACCCCAAATGGCAAACAGGCATATATGAAAAGGGGCTCACCATCACTATCATCAGAGAAATGCAAATCAAAACTACAATCAGATCTCATCTCACCCCAGTCAGAATGGCTTTTCTCCAAAAGACAGGCAATAACAATGCTGGTGAGGATGTGAAGAAAAGGGAACCCTTATACACTGTTGGTGGGAATGTAAATTAGTAAAACACTATGGAGAACAGTTTGGAGGTTGCTCAAAAAACTAAAAGTAAAGCTACCATACCATCCAGCAATCCAACCGCTGGGTATATACCCAAAAGAAAGGAAATCAGTACATTCAACAGGTATCTGCACTACATGTTTGTTGCAGTACTGTTCACAGTAGCTAAGATTTGAAAGCAACCTAAGTGTCCATCAACAGATGAATGGGTAAAGAAAATGTGGGACGTATACACAATGGAGTACTATTTAGCCATAAAAAAGAATGAGACCCAGTCATTTGCAGCAACATGAATAGAACTGGAGATTATAGTAAGTGAAATAAGCTAGGCACAGAAAGACAAGCCTCACCTCTTCTCACTTATTTGTGGGATCTAAAAATCAAAACAATTGAACTCATGCACAAAGAGAGTAGAAGGATGGCTACCAGAGGCTGGCAAGGCTAGTAGAGGCTAGGGAGGAGGTGGGGGTGGTTAATGGGTACAAACAGAAGTAGAAAGAATGACTGGGCATGGTGGCTCAGGCCTGCAATCCTAGCACTTTGGGAGGCTGAGGAGAGTGGATCACGAGGTCAGGAGTTCAAAACCAGCCTGGCCAACATGGTGAAACCCCATCTCTACTGAAGATACAAAAAATTAGCGGGGCATGGTGGTGCACGCCTGTAATCTCAGCTACTCGGGAGGCTGAGGCAGGAGAGTCCCTTGAACCCGGGAGGCAGAGGTTGCAGTGAGCCAAGATCGTAGCATTGCACTCCAGCCTGGACAACAGGTCTAGACTCTGTCTCAAAAAAAAAATAAGACCTAGTTGATAGCACAACAGGGTGACTATAGTCAATTATAACTTAATTGTACATTTTAAAATAACTTAGAGTGTAATTGGATTGTTTATAACACAAAAGATAAATGCTTGAGGGGATGGATAAAGAAAAAAATAAAATTCATTCTAAAAATAGAACATTAGCCAGGCATGGTGGCTCATGCCTGTGGTCCCAGCTATCCAGGGGGCTAAGGTAGGAGGATCACTCAAGCCCAGGCGGTTGAGGCTGCAGTGAGCCATGTTCGTGCCACTGCACTTCAGCCTGGGTGACAGAGAGAGACCCTGCCTCAAAAAAAAAAAAAAAATCCAAAGGCAAAATAAAATAGACCAATAATGACAGTATGTTGTGAATCAAGAGTTACAGTAATTCCATGTACCTGAGGTCCACTATGCCACTCCCTACACACACACACACACACACACACACACACACACAGCTAAAAACAGCACACAAGGCTGTCCCTTCCCTTTTTCCCACACCCTACCTGTGTCCGAGCATTGAGCAGCTGCTGGAAGCTCTCAACCTCTTTGCTGTCATCTGCGGCCCGTTCCTAACGGAAGACAAAGGGAAAGGTCAAGTTTGGAGAAAGCAGTTCTTCACTTCAGGATGTCCCCTTCATTCCCCCCTTACTGTACTACACCAGACACTGTGCCAGACTCCAAGAGTAAAACACTGAAAAAGACAGGTATCATCTCTGCCATCACAGAGCTGACAGAGCAGTGGGAGAAACCAAACTTTCTGGGTAGGAAGACAAGGAAGAGGAGCATCTATTACCATCAGCACACCCAGCATCATGTCATAGTTGTTGATCAGAAACACAAGCTGCTCCTTCCTTGAGGAGAACTCAGCTGCCACTCGGAGGACAAAATTCTCCACCTCCACCTGAAAAGACAGAGAGGAGAGGAAGAGGTGACACCAGAAAGCAAGGTCATCTGGCCCCCATCTGGCCTCTCCTCGGGCTCCACCCACTGGCAACAGCCCTGCTGCTGGGAAGTCTCTCCGGTCCAACCGTCACCTGTAACTGTCCCAGCAATTGCATGGTCCTTTCATTGGGAATTGTCTGGTTGATGCTGACAAGAGCAGAGGAGAACTCTGCATAGCGGCGTGTGATCTAGGAGAGAGTAGGAAGGAAAATCACACCCACCTCCTGACCCAACCAACACAACCTCCTAACTCCTTTGGCCAGCCCATCTCCATGTGATTTAACTCTGCCTCCAGTCCCTCCTACCCACAGTGTACCACCCACCATGAGTTTTACCACCCTCCCAGCATGCCTGCTCATAGCATGCTGTGACCTTGACACAACTGTGACCTTGGCCAACCCACACAATGAAACTTCGAGCCCTGCCTTTCAAGAACCCTTTGTTACCCTTGCCCTCCCTCACATAGTGGGGCCGAGTATCCAACCCCCCAAGGCGCTGAGGGTCAGTGCTTCGGACACTCTGGACATTCATCTCCAGGATCAGCTCAAACCGTGGCCATAGCAAGGCAAGCACCTGTTCCCAGTACCTGTGGACTTAATCAGAATCAGAGGTCAGCTGGCAAAGATTGTGGGAGAGGGATGGGAGGGAGTAGGGCATCATTCAGTTCAATGGTCAACAGCCAGTTGTAGAGGGCGGTGGTTGGAGAAATGGGAGTCCAAAGGCAGCAGTACTGCCTCCAGAGCAAATGAACAGGAATAAAGGCTGATGATACCAAGTCAGTAGGAGTCTAAGGTCAGGGTAGAGCCATGTAAGACCAAGAGAGTTCATGGCCTGTTGGGCATCAAGGACCAGAATTCAGTGACCTGTCCAGGGCAGGAACATCCCTCTTTGCTGCAATGTTGCGGAACCGGAGAACAATGTGGATACAGAGAAACACAGCAATGGCATCATAGCAGTCAGTGAGATAGGACTCCAGGTGTTTCTGTGATTGGGGAACAAGCAGAGGTTTAAACGAGAATGTTTGTTAGTTTGTTGTCCTTAGTGGCTGTGAACAAACACATGTGTTTCATTGGGGATGATGCACTGGACAAGAGAGAAGAGAGAGGCCTAAAAGGGAAATGCCCCCTGCTTTTCTGTCCACTGCCACCCAGGTGGTCCTGCTGCCTGGCCCACCAGAATCTGTTTTTGGCTTTTTTTTTTTGAGACAGAGTTTTGCTCTTGTCGCCCAAGCTGGAATGCAATGGCGCAAACTCAGCTCACTGCAACCTCCGCCTGCCTCCCTGGTTCAAGCAATTCTCTGGCCTCAGCCTCCTGAGTAGCTGGAATTATAGGTGCCCACCACCACGCCTGACTAATTTTTGTATTTTTAGTAGAGAGAGAATTTCTCCATGTTGGCCAGGCTGGTCTCGAACTCCTGACCTCAGATGATCTGCCTGCCTCGGCCTCCAAGTGCTGAGATTACAGGTGTGAGCCACTGCACCTGACATTTTTGGCGTTTTTTAGAGACAGGTTCTTGCTTTGTCACCTAGGCTGGACTGCAGTGGTACAATCATTGTTCACTGCAGCCTCAAACACCTGGGCTCAAGTGATGTTCCCACCTCAGCCTCCTGAGTAGCTGGGACCACGAGTGCACACCACCACGCATGGTTAAGTTTTATTTTTTTAAATTTTTTTAGAGACAAGCTCTCCCCATGTTGCCCAGGCTGGTCTCGAACTCCTGGCCTCAAGCAATCTTCCTGCCTTCGTCTCCCAAAGTGCTGGGATTACAGGCGTAAGGCACTGCACCCAGCCCCACCAGGATCTATGATCACAAGCCTATCATAGCAGAGTTCTGGACTGAGCTTGGGTCAGGGGCTTGAGCACCAAGATTTAGGGGCCCCTCAATTCTCACGTGCTATTCTCTGATTGTGGGTCAGCACTAGGGGTAAATCTCAGGGACCCTAAGCTCTGAGGATTTCATGGGGAGTAACACTGTAACAAGTCTAAGTAACAAGGCTTAGACCTTTTGTTTTTGTTTTTTTGAGACAGGTCTTACTCTGCCTCCCAGGCTGGAGTGCAGAGATTACTGCAGCTTTGACCTCCTGGGGTCAAGCAATCCTTCCACCTCAGCATCTCAAGTAGCTGGGACCAGAGGCACACACCAACACACACCGAGATAATTTTTTATTTTTTGTAGAGATGAGGTTGTTGCCCAGGCTGGTCTCAAACTCCTGAGCTCAGGCAATCCTACTGCCTTAGACTCCCAAAGTGCCGGGATTATGGGCATGAGCTACCACGCCCATCCAAGGCTCAGACATTTTAGAATGAGGTGATCCCGATTTCAGTTCTACCAGCCACGACCCCACTATGCTGCTGATGAAGACTGGGGACAAAGGTATTGAATGGTACCTGAAATAGGAATCTTACCAGGGTCATGCTGAGTGTACGGCCCATGACAGCATGGAACAGGTCGTGTGCAGCCGGGCCAGACACAACAAAAAATTCACAGATGAAAAGATATTCGCGGCAGGAATTGTCTAGGAGGGCGTAGTGCTGGCTGCGGAAGAGGGCCTCAAATGGATACTAGGAGAGGAGAAGTAAAGAAAAACAGAAGGGATGGACCCCAACACTGACTTCCCATGGACATGGCTGGAAAATCAATAAACCTGGGTAATAAGAGCCGAGCAGACCCTTCGCATCCATCTAGGTCCAGGCTGTCAAAGAGCATCCTGAATGGGCACTGAAAAGCTGAGGGAACACAGGGGTAAAAGAAGGGCCTACACCCTCTTGCTGTCGGTACTCTTGTATCCACCTCAACACCTGCCTCTGACCGTCATTCCCTCAGCCAGTCTCTCCCCTCTGCATGCCCTTAAGTCAATGGTTCTCAGCTCTTTTCACATCATAGCATGCTGGAGTGACTGGAGAAGACCATTCTCAAGTCTAAGGGGATTGAGACAGGGCCTGCAGGTTGGGAAGCTTTGCCCTGAGGTCTGGCCTTCCCTCCCCTCATGCTCAGAGTCTTCTTCATGACTGAAGCTTGTTCCTCCTCATACCCTCTGCTCTCCACGCTGGGCTGTGTGAGGCACCAGGATGGGGGCCTCAAGTTCAGTTGGGGAGATGACAGAGCCACGGGTTCCTAGGGTGAAAATGGTGTTCCTGCTGCGGAGCGATGGCTTTGAAAAGAATCGTAAGATGGGTCAGCGTCAGGGAAAACAACGAGACCATAACTGGGCCCAAAGACTATCTGCGGGAACCCCAGCCAGCCCTCTTTCCCAGTACTGGGGCCCCACTTCACCTGACATCTGTGAATGGGCTTCAGGGGGTCTCTCCCTCCCCTGCAATCATATGCAAAACTACGTTTCAAAATGATGTGTGCATCTTTCTAGGAAGAGAGGCTATAACTTTCATCACTTTCTAAAAGGTTTCAGTCCCATAGGAAAAGGTAAGGAGCAGTGCCTTGGTGGCTGGAGCCGAAAGTCCTCCCACTCTCAAGGCCTGGCATGAGGGTTCCCCAGTACTAGGATATCTTTCTTTGCCGTATCTTCCACACCCATCAGATCATCTTTCTCAGCAACTTCCTCATACTAAGAAAACAGAAAAGAGAACTGATAACCAACTCTTCCCATAGCACAGTAAAATATTCCTTGCCCAGAGATGTCCCCTCCTCCCAGTCCATATGCCCAGGAATGCCTCTCCCTCCTGGCCTTACCTGCACCTTCATGAGCCGCCCCAGGTAAGAACGGTAGTAAGACAGGTAGATCTTGCTCAGCGTCTCCACGTATTCATCCCTGATCTCCTTAGCTGTTGCTCGTTCATTGCCAAGCAGAAACTGATAGAAGAATCTAGAAGGGTTAAGAACATGTCAGTCTACCTGTCTGCCCAAGAAACCAGATGCCTACACTAGGCTGCACAAAAGCTCAAAGACCATCCCATGCACTTCCTTGGGGTGATGACCTGTACTTCAGCAGGGCTGTCTGGGGGATCTGATAGTTGGTCATTGGTTTCCTGAAGGAATAAATCTTCTGGAGGATAAACTCTCGGATCTTCGTCACTGCCTAGATGTGGGGAACCAAACACAGGGCATGAAGCTGCAACCCTTTTACTGTATGAGAGGAATTGGAGGAAGCAACAAATGGTAAACATAGACAGAAGGGTGGTGAACACCTCTTTGGTATTTTAAGATTTTCAGGGAAACCCAGGGAGGCAAGAGTGGGGCTGCCCGGAAAAGGCAAGGTGAAGTTCTTGGAGACAGGCTACAGTGAGCTCTGCCAAGGAAATCCATACCGAAGGTCTTGGGAAGGCTGCTTCTAGTAGCCTCCAGGGTATCCATCCCTACTTCCCACCTTGACCCGGAGCCGATCAAGCACGCCTCTGACGTCTGCGCAGGCCGCTGTGCCTCTAGCTTCCTGCTCTCTGACTGCGGCTGCCTTGGCATCCAGCTCCTGTAGCTGCTCCAAAAACCTGGGTTCTGTCACTGGAGCCTCTAGAATTGCCCTGGGTAGCAGGAAGGGGTGAGATGAGTTATAAGGGAGACCCAGACATCCCTAAACCAGACCTAGACCACATTCCTTACATCCAGCCTCTGTCATGCTACCACCCTGCATTGTACCGTATATCAGGACACATGTACAAAGTTTTCTATTCCTGGACTTCCCCACTACACACCTGACCCTGCATCATTCTTAATCTTAATATTTGATGCCTAACGCATGCCTAAAGAAATGGTTGTTAGCCCGGCTACTAATTTCTAAAAATCACTTAACGTGGAGCTAGGAGACCCATGTGGTAAAGAGGGTAGGTCACCCCAGCCCATTCACCTACTATGGACATTATGACCCTTCAAACTGGTAACTCACGTGACCAGAGCAGAAGGCACCACCAGACCATCAACAAGTTCCCCAAGTTTCCCCCGAACTGCCTGGCGATTTCGAAGTCGAATGTTCATGGCTCCTGACTGTTCCTGCAGTGTCCGAATCTCAGAGCTGATGGAGCTGAGGTCACTCTGAAAAGCTCCCAACATCTGCTCCATTCGCTGTAGGGAGGGTAGAAGATGTTGCTGGAGTGCTATAGAGTTGGTAGGGGATAAGTGGGCCACCAAAGCCTCTTGGTGAAGTCCTCAGTATTTATCAGTCCATGAGGGTAGCAGATGATAAACCTCAAAGATTGCCAGGAAATAACATTAAATATGGCAGTGATAACAAAAAAGGCCCCTGAGGTCATCTTGAAAATGATCCTAACCTGTCCCATCTTGAGGATGATGACCTAAAAACGGCACTAGAGTCCATGATCTAGTTCAGAGTAGCTATTATGGGTCACAGGTCATAATTACTAACCTCCAGGACGGCATCACAGGCTGTGATCTGGTTGTGCAGGGATGCTATATTCTCACTCTCTTGAATATCTGACCCACAAAAAGTCAAGGGGCCTCATGGTGAAGATGGAGATCCTCAGATTTGTAGTACCTCTCCAGTTTCTCTCTGAAGGGACAGAAGCCTCAGAGATGTGGACCCCAGCTGGGCCATCTGTACCACACACCATAAAATCCCCAGGTCAATAGCACTGCCCCTTCCCTCTGCTGGAGGATACAATCCCGAATGGATTTCTGTTCAATCTGCTGTAGCTCCAGCTCAACTTGCTTTGAATAGTGACGGAGATCTACACCCTGGGAGAACATAAAGGTGACAGGTCAGGAGGAAGTCTCAGTAAAGGGACACTGTAACAGAATCAGTGAAGGACTAAAGGGTCAGACACCAGGCTAATATAACAAAAGCAAGAGACTTGTTTTTCCTCTTGGGGGAGAGTAGATAGAAGGGCA
>NW_016107339.1:12960329-12963338 GCF_001604975.1 Cebus imitator | reverse complement strand
CCTCACCGTTTTAAGAGCTTCCTTTACTAACTCATCCTCCAGATTTGCCTGAATGTGAACTGGAAATAGAAGTTCATCATAAGGGTCCAGCTCCACAGTTCCCTCTCCCCACATTGAGTATCTGCACACCAATCCCTACCTTATTCCTTCCAGCCCACATGCCTCTCAGATTACAGGTACTGCACCCTCCCCATGCCATCACTTACCATCCACTTCATCCAGGATGAACTCATCAGAAGTAATATCCAACTCCCCAAGTTGCAGTGGTTCCTGGAGCCCAGGACCACCGGCCTAAAAAGGGATAGGTTAATGGGAGTAGGGTACGGGCAAAGACAGAAGGAAAAAATGTAATTAAATACCCCCAGTCCTTCAAGTGAGACAGAGGTGCTTTTACTGGGAGCACAGGTGCTGCTTTGAAAAATTCTAAAAGTCTCCCATTGTACCCACTCTCCTATTTTGTGCTGATGGGTAAGGAATATGACAAGAAGTCAGATGATTCAGTAAGACTCCTTACTGAAGGAGGTAGCCCAGCATGGTGGTGGGCTCCTTGTAGTCCCAACTACTTAGAAGCTGAGACGCGAGGACTGAGGAGACCAGGAGTTCAAGGTCAACCACCTGGGTAACACAGAGAGACCAGTCTCAAAAAAACAAAACTAAACTAAAGACAAGACAGTGGAGACGACCAAATGAGGAAAACTAGAAATTGCAGAGAATAGAGCAGAACTTGCGCTTAAATTTAGGACCCTCAGACTCCTGATATCTCAGGAGTTCTATCATACCTCTAGGGAACCCCAGACTTTCTAGAACTGTCAAAACACATAGTGTTTACCTGCGTGCCAGGTGCCATCTTACACATACTCATTCATCTGATCCTAACGATAATGTCTAAAGTAGGTTCTATCTTCCTCACCTTACATGTGTAGGAAATGATAGCACAGAGAAGCTGATTAACTTGCCGAAGGGCATACAGCGTGTAAGTGGCAAAGATGGAATCAGAACCCAGGCAGTCTGGCTCCAGAGGCCATGTTCTTAACCTTTATATTATATTGCTTCTTGACTCTACCCCAAAATGTGGAGAGAAGTTGAAACTGTGTCCCAGAACGTGAGTTGCAGCCACTAGTGACCTGCTCAGGGTCGGGTCTGATCACTGGGAAGGGTAAGAGGAGCCAAACAGGTAACATCACGGGTAGCAGCCAAGTTCTTCCCCCGCCCCTTGTGCCTAAACCCAGCCCAGGCCTTTCGGAGGAGAAACAGCTCCGCGCTCTCACCAGCGGGCCCTCTTCCTCCTCCATATCTGAGGTTCCAGCCCGCAATACCAGTTCCCGGGCGGCTGCAGCCATGGTCGCAGCGGCGGCCATTCCCCGCAGCCTCACTTCCGGCCACTGTCAGTCCTGGCAAGTCCGTTCCCTAGAGTGGAGTACAAGTCCCAGAGGGCCTTCCTCAGAGCGAAGTCTTTCCCAGATGTTTGAGTTAAATTGTTTGATTCCAGGGGTCCCCTTTCAGCTCTAACCACTTCACCCAACTGCAAATGGAAACAGGGAAATCTAAAGCACAAACTAGCTCCGGAACCTTCGCTGTTCTCATACCCATGAACTTTACGAACTGTAAAGAAAGGCTGTACCGGAAGTTACGGTACCTAAGCCATACTCTCATAAGTCCAGGCAGCTGGCGCTGAAAGTTTCCGGAAGCACTTCTCTTAGATAGCTCCGCCTATTCCTCCTAGAAGCTATATAAGAATATTGCGTCACTTCCGTTCTCTCTTCCACAGGAGGCTTACACGCCGCCGCTTGTGCTGCCGCCATGGTAAGCCTGGAAGTTGTGCCGTGATCCAGCGACATCGGAACTCGGGCAAGGGAAGCCGGCTGTCAGGGTTCTGTAAACGCACTGTCCTGAGGGCCTGCAACCTTCTGTATGGAGCCTTGAATCGCGCCCCTGGAAAGGGACACCAAAGATTTCCAATTCCGGGTAGCGGGCCCGAGGAAGGGTGACTGCTTGGGTACATGGAAGCTTCCAAAGGCTTGGACGTATTATGGGGAACTCTGGCTTCTGCCACGCAGAGTGCACTTTTGGAAATGGGCAGGAGACCTGCCTCCTCTCTCCAGAGGTTTTATTTTCCCAGGCTTGAATGCTTCATGTTACTACTCTCTGCCGGACTTGAGGAGTTTGCTGTGATGTGAAAACCTAAGGGATGGGGGTCGGGTGTCTTTGCCCACTTGTGTGACAGGTTTTTAACTTTTCTTTATGAAGTTCGTTTGCCTTAGCAACATTACTGTTTGATAGTAGTTTACTGTGTCTGATTTCTCCCCCATATTTTTCAATCAGTCTCTAGTGATCCCTGAAAAGTTCCAGCATATTTTGCGAGTACTCAACACCAACATCGATGGGCGGCGGAAAATAGCCTTTGCCATCACTGCCATTAAGGTAAGTGAAGTAGGGTAAGGAATAGGGAATGTAATAGAATTGGGTTGTGAAGATATAAGCAAAAATAAAGCAAGGCTGGGGAGACTTGAGTCTCATCCAGATCACCTGGACTGCTGGATTTAGAAAAGAAAGTGGGCCGGGCACGGTGGCTTACACCTGTAATCCCAGCACTTTGGGAGGCCGAGGCGGGCGGATCATAAGGGCAAGAGATCCAGACCATCCTAGCCAACATGGTGAAATCCTGTCTCTACTGAAAATACAAAAAAAATTAGCTGGGTGTGGTGGTGCGCGCCTGTAGTCCCAGCTACTCGGGAGGCTGAGGCAGGAAAATCGCTTGAAACCGGGAGGGGGAGATTGCCCTGAGCCGAGTTCGTGCTACTGCACTCCAGCTTTGGCGACAGAGCGAGACTCCTCTCAAAAGAAAAGAAAATGGTTAGCTGGGCGCGGTGGCTCAAGGCTGTAATCCCAGCACTTTGGGAAGCCGAGGCGGGTGGATCACGAGGTCAAGAGATCGAGACCATCCTGGTCAACATGGTGAAACCCCGTCTCTACTAAAAATACAAAAAATTAGTTGGGCATGGTGGCGCG
>NW_016107339.1:12951575-12959669 GCF_001604975.1 Cebus imitator | reverse complement strand
TTTTTAAATCAGAATGTGTATTTAGTTGTGGAAATAGCCTATCAGTATGTGTCCATTTCATGGGTACAGGTCTAGGCCTGTCTTTCAGTTCTCAGCTTCTGTTGCATGGTAGGTACTTAGGTGATGTTAGGGAATGGACAGTAGTAGGGATACTCTTGGCAGGTTTGAGGACTGTAAAGGAAAATTCCTTCCATTTTTGGTGGGGAGACAGTCTTGCTCTTTTGCCCAGGCTGGAGCACAGTGGTGCCATCTCAGATCACTGCAACTTCCACCTCCCGGATTCAAGCAATTCTCCTGCCTCAGCCTCCTGAGCAGCTGAGATTTCAGGCACCTGAAATTACCTAGTTAATTTTGGTGTTTTTAGTAGGGATGGGGTTTCATTCACCATGTTGTCCAGGCTGGTCTTGAACTCCTGACCTCAGGTGATCCACCTGCCTTGGCCTCCCAAAGTGCTGGAATTACAGGCCTGAACCACCACACCTGGCCTGAGATAAATCTTTTCATTTGTAAGTTTATAAAATTTGATGGTTGACTTATGAAATAGGACATTTAATAAAATTTGAGGCTGGGCGCAGTGGCTCATCCCTGTAATTCCAGCACTTTGGGAGACTGAGGTGGGTGGATCCCCTGAGGTCAGGGGTTCGAGACCAGCCTGGCCAACATGGTGAAACCCTGTCATTTAATAAATAAATTTGAAAGACTACTCTCTTCTGAATCAGCCTGCTAATTTGACCCTTGGTCACGTTTATTTTTGTTTTTTCCAAGACAGAGTCTCACTCTTGCCCAGGCTGGAGTGCAGTTTTGTTTGTTTGTTTTTTAGAGATAGGATCTCACTGTGTTGCCTAGGCTGGTCTGAAACTCCTGGGCTCAGTGATCATCCAGCCTCAGCCTCCCAAAGGGCTGGAATTAAAGGCGTGAGCCACTGTGAGACCAACCTTTGATTTCTTTCTTGCTGAGAGGAAATGGCATTTGTTTTAATTTCCTGGGACCTACTATAACAAGTTCATATAAACTAATCAGAAAATTATTCTTGGCACTGAAGGCATTTAAGAATCCTACCTTGTCTCTTCCTCTCTTCCGGTGGTTGTCAGTAATTCTTAGTGTTCCTGGTTTGTAGCTGCATTACTCCAGTCTGTTGCTGTCATCTCGTGATCCTCTTCATGTTTATCTTATAAGATGACTTGTCATTGGATCTAGAGCCCACCCTAATCGAGTATGACATCATATTACCTAAATATTCCCCTAATGACCTCATATCCAAATAGGGCCACATTCTGAGTTTCTAGTTGGACGTAAATGAGGGGAGGACCTCACTATTCAGTCCATCCTTCACTATCCAAATCACTTTGGTTCATGAGTTTAGATGGCATGAGTGCTAGTGCTGGTGTTGATATTATGCTACCAAAGTAAGCATTAGTTTGTTTTTTTTTTAAGACGAGATTTTGGCTTGAGTGCAATGGCTTGGTCTCGTCTCCCTGCAGCCACCACTTCCCGGGTTCAAGTGATTCTCCTGTCTCAGCCTCCCGATTGGCTGGTATTACAGGCATGTGCCACCACACCTGGCTGAGTTTTTATATTTATTACAGACAGTTTTACCATGTTGGTCAGGCTAGTCTCGAACTCCTGACCTTGGGTGATCCACCTGCCTTGGCCTCCCAAAGTGCTGGGATTACAGGCGTGCACCACCACACCTGGCGCATTAGTTTCTAATCACTTGAGCAGTCAGTTCTGGGCACTGACAAGTTGGTGATCTTTGGATACTTTGTTCATAGGGATACAGTGACTTGCCTGAATTGTGACCCTTAAGAGATTCCGAGCAACTGACAGCCCAGTACTTTAATCAAAGCCTGTAACTCATGAGACCCTGGTTGTTTGCTGCATCAGCCTGGAGGGGCAGGCCCCTTGTTCTCCAAAATGCAAAAATCAGAAGGCACATAGTACCAACTACATATGCTGGGCAATGAGAAAAAAGATACTGCCTGCTTTCAAAGATTGATTGTCTATACTATAAAGTCTGTATTCATAAATCAGATTCAACCTTAACTCCAAAACCTCTCACTTCATTCAGGGTGTGGGCCGAAGATACGCTCATGTGGTGTTGAGGAAAGCAGACATTGACCTCACCAAGAGGGCAGGAGAACTCACTGAGGATGAGGTGAGGATAAGGAAGGGGGTTGGGGGTAGAGTCTGCCTCAGAAAGGAGGCCGTCTAGATCTGACCTTGTCCTGCCTGCCAGGTGGAACGTGTGATCACCATTATGCAGAATCCACGCCAATATAAGATCCCAGACTGGTTCTTAAACAGACAGAAGGATGTAAAGGATGGAAAATATAGCCAGGTGTGTACCAAAATGAGGGCAGGATTAGAGGAATGGTGGAGAATCCTAATAGAATTGGGCATGGGAGGTCAGGCGATAAAGATCCCTTGCCCCCTCTGAATCCAGGTCCTAGCCAATGGTCTGGACAACAAGCTCCGTGAAGACCTGGAGCGACTGAAGAAGATTCGGGCCCATAGAGGGCTTCGCCACTTCTGGGGGTGAGTGGGGGTCTCCCCTTCCTGCCTGCCTCAACTCACAGCATTCCTCCTGCTCACTCTTCCCTTTTGCCCAACATTTTTTGTGCTGTATATGACCTATGACCCTTCTTTTTACCTGCAGCCTTCGTGTCCGTGGCCAGCACACCAAGACCACTGGCCGCCGTGGCCGCACCGTGGGTGTATCCAAGAAGAAATAAGTCTGTAGGCCTTGTCTGTTAATAAATAGTTTATATACCGATGGCTTCCTTCTTTGTGGTTCTGTCCATTCTAATAGGGAATGTTAAGGTGCTGAGTCTTTATAGGCATTTCTCCCTTTCCACTTAGAGCTGTCCCGACTCAGTCACCCACACAATAACTATTGGTTCTGGCAGTGGTGATGCTGCAGACCCCCCAGTCTCCCTACATGTAGTGATGTCCTTCTCTGTAAAGAGAAGAGTGAGGGGAAAACAGTTTCCAGCCTTGTGGGGGAGACCGAGATCCGTTTAGAGACAAATCATCTGGGGTTGGTGTTGCAGCATGGTTGTGGAATGGGTAGCTGAGCCTAGCCAAAAGGGTCATCTAGTCATAAAGTCCTTGGGGCTCTGATCTAAAACAACAAACGCAAAGACGCCGACATTGGTTATGAAAGGCCTGGGCTCCCTGGTGGAGTGCATGGGTGGGTCAGGACGGGGAGCGGCTGGGCAGACCGGTCTCGCTCCGTTCGGTGCCACTCCACCTGCCCGGGTTTCCGCGTCTTGCCGCGCTACTCCGACGCGGCTTCCGGCGGGGATGCGCGCAGCGCGGAAGCTTGCGGCAGGCCGGCCGCCCGGGCGAGGCGGGGGAGGGGCCGTGAGCGCCGCAGTCGTTCAGCCATGGAGCGAAGCTTGCTGGCGGCGAGGCCGCAACAAGGTAGCCACCCCCGCAGCATACCTCGTCCACGGTCTGCAGCTGCACCGCCTCCCCGCGTACTCCAGGGTGCGCTGGTCCCGGCCGCGCGCCCCGCTCTCCGCATCCCGGGCGTGGTCGGTTAAGTCCCCGGCCGCGGCCCAGCCCCTGGGAGCTAGTCTCCGCCCCACAGCCGCCATTCGCTTTTCCGGATCCCCTTAGAGTGCGCCGCACCATGCATCTCAAGCTCTTCCGGCGCCTGCTCCTCGCAGCTCTGCTGCTGGTGATTGTCTGGACCCTCTTTGGGCCTTCGGGGTTGGGGGAGGAGCTGCTGAGCCTCTCACTAGCCTCCCTGCTCCCAGCCCCCGCCTCACCGGGGCCTCCCCTGGCCCTGCCCCGCCTCTTGATCCCCAACCAGGAAGCTTGCGGTGGTCCCGGCGCCCCTCCCTTCCTGCTCATCCTAGTGTGCACGGCTCCGGGGAACCTGAACCAGAGAAACGCCATTCGGGCCTCGTGGGGCGGGCTGCGTGAGGCTCGAGGGCTCAGGGTACAGACGCTATTCCTGCTGGGAGAGCCGAACCCACAGAACCCCAGGTGGGGCTCCCATGGGAACGACCTGGCCTCGGAGTCACTGGCCCAGGGGGACATCTTACAGGCTGCCTTCCAGGACTCCTACCGCAACCTCACACTCAAAACCCTCACTGGGCTGAACTGGGCTGACAAACACTGTCCCATGGCCCGATACGTCCTCAAGACAGACGATGATGTGTATGTCAACGTCCCCGAACTGGTATCAGAGCTGGTCTTGCGAGGGGGCCGTTGGGAGCAATGGGAGACAAGCACGGAATCTCAGAGAGAGGCTGAGGTTGGGAATGAAGAGAAGGAAGGTGGCCAGGCCTTGCACAGCGAGGAAGTGCCTCTTCTGTACCTGGGCCGGGTGCACTGGCGGGTGAACCCCTCTCGGACACCAGGGGGCAGACACCATGTTTCGGAGGAGCAGTGGCCTCACACCTGGGGCCCCTTTCCACCCTATGCCTCAGGCACGGGATATGTGCTGTCAGCGTCTGCTGTGCAGCTCATTCTCAAGGTGGCCAGCCGGGCACCCCCTCTCCCATTAGAGGATGTCTTTGTGGGGGTAAGTGCCCGACGAGGAGGCCTCGCCCCAACACAGTGTGTCAAGCTGGCTGGTGCTACCCACTACCCCCTGGACAGGTGCTGCTATGGGAAATTCCTGCTGACGTCCCACAGGCTGGACCCCTGGAAGATGCAGGAAGCCTGGAAGCTGGTGGGTGGCTCTGATGGAGAAAGGACTGCGCCCTTTTGCTCCTGGTTCCAGGGAGTCCTGGGCGTCCTGCGGTGTCGGATAATAGCCTGGCTTCACAGCTGAGAGTGCTTGGGACCACAGGAAAGGCAGGAACAGGACCTTCTCTCTCCCAGGCCCAATGCAGGGGCCCTCACTGGCTGCAGCTGATATGTTTCCTCATATTACATCCTCAGTCTCACTAAAGACAGGGATATGGGAGACACTTAGGGGCCTGGCCTGCCAGCCCCAAAGATGGTCATCAGGAAGAGAAAAAGAAACAAAAAATGCTGCAGTTGTTCTCTCCAGCTAGGGCAGAAGAGGGGTGTTAAGCTCCTCAATAAACTTGTCTCCACTTCTTCGAGTGCAGTGTCATCTTCACCAGAACTCCCAGAACACAAACCTGGAGAGCCCAGAGGCTGCCAGACCCTGCTGCATGGGAAGGATGTCTCCAGGGTCACGGGAAAGAGGACAGCCTCTCTGAGGACGAAGGCCCCTAAAAGGCAAAGCTAAGGCCACAGCAGCCACAAGGTATGGGGGGTGGGGGTAGAGGCAGGACACTGATTCCTCTAATCCTAGAATGGCCTCATGCTGGGCAAGGGGGAGGGGAACAGGTCCACAGTATGATCCAGACACATTATCCAAAAAAACCACTTTCCTTTTTAATACCAACCCACCCCAGGAGCCACCTGTCCACCCCCAAACTGGGGAAGGGAGCACACTGTCCCCACCTCCTTGTTCCAGGGAATAGTAATTTCCTTACAGGTGATCTTGGGAGAGACTGTCCCCAGGCAACCCTGGAGCCTGGCTCAGCGCACAAATCTGTCCAGGGCAGATGGCCAGGCCCCCGTGGGCTTGGTCTTTGCTTCCTTCTTCTGCTGCAGCTGCTGCTGCTGCTCAAGGCTCTGCCGGACCTTGTCCTGGGGACCAGAGAGGGAGGACACAGAGACAGAGTAAGAAATGGCAGGCTGCCAAGGGCAGAGGCACAAGCAGGAAGGTGTAGCCTGTGGGAGGCCCAGCCCATCCCAATGCTCATCTACCCGGTGTTCCTCATCCATGACCTTCCTCTTCCTCTTCACCAGGCTTGCCGTGGAGCTGCGGCCCTTCTGCTTTGGCTTTGGCTGGAATGGAGCCTTAGCCTCTGGGTCGTAGCCCTGAAGGAGGGGACAGGAGTGAAATCTGTTACAGCCGCAGAGTCAAGGAACTGGCAGCACCCACATGCTGGCCACACTTGTAGGGACAAGCCATGGTGGGGAGAGGATGTGGGGTGAGGATGGGTCTGGGCACTCAGGGATCTGCTCCATACCAGCCTCTCTATCTGCTCCTTCTTTCTCTGCTCCAGAGAGATGACATCCACCTCAGCCAGGGCTCGTGGGTCCAGACAAATAAGCTCTGCGGGTACCTGGGGATGTCACAGAGGGACAGGACTCAGCAAGGAGCCACAGGAGGGCAGCACCAAAGAGAAGCCAGGGAGGCTGCTGAACCCCTCTACCCAAGACCCCTAGCACGAGACCCTTCTTTGCCTTTAGCCCCAAACCACATACACACCTTCCCCAGCAGCAGGGACCTCACTCTCTCCAGCAGGGGGGAATCTCACCCTCTCAAGCTCACGCTCTCCAGTAGGGAAGCCTCACCTTCTCCAGCAAGGCCTTCACCTCCCACTCCTGGCGCTGCTTCCGGCTTCTATATGGGTTACTCTCCAGGCCATCAAAGTTGGGCTCAGCAGCCCCTGGACAGAGGGAGAGAGGAGCATGGAGCCATAAGGAAGGACCTCAGTCCAACAGCTCCAGCCCAACCAAGTCCCCAGCTCCTAGCTGTCTCAGGCCCAAACTTCCACCCAGAGTTCATTCACTCCAAGCCCAGTCCCTTGACCCACTCACCAGGGACCAGCATGCTGGTGATGCCCCCACTGTGCCCCACCCCCAGCACATCTTCAAAGGGGCAGAACTGAAGGCCATGCACAGGGCCTGAGAGCCGGTGGGTGAGGTAGGGCTGCTCAAGGGAGGGTGGGCTGGCCTTGCCCTGCCCTGCCCAGATGTTGACAACATCACCCATTCCCGCCACCAGCAGTCCCCTCTGGGAGAAGGCCAGGTGCCCTGCTCCATGGGGCAAGGTCCGAGCGCTCAGAGGCTGGAACGTCCCTCGCAAGTCAAAGATCTTCAGCTGGTGGTCTAGGCCAGAGGTGGCCATGTACCTGGTGAGAGAAGAGGGATTAATCAATCTATCAGTAAATGGGTTTAACAAGCAAGCTGTGGCCAAGTCCAGGCATCAAGTCTGGCTGGGGAGAAAAAGATTAATAGTAGTGACCACGGCCGTCACCCTGAACACTCCACAGGCATCTTCTCGGTTAAGCTGCACACAGTTTTATTTCCTTTTTAGAGGTGAGGAAACTGAAGCTCAGAGAAAGGAAAGCTAGGTGAATGGTCAGGCCTGTCTCTTTAGCATCTGCCTCTGACCTGCAGATGCTAACACCACACACCCCTCTCGAGACATGGGAGTCAAAAGGAGCTCACACACGAACAGGCTGTGCTGTACCTAAATGTGATATTCCCCTGTACACATATGCAGCACACAGCCCAGCAAAGGGAAGGCATCTGCAATGGTCAGGAGGGGCTTCATGGGAAAGGTAGGATTTGATCCATTCTAGGTAATTCTCAAAAAAAGTGCAGGAAACATACACAACAAGTTCAAATGCATTAATACCAGAGCGTGGAGACCGAGATGGCAAAGGTTTGTTAGCGGGATTAGTGGAAAATGTGGTCAGGAAAATCAAGAGGGGACAAATTGTGATGGTTTTTTTTTTTAATTTTTACTTTTTTGAGTCTGAGTTTCGCTCTTGTCCAGGCTGGAGTGCAATGGCACAATCTCTGCTCACCGCAACCTCTGCCTCCTGGGTTCAAGTGATTCTCCTGCCTCAGCCTCCCGAGTAGCTGGAACTAGAGGCATGCACCACCACGCACGGCTAATTTTGTATTTTTAGTAGAGATGGGGTTTCTCCATGTTGGTCAAGTTGGTCTTGAACTCCCAACCTTAGGTGATCCACCTGCCTTGGCCTTCAAAGTGCTGGGGTTACAGGTGTGAGTCACTGCGCCTGGCCTGTGGGGCTTCAGACTGAGGACTCATAGCTCATCATCCTAACATTGCTCTCAGGCAATGACAAATCACAAACTGAAGGCTGCACGGACTTGAGAAGGCTTACTCAGGAAGCGGTGAAGTAACGCACTGGAGGGCCGTGCCCCGCCCCTCTCTCAGCTTTCCTTGGAAGGAGAGAGGGAAGGTTGGTGACTAAATCTTCTCTGGGAATCACTGCATAAGTTGTTTACTTTCAGAGGTTGAAGTTTCTTTTCTTCCTTTTTTTTTTTTTTTTTGAGACAGGGTCTCACTCTTTCGCCCAA
>NW_016107339.1:12935048-12951471 GCF_001604975.1 Cebus imitator | reverse complement strand
TTCTCGTGCTTCACGCTCCCAAGCAGCTGGGATTACAGGCACACACCACCATGGCTCATTTTTGTATTTCCTGTAAAGCCAGGGTTTTGCCATATTGGCCACGCTGGTCTTGAACTCCTGGCCTCAAGTGACCTGCCCACCTCAGCTTCCTAAAGTGCTGGGACTACAGGTGAGGTTGGAGTTCGATGTTCAAGTTGTTCCTTAGAGAGGGAAGCTGAAGGGGCACCAGCCAGGCAGGGGATGTATGTTTGCCAAGAGGCCAAGGACTCTCTTTTTTTGCCTTGGCTGTGAACCCAGGAGAAGGGAACTAAAGAGTTTTTTGTTTTTTGTTCTTTTTTTTTTAGATGGAGTCTCACTCTGTCACCCAGGCTGGAGTGTAGTGGTGCAATCTCAGCTTACTGCAACCTCCGCCTCCCAGGTTCAAGCAATTCTTCTGCCTCAGCCTCCCAAGTAGGTGAGATTACAGATGTTCGCCACGACGCCCAGCTAATTTTTTATTTTTAGTAGAGATGGGGGTTCACCATATTGGCTGGGCTGGTCTCGATCTCCTGACCTCAGGTGATCTGCACACCTTGGCCTCCCAAAGTCCTGGGATTACAGGCATGAGCCACTGCACCCAACTTAAAGAGTTCTTAAGAGCAGAGACTTGAACGGTGATGGAGCCCAAGAGAGACCCAGCTGGATACTTCTGACAAGATAATCAGGGCCCTGACTGCCACAGAGAAAGGCCACCAGTGCAAACCAGGAATTACCAAGCGCTCCTGGGACACAGGGTCACATCCTTTGATAATCTAATGACTCAAGGGTGCATGCTGGCTCCTCTCCCCTCCTTACCCCCATCTGTGGGATTCCCTGGGTAAACACCAGCCCTATGCCAGATGGGAGTCTGGGCCATGCTATTGTACTACCAAACTTGCAAACAGCAGTTCAGCTTTAAGAAGTCAATCCAATCTTAGTGCAAGCTTCCAGAACACCTCTTAAGAAAGATGGTCAGCTTCATCACTGGAGCCCCCATCGCCTGTCTGACAAGCTTCTGTCAGAGGAAGACCAGAGATAAGCAAGGAGGGCTGAAGATCAAGGAAAAGGGCTGTTCAGCATCAAGGTGCTGATTAAACTTCAGGCCTCAGTAAACTAGTGATTAAGCCCTAAGCACAGGAGTGGCTGACCCAGGTAGCCCATGAAGGCCAAGCTACAGCTTTGGCCCAGTGGCCCAGAGAGGGCAGAAACCTTAGAGCAGGCCTCCCCACTCTCCTAGAGCCAGGCTGGTATAGATATGGAGTAAAAAGGGCAAAACTAAATCACTTGTTCACAAAGATACAATTATGGAAGGGCAAGGGCGCGGGGTCCCAGCATCCTGGAGACTTTCTTTTTCTTTTCTTTTCTTTATTTTTTTTTAAGACATGGTTTCACCATGATGGTCAGGCTGGTCTTGAACTCCCGACCTCAGGTGATCCACCCGCCTTGGCCTCCAGAGTGCTTGGATTACAGGCATGAGCCACCACGCCCGGCCAATCCTGGAGACTTTCAATAAGCTGGTGGCCAAGCTGGACATGGTGGCTCATGTCTGTAATCCCAGCACTTTGGGAGGCCAAGGTGGAAGGACCACTTGAGCACAGGAGTTCAAGACTGAGACCAGCCTGGGCTATGTGGTGAAACCCCATCTCTACAAAAAAACAGAAGAATTAGCCGGGTGTGGTATTGTGTGTCTGAGTCAAATTCTGGGTGACAGGACAATTCTGAGAGAATGAGAGCAAGTCAAGAGAAACTTTAGGAGGGGGTGACCTATCCAGGGATGGACACATTGAGTCTGGGATAACAGACAACAACTGCACAGAAACTGGCATCACCAGGGCTGAGCGTGGTGGCTCAAGCCTATAATCCCAGCACTTTGGGAGGCCGAGGTGGGTGGACCGCCTGAGGTCAGGAGTTCTAGACTCAGCCTGGCCAACATGGTGAAACACTCTCTCTACTAAAAATAGAAAAATTAGTTGGGTGCAGTGGCATGCACCTGTAGTCCCAGCTACTTGGGAGGATGAGGCAGGAGAATCGCTTGAGCCTAGGAGGTGGAGGTTGCAATGAGCCAAAATTGTACCACTGCATTCCAGCCTGGACAGAGCAAGACTTCATCTCAAAAAATAAATAAATACATTTTACTGGCCAATCATTTTCAAAAATCATAGCCATAAGTTTTTGTACCTAAAGGGTAACTGGAGCACCACACCAGGGCAGGCTCAACAATTCATCTTTATATCTCTAGAACCTCAGCACAGAGTCCAGCCCACAGCAGATGCCCAGTGAATACCTGACGATGAAAGGAATCAGAGGAAAATACAAATCAGACAGAACAGCTGTGGAAAATGCAGACACTCTCTCAGGAACAGCAGAAATCCAAAGCAGATACCACCTCCACCCCCACATTACCAGCCAGACCTAGAGAGAGCGATCATCTTGAATGACAGTGATGAACACAGTGCTCCCTATTTGCTAGGCACTGTGCCAAACTATATATGCCTTAACTCATCTTAATGTCTACAAGAGCTTTTATGAGGGCTTTAAACCAGGGCTTGGCAAACTACTGCCCATGGGCCAAACCTGGCCCATCATCTAGTTCTGTGTAGCCCACAAGCTACAAATGGTTTTTACATTTTTAAGTGGTTGAAAAAAATCAAAATATTTTGAGACTGTGAAAAGTGTATGAAATTCAAATTCCAATATCCACAAATAAAGTTTTATTGGAACATGGCCAAACTGACTATTTATTTACACTGTAGCTGCTTTTGCTCTACCACACACACAGCCGAGTGGTCATGGCAGAGACTATGGCACCTTGATTTGCACTGCTGCTTTGCATACTACAAGTCACAGTGACACAGTCATAAATGCTTCACAGCATTTTGAGCATCTCATGTCACCTATCATTAGCTATCTGTGTCAAAAGATGTTTTCAAAGATGAAATACATGAAATCTCTACAGATCAGCATGAACATGAATATCTACAATCAAATTTGACCATTTGGAACACTAACTTTGTACATCAATTAGGCAAAATGTTATCCTCAAAAAGAGAAATTCAGTTCTTCCCATTAGTAGCTCTGTATTACAAAAATATCAAATTTGATTATTTTTATTATTTTGAGACAGGGTCTCTCTGTTGCCCATGCTAGAGTTTTTCGTCACCCCAAAAGTGGAAATATGAGTGTCCAGTTCAAAGGTCCATAGACTTTTTCTGTAAAGTGTCGATAGTAAACATTTTATGCTTTGCTGATAAGAGGTAAACATCAAAGGGTACTGTGTAAGAATTTAAATACCAAGAGAAAACAAATTATCACAATTACAATTTTTTTTTTTGTTTTTTTTTGAGACGGAGTTTCACTCTTGTTACCCAGGCTGGAGTGCAATGGCGCGATCTCGGCTCACCGCAACCTCTGCCTCCTGGGTTCAGGCAATTCTCCTGCCTCAGCCTCCTGAGTAGCTGGGATTACAGGCACGTGCCACCATGCCCAGCTAATTTTTTGTATTTTTAGTAGAGACGGGGTTTCACCATGTTGACCAGGACGGTCTCGATCTCTTGACCTCGTGATCCACCCGCCTCGGCCTCCCAAAGTGCTGGGATTACAGGCTTGAGCCACCGCACCCGGCCTACAATTTTTTTTGAGATGGACTCTCACTCTGTTGCGCAGGCTGGAGTGCAGTGGCATGATCACAGCTCACTGTAGCCTTAACTTCCTGGGCTCAAGTGATCCTCCCACCTCAGCCTCCTGTGAGCTGGGACTACAGGCATGCACCACCACACCTGGAAAATTTTTATATCTTTCATAGAGACAGAGTTTTGCCATGTTGCCCAGACCAGTTTCAAACTTCCGGGCTCAAGCAATCTGCCCACCTCAGCCTCCCAAAGTGTTAAGATTATAAGCATGAGCCACTGTGTCCAGCCTCATGTTATATTTAATTTTATGACTTAAAAATTTGTGGGCCGGGCACAGTGGCTCACACCTGTAATCCCAGCACTTTGGAAGGCTGAGGCGGGCAGATCACCTGAGATCAGGAGTTCAAAACCAGCCTGGCCAACATAGTGAAACCCCATCTCTACACACAAAAAAATACAAAAATTAGCCAGACATGATGGCGAGTGCCTGCAACCCCAGCTACTTGGAAGGCTGAGGCAGGAGAATCCCTTGAACCCGGGAGGCAGAGGTTACGGTGAGCTGAGATCGCACCACTGCACTCCAGCCTGGATGTCAGAGTGAGACTCCATCTCAAAAAAAAAAAAAAATTATGATAATTCGGTTCCTCTTGGTATTTAAATACCTACACAGTACCCTTTGATTTTACCTCTTATCAGCAAAGTATAAAATATTTACTATCTGACACTTTACAGAGGAAGTTTGTGGACCTTTGAACTGGACACTCATATTTCCACCTTTGGGGTTAGGAAACTGTGGCACACAGGTTATGCAATATGCCCATGCTTACAAGGCCCATCAGTAGTAACACTGTGATCTAAACCTGGTCATCCTGGCTATAGAGTCTGTGCTCCTAAAGCACCTGCCTTCCACATGTTTCTGCCCACCTGTGACTCCCAGTATCTCATCCCACCAGTGACTTACGTGCCTGTAGAATCCACTGCCACAGCCCGGACCCCACCACGATGACAGAGAATCTTTGCCAGTGGCTCCTTCATAGCTGGACTCCATAAAGACACAGTACCTGGAAGGAAATAAGAACCAAAGTTGCTAATATAAACCTAACCCTGAGGTTATTAAACCTGGGAAAGATGGCAACTCAAGACCAAGAGATAATAAAAAAGGGAAATAAAAGGATAACTTTAAGGTAACTCATGAAGTACAAATATAAAGAAAAGCAAGTCAGAATGGTCAGAGTCAAAACTAAGCCAGGGACTGACCATTGCTGTGTCCGAGATGGATGACGGCATTGTAAGGGTTCTGACTCATAACATCAAGCCGCCCAGCTCGAGCATTCAGAGCTGCCACGATCTTCCCCACTGACACATCCAGGTAGGTTAGAAATCCTGTTTCTGACTGAAAGAGAGAGACAGAGAGACAGAGAGAGAGAGAGGGAATGACCCAGTCCTGATTGCCCTCTGTATTCCTTATCCTGGGGTCCTAAAGGAGAAGTGGTCTTCCCAAGGGCTGCCACCCAGTTCCTGAGCCCCACGGCCACTCACAGCGGTAGCCAGGAGGAAGTGGAAGGGCAGGAACTCAAGCCGTGTTACTCGGTCACAACGGCGGATACAGTGGAGCTCAATGCCCTGATTGTCATAGATGTGGAGCCAGCGGTTCTGAGCAACAGCAAGCAGTGCCTCAGAATGGAGAAACCTGGAGGAGGGAAAGAGTGGTTCAATTGGGAAATGAGGTCACAGGCTATCATTCTATCAGGGATGGACTGTCTCACCCCTACTGACTGCTGACAGTGAGGCCACTGACCGGATGTCCCGCACTGCCTCCATGACGTTGATCTCGCACATAAGCTTCTTTGTTACCCAATCAAGGGCAGCCACATGACCCCGACGCCCTCCAAAAGCCAGGTGTCTGTTGGAGGTGAGGGGCAAGCAGGGTGTTAAGGCAGTGGAGCACCAACTCAGACAACTTGAGGTCTGCCCCATGCCAGCCCTGCCTCTCCCTCTCCAGGTGGGCAGACAGATGTTGCTGTAGGTGCTCACCCTCACACCCAAGCAAATCGCAGGACTCTCACCTCATCAACAACCCAAACATACAGGGGGAACAGCTGAAATGGGCATGGCTGAAGTGGTTAAGGAAACACATCTTAGTTCAAGAGTCACTAGATTCAACCTTACCTCCCAGTTCGAGAGTAGTTTAGTCTGTAGGGTCCAAACTGCCGCAGATTCAAGTCAAAGTGCTGGGAAAGAGTGAAGAAAAAAAAGAATGAGTTCTCTGCAGTAACGCCTTCTTCTAGCCTCCATTCCTCTCTTGTCCTGCACCATCAATCAACCCTTTAGCTGCTTTATCTCCTCGCTCACCTTGGCTGCACTTGCAATGTCCACAGCCTCCACAATGTCAGCCTGGCATATCTTTGCTGTGTCTTCCCCATCCTCCCCTTCCAGAAACCTGAAAGCAAGGGTTAGGATGGCAGTAAAGTTTCCCAATATGAAGCAAGTGTACCAACATAAAAACGAGAAATGAGAGTCCTATAAAGCAGGGAATGAGGGGGGCCAGATTAGGGCTCACTCACCCAGGTTCCTCAGCAAGCAGCAGCTCAGAACGAGCAGCTTTGATACTTGTTTCCTCTTCCTCAGCTTCAGCCACCTCAAGTCGGCTTCGAGTTTTGGCTTTAGACTGTGGTAGCTATAACATTGTTGGTAGGCAAGAGTGGCAGAAAAACCACAGGATAAGTGGGGTCACAGGAGGGCTACCTGGCCCAGCCTCCATCCAAATCACTGACACTCCTGGCCTCCAACACTTCCCAACTCTCCAGCTGGACCTCACCTTTCGGGATTTGTCAATGCGACAGAACTTCTGGACCACCTCCACAGGGACGGGGGCGGGGCCTGGGAATGGGTCCTGGGCCTAGGGGAAGGAAGGACGCAATTAGCAGACAGCCTTAAATTGACCCCAACTCTTTCACTCTCAAAGTACAAAGCGACCTGCCTCGCCACCCATTAGGTCCCACGCTTACCCCGGACAAGCTCCGCTGGGACTCCGGATTCTTCCATTCTCGGGGTTTCTTCTGGACCTGAGGCTTCTTGGAGATCCGAGACTTCTTTAAGATGTGAGTACTTTTTGCTCCCCGGGGACGGAGCTCCCGATTCTTCTTGTTACGAGGAGGCCCTGGAGAGACTCCGGCTGTGGTCGGAACGGTCTCTTCCTCCCAGTATCGCCGCGGTTTCTACGGGCAGATCAGGAGCCCTGATACTCCGCACCTACGCCACGCCCCCCGACTCCGCAGCTAAAAACTTCCTTTCCCACCCAGAGAGGCCTTTACCTTTCTCTTCGTCTGAAGTTTGTCCTTCTTGGGCGGGACACCCCTCCCCGGCTTGGGGGCTGTCTCCATCTCGCCCACCGGAACGGCGTTCCACGTGCAAAACTCCTCTCAGCTGCCCCACAGTCGGCTTGAAAACTCCCGGAAGCCCTCTGTCCTTCATCCAATCAGCAGCGTACCAAATTGAAGCTCTCTTAACGCCATCTTGAGTGAGGGCACGCTGTCTATTTAGAGGGGCAGAACAGCTCTTGGCACCTTGTCGCACTTAAAAAAAAAAAAAAAGGGCAGGTCCGGGACCAGGGACTAAGTAGCGGTGCGATTTCTTTTTCCGGATTAGTTTCCCCGTCTTGCCTAAAAATGTCCGAGTCTAGTCTTTTTAGCAGAACGCCATTCACTAAACATGTCAGAACTACACTTCCCAATAAGGGTCAGAAATAAACTTCCGGCACAGTCTTTTCCCAGCATTCTTTGTTTACTTCCGGGTTTATTACTACTAAAGGGAGAACGTGAGGAGGTTAGGATTTCGGTTGAGGGGCTCCGGGTTTCGTGTTTCGCCCGTCATCTCCTGGGAACAGGGTGGAGTCGCTATCCGGAACGTGGGGAGTTTGCGGTCCCCCTCAGGGCTACCTGTCAAGAGTGCCATCATTTCCGCAGGCCAGATCAGAAAGGGGAGCTCAGGTACCTTCCAGAGAGTAAGATCCAGCGCCCTTCTCTCGCTCCCCTTAAGCTTTCATCCCCGCCATGGCGGAGCTGATTCAAAAGAAGCTGCAAGGAGAAGTGGAGAAATATCAACAGCTACAGAAGGGTAAGGGAGCAGGGTCAGTGTGGCCTCGCCCGATGCACTCACAAGCCAAAACCATACCAAGATAAGGTCTGTTGCCCCATCTGCGTGCCTTCGCGTGCGGAGACTTTCCCTCATCAGTATTCGTCCCTATTCACTGACCCGCTGCCCCCATCCTTGTCTACTTCCTCAGATCCATTTTCTCCTGACTAGGATTGTGGGGATAGGTGGCACATTTGATGTTTCTAATCTTGCCTTTTCTGTCATCCCCAGACTTGAGTAAATCCATGTCGGGGAGGCAGAAACTTGAAGCACAACTAACAGAAAATAATATCGTGAAAGAGGTGAGGGACTGGGATTTGTGTGGCGAGGAGGGGCCTGTACTGGCCATGGTTCTGATTACATATGTCCCGTCCCTTCATCAGGAACTGGCCCTGTTGGATGGGTCCAACGTGGTCTTTAAACTTCTGGGTCCGGTGCTGGTCAAACAGGAGCTGGGAGAGGCTCGGGCCACGGTGGGGAAGAGGCTGGACTATATTACAGCTGAAATGTGAGTCTAACTGAACCAGTGGCGTAGAGGTGTTGAGGAACCATTGCAGAACAGCTCTCCATAGTCGCCCCTAGTCCTCCAGTTCCTCCAAACCCCTTCCAACACCCCTTCTGCGCCTTTACCTAGATCTCAAGAAAGAGATGGAAATCTTTCTTGAGTTTAGCACCCTCCATAGTAAGTCCCACTAATTTCTCCTTTTCTGCTTGTCTCTCCTCAGTAAGCGATACGAATCCCAGCTCCGGGATCTTGAGCGGCAGTCAGAGCAACAGAGAGAGACCCTTGCTCAGCTGCAGCAGGAGTTCCAGCGGGCCCAGGCAGCAAAGGCAGGGGCTCCTGGCAAGGCCTGACCCCATGGTGGGGGAAGGGGAGCGGAGGGAATGAGGCAGCTCTAAGATCTATATTGTAGCTAATAAAATGTAAAAACACCTGCCTCTGTTTCCTGGTCAGGCATATCCCCACAGCCCCTTCCACCTTAACACACACCACCTATATTACTCCCTCAGGTCCAAACTCTTGCACTTGAAATCTCTCTGTGGCACAGTGTTCTTTCTTTCTTGAAAGTGAAATCCCAAATGTCCTCAAACCTTCTTTTAACTCTCCCTCATCTTGGTTGGCATGATTCTTTTAGAGGGGCATTTACAACAGGTCATATTGTGAGGAATGTCAGTTTAATTGAAGAATACATTTCTCTAACATGAGGCCCCTAGATGAAATGTGGTTACCCTCCTTGCCAGCAGTCCTGACATCTCTATTAGTACTTTTCAGCCTCTTTGTTTCTAGAATTTGCTTGAATGTAGCTTAAACTGACTTAAAATCCTAGCATGTAATGCTTTATGGTGTTATAAGTCCTCCCAAGTTTATATGTTGTCCATAAGGTTGTTCTGCCATTTCTTTGTCCTAAAATTGTTTTATACACATTTGCAGCATTGTTCTGAGGAAACTGTTCACCAAGTACCTCGCTTTTTGCTCTGTTTATGGAGATAGAAAACACTGTGCCCCTTCTTGCTCAATGGCATCTACCTTCAGCCAGTTCCCCACCCCACTCATAGCAGCCAGTTGATACACACTGCAAGGACAGGGGAGTAGAATTCAGGTAGTGTTTTGGTTTATTATCTTAGTGTTGTCACAGTGATAGAAACCCCAGAGTGGGAAGAGGAACTCCTGCGAGGACCTACTTTTTGCCATCCCCATCTGCCTGGGGCTCAGAGCCTTGAGGCCTTTGCTTGGCCCTTCACATTAGGATATGGCCAAGAATCAGAAACTGATGCCTTTTTCCAACACTACCTGTGTGCTGTGCTGGTGGAAGATGGGAAGCTATACACAGGTATCCAAGTTGGTTATAAAATTACCAGTTCCCACAGGGCTGGATTTCTCAGCTGTCTGGTAAACCAGTGGCACTTCACTGCCCCAGGGTGGCTGGCCACCTTTCTGAATTTCTGTCTCATTGTGAAACAATAGCCACCATTCAGGATGGCTACCCACATCTGGTATGAACACCATGACTTCTGTAAGCCAGTGAGGCTCCCTCCTCAGAACAGTGCCCGTGCAATCTTCCTCCCTGTGGCCTTGATCCTGGGAAAGGAGCCCCCTCCTCCCTCACTTGGAGGAGTCCCTGAGGCAGATGGGCCACTGGTGCCAGGTATAGCAGTAGAGGACCTTCGCCGCTGCCGCAGGAGGAAATCGTGTGAAGCTCCATCCATGGCATAGAATACGTTAGCCGAGGCTGGGATAGTCAGCTCTGTAGGTTCGGAGGGTGGATATCAAGCACAAACACAGTCGTTCCCCCCCACAGCCGCCCAGGTGTGGAAGCAGTCCACTCTCCTCCTGAGTGCCTTTCCCTCATGGCCTCTGACCTCGTTCCCCTGGTAGCAGTTGTACCAGCTCATACTCTGAAGCCACTGCAGAGTCACGATTGTTTTTCTTAAGGACACGACTGACGACACTTGGAGCCTTGTCCTGGCTTGTCACCTGGCAGGGCAGGAGACCAAAAGAGCAATCAATCAGCCATGATTTCCCATCCTCTACCCTTAGCCACTGGACCCAACCACAAAAGGTTACTGTGTCCAAGGCTTTAAAATGAACAGGGAAACTCAGTATGGTAGCTTCCTGTACCCTATAAGCCAGCCCACATGGTACCCAGTGAAACAGCTGCTTCCCTGTGGGGAAACTGCTGTTGATTCTGACATCTTACTATGACCACCAAAAGTTTAAGGTGCAGCAACTAATGCAAAACAGCCATCAAAATAAAACAAATTTCAGCTTGTATTGAAGACTGGAGTTTAGCAGATAAAAAATATAACTGCCAAAACCAAAGGTCAAAATTAAAACTACATTCAATTCCATTTGGCTGCCGAAACCTCCAACAACATTTATAGTCCAACAAGACACCATCCTTCACCCCAACTCCATCCCAAGGCTCCCTCACCAAAATGCTCTTATAGACACTGCCATCTTCCCCCAGCTCCATCTGGACTCGGATGATTCGGCAATCAGAGGCCCCTGGCCCAGATCCCACTGGCCCAGATCCCCCTCCCCCATATCCAGTCCCCCCCGAGGCCCCTTCTGCACCCCCACTCAGCGGGGAGCCACAGGAGGCTGAGCGGCGGTGACCTCGAGAAGGCCTAGGGGAGGAGGCTGGCGGGGAGAGGTGGCTGGGGTCAGCCGAACTGTGCAGGGATGGACTGCTTTCCAGGGCAGAGTCTAGTGACGAGACAGATGGCCACTTCATGTGCTAGGAACAAACAACATGAGGGGACTGGCATGAAGGCAGGGAGGTTAAAGAAGAAACATTTACAGAGTGAGGGTCAGCGTCAACGTCAGAGGTCAGGAGCAGAGCTCACCTGGGCCAGCCGAGTCAGCAGGGGAGCAGGAGTTGCAGGCACCTCGTCTCCCCCTATACTGGACCGGTCGCAGGACACAAGCGGGGTAGGGACTCCAACAGAGCCCAGAACCCTGCAGTGGCACGAGATTGGGAGGATCAGAAGAGGAGTGGAAGTCCCAAGAAACCACCCCCCAGCCAGTGAATCTCTCACTCTGTCCACTGCGAGATGACCAGCGTTGGCCGAAGCACCCGTGGGGCAGGAGGGTCACTGGAACCAGGTGGCTCCACCTCACAGGACACACGATGGCTGGGTTGGGGGGCAATAGGCAGAGCTCAGAACATGACAGCAATCCCCCACACATGTCCAGAGTCCCGGAGTCCCAACCTCAGCCACCAGTCACCTCTGAGCTTCTGTAAGTGGCCGGAGCCCCTGTAGCCACCGCTGGATATCATGGTCAGGTTGGAGGTTATAGCCACGACATTCATTCTGGAGCCGTCGCAACTCAGAAAGGACTGCAAACTCCTGGGAAGGAGCCCTCAAACTGCAGGAGCCAAAACTCAGGGACCCCTGACTTTTCCCCCTCCCCTTCTTGGGACAGGGATAAGGAAGTCCAGCATCCAGCCCAGGCACTCCGCTCACCTTCCTCCGCTTGTCAAAATTGATGTATCCATTCTGCAAGGAAAATGGGGATGGGGTGAAATTCTAACCCTACCTTCCAGACCACAGAGAGAATATATCCCCTCTCTTAAACACACAGCCACATTCAATCACAACCACTTCCCTCCAGCCTCTGACTCTTCCTTCCCTTCCCTCCCCCTCAATCTATCATGCCCTAAGCACTCCACTCGACCCTTTAAATTGAGTATCTCAGGGAGACAACAAATCTGCTTTGCAGATGAGAAGACTGGATAGGATCCCATTGGATAGGATTCCTTATCCAGAGAGGATGAGGAACTTGCCCAAGGTCTCCGTGTTTGTTTACTTGACAAACTCCAGCAATAGAGCAGGAGCCCATCGCAAAACCTAGACGTGCTTACGTTTCAGGCGTGTTCTGAGCATTTGACAAACACAAATTCATTTAACCCCCATAATAACAGATTGATGTAGATGCTATTTCTAGTTTCCCATTTACAGATCACCGAGGCAACTTGGCACAGTAACAGATCTGGCTTTGACTCCAGAGTCCCACACTCAGCTATTGATAGCCCTTTGCAAGGGGGGGTCTGTGTGACCTTGCAACCCACTTGTTACATCTTCGCAGTGACACACACACTGGCACGCACACACAGCTGTCTGGTAAACCAGTGGCACTTTGCAGTGACACACACACACCACTGACCTCCAGCTCATCCTTGGAGGCTGCATCCAGCATCACAAGGTCCTTCAGGAAGGTACCAAGGTATGGGACCACACCCTGAGGTAAAGGGTCAGGATCAGACATGCCTACCATTGATGTGAGGGCCCTCCATCCCTCCACACTTGCCCTCTCCACTGCCTCAGAAAACAGATTTCATTCTCCTCATCCCTCTGTGTCTCCCTTTCCCATCCTTCAGGCTGCTCCCCCCAAACACGCTCCTCACTCCTTCACAATCACCACCCCCAAGCCCACCAGCCCACTAGTCACTCACCCCACCCCGAGAGCCAGACCTCGGGGCCTTCTTGGAGTGTGGCTCCAGAGGAGACTGCAGCTTCACCTCCTGGTGGTGACAAAATAAAGAGACATGGGGAGCAGTAGGGAGCAGGGAGAGGTGGGAATCCCAGAAACTAGGCTCTCACCTGCACGAGCAGCTCCCGGCTCTGGGAATAATTATCCTTCTCAGAGAAAATCTGACAGAGGCTGGAAAAGACTCGGAGGCTGTCCCTGGGGAAGGAAGAAGAATGGCCCTAAGGACAGGCCTGACTCTGTCACCCCCTCTTCCCCGCCCTCTGAGGAACCCCCACCCCAGTCCAGTGCCTCGGTCTCCCCACCTGGTTGCTTCCCCCCAGGCTGCCCGAAGCCTGTGGATGGGGCTGGACTGCAGGGCGGACACCACAGCATACACTGAAGAGAAGTTTCGGAGCAGCCGGCACTCCTGTTGGGGTCAAAGAGGAGAGCTAAGGCTATGGGAGCCCTCTCCATGCCACCTTGGCCAACCATAGGGCAATCCTATCTCTCACCTCTGCCACACGGATCCACTTCTCCAGGAGCCGGGCCCTCTGTGGGGGACGGAGTGGCCGTATGGTCACCTCCCCAGGCCCCTCTCCGGTGGCGGTGGCCCCCAGGACAGAACTAACCACTGCCCCTGCCACCTTGTTGAACTGTGTGATAGTAGCTCGGACAGATGGGCAGAGGTGAGAATGTCCTGGCCGGTCTCTGTGACCCCACAGGCCTCCCAGGCACTGAGAGGGGATCAAATTGAGAAACAGCTCCTGCAGGGTAGAAGTCAGAGGTTAAAATTCATAGTCAAGTGAGGTCAGCCTTCCAATATCAGGGATCTGAGGATCTCAGGTGGCCAAGGAACTAGAGGGGCATAGGGTTTGAAGGGTAACATCCAAAGGGAAAAGGGGAAAGTCAAAATGGAAGGTGAAACAGGTTAGGAGGTGGATCAGGAAGGGGTGGAAGCAAGGAAAGGATCTGGAGTCAGGAGAGGTTAGTAGGGGGTCAGGGGTTACAGGGGTCAGAGGTCAGGGTCTCACCGCATCTAGCAGGGTCAGCTGTTCGGCCAAGTGGTCAGCGAGGAACACCAGGACATCCGTGGGGTCAGCAGGGGGATCGCCGGGGAGGGCCAGGGACTTAGGAAGGTCGGGGGCCTGGGGGTCCACCCGGGACCGGAGGTTGCGGATGAGGTCAGCGCTGCCCCCCCCAACACCCTTCCCTGCTGCATACCCTGTCTGAAGTAAGAAGCTCTCAAGGCGGTCAAGCTGACCCTTGGCCTCAGAGCCAAAATCCTCAGGGTGAGAGGCCAGCCAAGTTGACAGTACAGAGATGGCTACCCTGGGAGAAGGGGAATCAGCCAAAGGTGAGAGGTAAAGCTGCAGCCTGGAGAGAGGGAACTGTGAGGTTAAGAGGCAGAGGTCACTCACTCTGTTGTCCTCTCTAGTTCATCGGCAGGATGAGATTCAAGGGCTTCCAGCCTGAGGGGTAGAAGAGAATTTATCTGTCTATTTTTCCCAGTGGCCTTGCCTATTTTAGTGGGATGTTGGAGCTTTAGGAAATCGAGACAGATACTCCACGACCCTGGGTCCCTTATGACTCTGACCTGTCAGCCATAAGCCCTAGCAGGGCAGGCGTGGAGGTGAAGGCCCGGTGGGTGGCCAGGAAGGCTGACGTGAAGGTCACGTCAGTCCCTGATGTCCGGCTATCCAGTAGGTATCTGACCAGGGCCTCCAGAGTGCCAGCTCGGAGCCGTCGGGAAGAACGCGGGGGAGGCATAGGGACCTGGAAGACACAGAGAGATGATCACCAACCCTTTCTCCCACTCCCCTAGATTTCTGAGGACAATCCCAGACCTAGAAGATGTTCCAGACTTATTTTGCTGATATTCAGAGAGGGCAAAAATCTTGGCCTATGTCACACAGCAGAGTCCAGAACTCCAGAACTCCAACCTAGCACTCTGGCCAGAAAGTCAGCCAGAGGAAGGGAAAGTGGGAGTGAAGGGTCAGAGATGAGAAGCTAAAGTCATGATCTCACCAAGGGATCAACAGGCCGATATTGGCGGCTTGTGACGGTAAACACGGCACCATCCTCCTCCTCATCCCAGACTGACACAGGGGCCTGGAGGAGCAAGGAAGGGGAAGTCAGACAGTTCCACACCACCCCCCACTGCCCTCAGCCCTCACCACAGGCCCTGCTCCTCCCTCTGTACCCCTCACCTGTGGTGGCAGGGGATAGTACCAGCGAGTGCGAGGAAGGGTGGGGGGGGCTGGTGACCCCAGGTCTCCCCCACTGGGGCCCAGACAGCCCCACCCCAGCCGCCTCAGGGCTTGGTGGAGTCGAAGGGGCTGCAGTGGAGGGGTGGATGGAGTACAGGAATCCTGATCCTGGAGACCCCCAAAGCCCCTTCCCCCCAGAGCTGAACCCACAAAAGACAGAGAAGCAGAATACAAAGGGCAGGAGAGGGAAGCCAGAGGCAGCAACCTGGAGTAGCTGAAACCTCAGTCCAGGCACTGCCGCATGCCCCGCCCCTCCCCACCAAGGACTAGACCAGCCCAGAGAATTAGTCCTTCTCAGGCCCCCTTTCACCCTGGTCCCTCGGGTAGCGCCTCCACTATCTCAGCCCTAAGGGACCCTCGAAGGTAGCAGCTCCAATCCTAGTACAGGAAGGAAAAGGGGAAGTGGGATGATGGGGGGGGGGTAGACTCAGAGAATCACGTGGCTCCAGCCCCTCCCCCGACCGATCCCGAAAAACCAGCCCTGCCAGTCACCCTGCCCTCACCTAGTATCTGGACCTAGGAGTTTAGGGCCTCGGGGCCCCAAATCCAAATTGTGGCCCCTCCTGAGGCCCTAAATCCTGCTCCTGGCCACCACCATTAATCCCTAATGAAAACGGGTGACCATTCTGTTCTGGAACTGGCGACTTCCCGGCGTGGGGGCGGTGGGTAAATGGAGGAAGGAGGGGTCATGAAATCTGAGGGTTCCCTCCCCAATCCCAGAGTCAGAGGAGCTGGTTACTGTGGAAACAAACCCCTCCCCGCCAAACAAAAACAAGGAGGGAGACAGGGACCAAGACACAACTGCTCAGAGAGGCCGGCACACTCAGGCAGAGGCAGAGAGGGGCAGAGACCCGAAGGAACAGCCAGCCAGAAGTTCCAGGCAGGAACAGGGCAGGTTCCTGCAGGCAGGTCCCTTCGGGCAGGTCCTGAGTCACACTGACAGAGAACCACAGAGATGCCAGGACTCCCCGCAGCAGGGAAACGGACCGACACCCAGGGAGGCGCGAGAATAACTGAGGCTAGGAGGATGAGATGTAGGGACCCAGAGACAAGAGAAAGGTGGAGACTTCAGAAATGCATACGCCCCCTACCTCCCACCACCTGCGTCTCACCTCTTCTTCTTCTTCCTCCTCCTCTTCCTCCTGCCCCCCGCCCACGACCCGGCCACCCGGGCCCCCACCCTCTTCGGGGTCCCGGCTTCGGAAGCTGCTCAGTACGACTCCCCCGGGGGGGCTCGTGTCCAAAAGCAGCCGCAGGGGCCGCGGGAGCATGGCCGAGTGAAGGAATCAGCGGGGTCGGGCCATGGGGGCGCCTGGGGAGAGACGGGGTGGGGTGGGGGTGGAGAGTCAGGCGGGCGCGGGGGAGCGGGGCAGGGAAGGGACGGGGGTGGGTGTCAAGAA